>NC_072491.1:5820000-6143750 GCF_027574615.1 Eptesicus fuscus
AGCCACACCTTCCTTGCCTCTTGGCAGCTCCTGTTGCTGGCGAAAAGTCTCAGATGTCTTCTTCCATGACCGCAAGGTTCTCCTCTAGATCCTTGCAAGAGAGTAAGGCCATGCCAGCATCTCATTTTCAGACTTTCAAACTCCAGAACTGTGAGAAAAAAAATTTATCTGTAAGCCATTGGTTCTTGGTACTTTGTTACAACAGCTTAGGAAACTAATAGAGCTTGTGGTCTTATTTCATATCATTTTTAAGTATTGACATAATTCTTGCCACTTAGTAAACAGTGACGTGATTGTCCTTTAAATGAATCTGAAAACACCTAGAATGTTCTACTGCTTCCCACCCCTTATTCAGTAGTCATTCAAGGACTCTGCAATTTCTAATGGAATGCAGAGTGGAAGTCATTCAAGTCTTACCCAGCCACAAAGGTCTGGGTAATCAGCTTTTAGTTTTGGGAAATGTTCTCTTGTCAACCCAAACCTTTCTCCTCTGGATTCTTGAACCATTTTAATATCTGTAATAATAAAAGCGTAATATACTAATTAGACTGGACATTCCGGATGTCCTGCAAGGGAAGCCCAGTTCCTGGTTGCCTGCTGATGGCTGGAGGGAAGCCTCGTCCCGGGTGCCAGAGGGAAGCCAGTGCCAGCAGCCAGGGGAAGGAAGGCCTACTCTTGCAGGAATTTTGTGCATCAGGCCTCTAGTTTATAATAATCTTAATCTTCCCAGCTGGTGTGGCTCAGTGGTTGAGCGTTGACCTATGAACCAGGAGGTCATGTTCAATTCCCGGTCAGGGCACATGGCCGGGTTACAGGCTTAATCACCAGTGGGGGTGTGCAGGAGGCAGCCGATCAATGATTCTCTCTCATAATTGATGTTTCTCTTTCTCTCTCCCTCTCCCTTCCTCTCTGAAGTCAATAAAAATATATTAAGATATAAATATATATGTATATATAATAATCTTAATCTTAGACATTCCAGTGCACCACCATCCATAGCTTGCCTCCCCCCAAGATTTAACATATTTTAAGATCTGGAGGAAACTCTATCTTGATTATCTAGCATTCATTTTACATGTAGTGTATAGTGCAATCATAACTACTTCCTGCATTGTCCACATTTTCAAAAGTTAATGAGAAAAATGAGGCTCAAATTGCTGAAATAACTCACCCAAGACATCAGGATAGGAAGTGGCAGATTCAGGATTTGAACCAGGTTTGTGTGATCCCAGATTGTACTCTTTCCACTTCTGTCTTTTAGTAAGACTTCACAGTGGTAACTATTGACTGAAGTCCTCAATTGTCCTTGCGGTCACTGAAGAAGACATCTGAGACTTTTCACCAGTAACAGGAGCTGGGCATACATATGTGGGACATAGAGACCCTGCCAACCTGGGGAGCTGGAAACCAGAGCCACAGCAAACACAGGCAGAGTCTCCTTGTAATCTCCCTTAATGAGGTCCATTCTCTCACGCTTCCCATGGAATGGCTCACTAATACAATTGCCCAAAATAGCAATTCAGCTCTTATTAAGTGCAGGTTGGATTTTATTCATAGAGGGTAACAGGAAAGAATGACACTCAGGAAGTTACTAATATATCGTTTTCATGCTCTTTGTAGTCAGTATTCTCTGATTCCTCCTTCCCAACACATGCCTGGAGACATACGATTGGAGAGGGGAACTTTCTTTATGAAAACCTGGAATTCCTCAGCTATAAGGAAAACAGACAAATGTTACCAATTTCTAGTCTTCTAAAGTGAGACCATGTGCCAGCAAACATTTTGTAAACTCCTAAGAACTACATCAAGAGCTATTGTCATTGCTTTAGAAAAATGCATATGGACTTTCTTGATGATTTTTATAGAACCAAGAGTGGTCTTTCCCATTATCTTATGTAGTTATTTTAAATCTTATGTTTATCGTGCCAGTATTAGTTGTGTGAAAATAGTATTTTCATTTGGGCTATACCAAAATACCATAACCTGAGTGGCTCAGACAACAAACATATTTTTCATAGTTTCTGAAGGCTGGATGTCCAAGATCAAGGTGCTGGCAGATTTGGTTCCTGGGGAGGAAATCTTACTGGCTTATAGACAGCCACCTTCTCACTGTGTCCTCACATGGTGGAAACTGAGGGAGAGCACACCCTGGGCCGTTTTATTTTACTTACTAGAAGCCCGATGCATGAAATTGGTGCAAGAGTAGGCTTTCGCAGACATGGGTGCCTGGATCCCTCCCTCAAAGCTGCATGTCCTGGACGTCCGGTCTAATTAACATATTACACTTATATTATTATAGATAAGGACACTAATTCCATCACAGAGGTCCTGTCCTCATGACCCAATTTAAGCCTAATTATCTCTTTAAAGATCCCACCTTCAAACACCATCACATTGAGGGTTAGGGCTACTATGTATGAATTGGTGGGTGTGTGGGTACATAAGCATTCAGTTCCTACAAAGAATATGTGATTTGAAATAATAGCTTTTGCTCACCTAACAAAATCCTAGCTATTCCATTAGCTGGAGAGCTGATAGTGCTGAATACTTGATTCTGACTATACCCAAGAGCATGAAATGTTTGTTTTTGTTATTCTAAAAAGCCTAAATATAGGGTGTCCCAAAAATGTATATACAACACTTTAAATAATTATAAAGGTAGTGTTTATTGAAATGCATTTCATTTTCAAAATTGAGCTATTAGCTGTTAAATTGTGTATACATTTTGGGGGGACACCTTGTATATTTTAAAAACCAGTGTGATGAGAAATCTAAGTTTTATTCCTGGTCCCTGCACTTACTAATCCTGTAACTTTGAATAGGTCAGTTAACCTCTTTTAAGGGGCTGGCCAAGTCGTGGACAATTTGCACATCAATATAAATGATGACAGTAAAGGATTTTAGTTCATTTAATAAAATAGGAATCCAGTTGTCATCAGTGATATAAATGAATAAATAGTTGAGAGGCTCTATGTTATCATTATAAATATCCATAAGATAATTGGGTTAGAAAGTCATTTGACAGTTATCATAAAAAGAAACATTTTGGGTAAGAAACATCAATGGATGCTAAAAGTAAAGAATAGAAATGGGATATGAAACAGGATTTTGCATAGTCTTAAAGAATCTCCTCATCAGATAACTTTTTATTTATAAAGGTGAAAAAATGTAATTTTAGAATAGAGAAAACTGGCCAAAACCACATGATCAAAATTAATACTACCAGTAATGGGAAAAAGTGGTATCATGTGCCGCTGGGTAGGAGGCAATGAGAACACAGCTGTGATATTCTGGCCCAAGATGCATAACCTGAGTCTCATCATGGGAAAACATTGGGCAAAGTAAGTGGTCTGTAATCTTCAAAAAAATCCAGGTCATGAAAGTCAAGGAAAGACTGAGAAACTGATGCAGGTTAAAGGAGATCAGAGAAACATGACAACTTAGAGCAATGTGAGATACTGGATTGGATCCTTTTGCCATAAAGAATATTATTGGGACAGTTGGTGAAACTTTAATGGGACCTCTGGTAAATGGAGATACACCAGTCTTTGCACCTATCTTACAACATTTTTTTTTTTTTTTAGCTTTGAAATTATTTCCAATAAAAAGTAAAAAAAAAAAAGAAAAAAATATAAAAAAACCCCACCAATTTGAATTCTGGAAAGAACTCCATGTTGTGACAGGAGTTCTAAAAGGATTTTGAATAGAAAATTAGATTTGATATGAATTTGGAGAGAGTTTAGTTACCATTGTTATTTTTCAGAATAGAGGAAGATATTCTTGTTCTTGATAGATTAATACTAATGCTTGAAAAAAAAATCTCAAAAGCTCAAAATGGCCTGTTTCTTTGATCTTCTAAATCATGGTGTTATTTAGAGGAAGCTGGAAAGCAAATGAAATTTTATTCGATCACGTACATGATACATTTAATTATAGGCATTATTTAGAGGACACATGAAAGCATTCTGTTGGTATCTTTTGTTTCTTCCATGATAAGAACAAGGGAATTGTTTTGGGTATGGGGGAGCGGATATACTTTTTCCAGAGGATAATGCAATTTAGAGGCTCTGTGTGTTTTAAGAGGTTCTCAGGGCTGATTAAAGCCTTGCACTTGGGCTGGAAAGCCAATGTTCCTCAGTATAATGAACGTCCTTTCATTGCATGAAAGAAGGACTTCTTCTTAAGTAGAAGTTAAGAGTCATGACAGGATTACACAAAGACAGGTGGCAGCCTGCCTACGGCTGGGGAGAAGTTAGCCGGAAAAGGCTTGGCCTGTAGAGTTTGAGGGACATTTCCAGACTTACGGAAAGTTAAATTTTCTGGTGCTTTCATCTATCAAATTCAAAAAATATACATATATACACACACATATACATACATATATTCATACATACCTGAGGGTACTCTTTAATTTAGTAGATTCCAAAGACAGCAAAAAGAATTGTTGAGAATGAGTGCTATGACTAGGTAAGTCTTCATTATATAGTTTTATTTAAAAAAGTGCAGGATCCACAATAGACTGTCACGTTCATCTTTAATTGTGCTTAGTTGAAAAATGGTGGTAACATAAATCAGTGTAGCTAAGGGAATCACTTTTTGGCTGGTCTGACTCGGGTACGTTTCTGTGGGTTACGTGTTGCATGGGATCCACAGCATCTTGCTTTGGCTGGATGTGTTGCTTTGGGGCACTTCTTGAAAGTTCTTTGTAGTGAATATTAATTTGAGTCCATAAAACCATATGAGAAATAAATATACCACTTTAAAAATATATTGATTTAATTTTTATATTGTTTCAACTCCATATGCAGTTGTGGATGGAAAAATAAAACTAAGTCAATTAAGAGCATTACCTCACATTTCCCCACGGGTGGATTTTGGAATAACAGGGACCTTGCAGTGTCTTGTAGAGGCTGATATTATTTAATGAGTCCTTCCATGTATGTGCATCCTAAGAACATGGTGATAGGAGTGAGAAAGAGGTTATCTCTGGGCAGATGGGAGACACTAGGAAGAGACACGAGACAACTTCCTAGGTGATGAAAATGTTTCATATTATTCTGTATTTTTGGTCATGATAGCTAGGTGTTTGATTGAGTCAAATTAGTAAAAATCTCACCAGATTCCACACTTAGGATCTGTACATTTTGTTTTGTGTAAATTATACATTCTATAACACAACTATATTTATATATGTAAATATGAAATTAAGTGATATAATAGTGTTGAAAAATGCAAGGTTCTACAACAAACCTAGAGAGAATTACAAATGTGTGTTTGTTTTTTTAACCTGGCTAGAGATTCTGACCAGATAAGTCTGAGCCAAGCCAAGGAGTCTGCCTATTAATTAGACCCCCTGAGGTGATTCCACACTTTGAGAAATACTAACTCGGCTGCCAAGATATATTTTTAACACTATTTTAAATGAACTTCCCTTTGATTGCCAATTTTCTACTTCCATAATATGAGGTAACTTTACCCCACATCTCAGCATTGATACCAGTGTGAAACAGTGTGAAATAATCCTGTCATCTGAATATCTGCATTGGTTTTGCTGGCTTATTAATTAGCTTTGATTATGTGAACTCAGGTAAAATATTTAAACCTCTTAATTAAAACACTGGTGGGAACCAGAGTTCTCTTTGGGTCAGGTATTTGCTTTTGGCCAAAACCTATATACTTGCTCTACTAGTACACATGTCATTTTTCTCAAGCTTTTGCTCCTCAGCTGGAAAGCATGAATAAAAAAATATTGCCTTGGTGGCACAATGCCTGCTGAAGGACATTGCTCATAATAGGTGTTTGATAAATAGAATTGACTTGAATTGGAGTGGATATGTCAGAAAAGGAAAGTAGGAAGAAAGGAAGGAAGGAAGGAAGGAAGGAAGGAAGGAAGGAAGGAAGGAAGGAAGGAAGGAAGGAAGGAAGGAAGGAAGGAAGGAAGGAAGGAAGGAAGGAAGGAAGGAGGGAAGGAAGGAAGGAAGAAGGGAAGAAAGGAAGAAGGAAGGAAGGAGGGAAGGAAGGAAGGAAAGAAGGAAGGAAGGAAGGAAGGAAGGAAGGAAGGAAGGAAGGAAGGAAGGAAGGAAGGAAGGAAAATCAAAACATGAGCTTGAAAAGATTTCAAATGAATGAAGACACTGAATCTTTCTTGTTATTCCACATATTATGAGTCTGACCCAGTGCAGCTTCTTTGTTTTTTTTTTTTAATATAGTCCCCATATCAACTTTATAAAGTGGGTACATATTATCCCCACTTTGCAGTTGAGGAAGGAGGCTTGAAGTGGTTTAGTGGCCAACATCAAACAACTGTTGCATTAGTCAGATTTGCAAGTTTGTGAGGCTGAAGTGAACAACCAAAACGCTTTCAGAGGCTTATAACAATAAATGTTTGTTTGTTTTTTGTGGCTCAGCCTTGGCTCCATTTCATGTGTCTTCATGTTGCAGAACCAAGGCTAAAAGAGGAAACTCTTAAATAGAACATGGGAGAGGTCATCAGTCAACCGCACAATGGCTCTAAACTCTCCGCTAGGTCATCACGGCTGCTCTCCTCCCACCGACAAGGGGTGAGGATGTCTCATCACCTTACTGGGGTGCAGCGAGGGTTGGAAGCTTGATGCCAGCTCCTGCGTTCCTAACTGTATTTTCTTTAGGACACATTATGCCCAGCAGTCAAGGGGGAGATTCCGGGGTCCAGGTCTAGATGTGTGCTCTGATTCTCAGTCCTTTAAGACAGGGAAATGGGGGGGGCTACTGGTTTATGTCCTGACCTTCTCTGGGTTGGCTCAGTAACTGGAGAAGTCTTTGGACTTTGGGAAGATTCATCTCTGAAAAAGTAAAAGTGGAGCAAGGAAATAAAGGCGGAGACTGATATTGTCAGGTGGCACTAGGTAAATACTTCTGACAATGGGAAAAGTCATCCCATTTCAACCTCTTACAGTCCTGATTCATGGGGAAGAATTTCTTCGGCAGAACCCAGTTGGCCTTCCTGTAGCTTCTAGCCATTGGCCGTGATATGTGGGTTTCATCAGATTTCAGGGAAGTCGCCTCTATTTCTGAGTCCATCTTGAAGCTCCCTTTGATGAAGAGAGTGTCCCTTTTATCATTTCAATAATAATAATGATATTTGATTAATGTTTCAATTGTTCAAAGCTTTTTGCTGCATTCATGTATTTGATCCTCACAGCCACCCTTTAACAGAGCAGACATTACTATCAGCAGTTTCCAGATGAGAATACTGAAGACCAAAGACGCTGCGTGACTTGTACAAGTTAGTACAGCCAGCACGTGGCTGAGCTGAGGTTAGCTCTCACTCTAAAACCATCCAGGCCCTTTATAGTGATCACATCAAGCCTACTTTATCCTTATCTCTCTGGTTTCTTATTGGTACCTGGAGAGAAAAGCCCTGACTCTGGGCTGGAGAGGTCAAGATTCTTCTCATCCACACAGAACTCACTTACTATACAGAGAACTGGCCTGGTTAGGCTGACAGTGGCAGCGCATAATTTCTCTGGAAAATGGCAGACTAATGAAAAAAAAAAAAAAAGGTCATAAATATCATCAAATCCAAGGCCTGACATTTTACCAAGGACAATTGTTTCATCATAAAATGTCTCAGGCTTTTTGGAGCCTTTCAATTAAGCTCCCACAAGACATCCTGCTTCCTTACCAAGGAGGGGGAAAGGCCAAAATAACAAAGTGTGTGCATGTGTGTGGGGATGGATGGGAGGGGGGAGAGGAGATGGCAGATGAGAAGAGGAAGACCAAAGCGGGCATTCCTGTGGTTTCAGGAGTAAATTGAGCTCCTGATTCTTTGTGACCAGTTAGTAGGATTAAGAGTTCAAAAGGGCAGGTCATACAAGGGCACGGGGTCAAGCCGGGTCTTGCAGGGATGTGACCCAGGAAATGCTGGCCGAGTGGCCCCCATGCCTTCCCCAGCAGGCCTCCAATTAGGATTTAATGGCCAAATGTGGAATGCGTTAGGAGTTCTGAGCAGAAAGGTTATGTTCAAAGCAGTGGATCATTTTGGCTGAGTAGAAAAACATTCCTCCGTGGTCAGTTTCCTCCTGAACCTTGCTAATGGTGGGAGCCTCAATGGCAGGGGTGCCTTACGAAGCCTCATGTGCAAGTGGCCTAGGCATAGCCCCCCTGTTATCCTCAAAGATGACACAAAGGAAATCAGCAAATCCCCTGGCTCTATTTGGTATTTGGGGCAAAGTGGGAAGTAGGAAGAATCTTCTGACCTGGGATTCTTAATGCTTATGGGTCTTACAAATGTGTATCCAATTGAGGACACACATAGAAAATGCATGGGTGTAGGTAAGATAGTGTTAAAGTAGATGTATCCCTCTGTATGTCTGTGTGCCTGCTCTGTTTGTTTCTTTTCCTGTCTCTTTCTGTTTATTCACTTACTTGTTTTTCTTAAAATTTGTCCTTATACCTTGCTTTCTCACAGAGAGGGATTCAAGCAATTGCCCTGACTCTGTATGTTGTGCCTGTATGTGCATGCACATATACCTGAGTATGTATGGGTATATGCAAGTGTGTACTCCCAGCAATTTTAACAACAAGCCCTTGTCATCTTCCCAAAGCAGCAGCTGTCTCGTGAGATCTTGTTGTGGGCCTGGCAGTGGGCAGGGTGCCAGCGAACACTACCCAGAGCAAAGCAATACTTCCTTGGAAAGATTGCCTCAGAAAAATGAGGAAGACAGATGGCTACAGATTGTTCTGGAACATAAACCCAAGTGTCAGATATGCATAGGGAGGTTGAAGGGAAGTCAGGGTGGTGGTGGGGGCCCAGCCAGGGCAGCCAGGACAAAGCTTCATTCACGGGCCGAGAAGCCAGGCAAACTGCATTCCCGAGGAGCTCAGCACCCTGCAGCTGGTGCTGCGTTCTGTGCTGGGCACTGAGAATAGAGAAAGTGGGCCCTCACCACCATGGGGCTTTGGCGACAGAAGAGTTCACTCAGCAATGATAATACAAGGTGATGCATGCTCTAATTAATGTAAAGAAATTGGGGCAAATTAACCTCCAGAGAGCTGGACAAGGCTAGTCAGAGTAATGAAGGTAACAACTCAATGACCTTCACTAGGGCTGCCTTCACTAGGCAGGAAATTGGGGGGTAGGGGAGACATCGGGGAGGTTCTGTAGTAGACATTCTGGAGAGTGGGAAAAGATGAACCCGCATGGAGACTTGTAGAGGAGGAGGCTCATGGGGGCCAGAATAAAATCCAGGATGTCCGAAACCCCTTTGCAGACCAGAAAGTCCTTGGCAAAGCAATACTTCCTTGGAAAGATTTCCTCAGAAAAATGAGGAAGGACAGATGGCTACAGATTGTTCTGGAACATAAACCCAAGTCTCAGATATGCAGAGGAAGGTTGAAGGGAAGTCAGGGTGGTGGGGGGTGGCCTTGAACGCTGGATCTACTCATGTGCTCTCGCTGGATATTAGGTTAGTAAATGAAGGAGTGAGGCAGAAACGGGCAAATTATGAATGGTTCTAACGGCCCCATGGAAGAGTTTGCACTTTATCCTGGAGGTAAAGGGAAACTGACAAAAACTTTGGAGGAACATGATGTGATCCAAATTTGTATTTTAGAAATGTCAGCGGGGCCTCACAAGGTACCCCTGGGTGGGCAGAGGTAGGGGGAGGCAAAACCGGAGGCAGGGCCACCAGTTAGGAGATGTCTGGGGTCATCCTGATGCCACGTGCTGGAGACTGGATGGGACAGTGGCAGGAGCCAGAGAGAAGAGGCCCCCGATTAGCCTTGCAGAGGGGAGTCTCGACAGCCACTGATTCCTCAGATCTCCATTCGTATGTGGATATTATTCTCATTCCCTCCAAATTCAGAGCACAGGTCGAGATCTTTGAAAGAATCCTCAGGCTTCCTAGCACATTCCATTCATTCCCAGGTCACACGAACAGGGTGCCCTAGGGAAGGTGCGGTGAAGTCACAGGGGGAAATATCCACAAAATAAATCACTGCCTTTTATGGCAGCATATCTGGGTTTCACCCCAGTTCCCAGGTCTTCCACTTAGTAGCAGCCTGACCTTGGTCCCGTCCGTTATCAAAGTTTCCTGTTGCATAAAATGGGAACAGTAGTATCAGCATCACGGTGTTGTGGGCATTAGCTGAGGAAAATATATGCACCGGGCTCTTTAAAATCTTGGAAGGACCATGCAAACACCAGGTATTAATTATGCAGAGACTCCGGGCAGGGGTTGACTTCAGCAGTTTCCAAGTGAAAAACAGAAGGCTGCCGTGATTTTAGGTCATCAGCCGGATGGGGAGGCCTTCTCTTCAGACCTTTATCCTCAGGACTCCTGACTTCTCTCCCTTTCGTCCACAGGACAGTTTATTTCTGAAGGATGCTGTCCCTAGCATGGCACTTTATCAGAGAACGGGAATTAAGTCAAGACCAGCTGGCTGACTTCTCAGCACCAGTGCTCAGCAGGTTCTTTGTGGAGAGAGGTCATTTCTGGAGGGGCCTCTCTGGGCACCCCTAAGAGAATGGCCTGCAAGCACAGCCCGCAGCCTATAAGTACTCTAGACCTTACTCTCTCTGTTTACTGCTCCTCTATTGAGTGGGACCTGACCACACCCCTTTGCACACGCTTTATTTCAATTAACATTTCGCAGCCTCCATCCTTATTTTCCTTAGGACAGCCAAGCACTGGCTTTCTCTCATGCTAGAAGCTGAGGGAGCACTAGAGGGCCCACTGAAGTCAGCAGACATCTGTCCTTGATTAAGGAGGAAGACAAATGGCGGGGAGGGTTGTGGACACAGTTGAGATCCACCACGCACCTTAAGCTCCATTGAAAATAGAAGGGCTTTGTCCGGTGTTGGGGGTTTTGGTTTAATCCTGAGTAGATGGTGCAGAGGCATGACACGATACAGCCAACTCACTGCCATTGAGAGTGATGGAGCATCTGAGATGCAGTGTCACGGAAACGTATTGTTGGGCGAGACTGTCAAATCATCCCATGCAACAGCTTGGGAAGTGCCTTCTTTCCATACACACGTGGGGAAACGTCCCTCTAATGCCAGGTACTTTACTAATGGAGGGTCCATGGTACTGAAGGCCTGGTCCCTAGTCTCCAGGAGGAGGGGATAGATACGTCCATTCATTTCTTCCTTCATTTACTTATTCAGTAAATATTAATTTGACACTTACCTATGTAATAGGCATTGTATTAGATCATAAGATAAAATAATAAAATGTGGATCCCCTATGTTCATGGAACTAATCATCAAATAAGGGGGATAGATCTTTCTAATATTAACACAAAAAATGACAAACTGTGGTAAATATATGTAGAAAACAGGAACCCTCATATAGTCATAGGATCAGAAAAAGTCCTTAGGAAATGACATTTTTGTTAAAATATGAAAATGAGTGAAAGGCAACTAGCTGAAAGATTGAGGATCAGGAAAGGTGTTCATGGGAGGGAACAGCCTGGGTATGGGCTCGGGAGTCAGGAGGAAATGAGAGAAGGCCAGTTTTCCCGCAGTTTAGAGAGGAAGAAGATGACAAGAGAAAGATAAGTCTAGAAAAGTCTTAGGAGCTGTACTAAAAATGTTGGTGAATATCTCAGGAACAGTGGGATACCATTAAAGGATGGTAAGTAAGGGGGTGTGAAATCATATTTGCAATTTGAGATGAGAACCCTGTCTCTAGTCTAGAGTACAGATCAGAGAGGGCAAAGGTGGAAATATATTGTTTGGTGTAGGAGACTTTTAATGTGGTTCAAGTCAGTGGTGATGATGGTTGGACTAAGGTAGAGATCATGGCCATGCACAGAGGTGACCCAACTGAAAAGAATAAATACAACAGAAAATGGTGAGCATACAATAAAGGTGAGCGCCAAGTTCTCAAAGTACACCAGGGAGTGGGAAGGCAGATGAGGGCATCAAAGCTGAAGGAGCGGTGATCTGAAGATCACCCAGCCAGGAGATCATCTTCTGCTCTGACCATTCTGTTCACCTGCCTCCCAGCCCCCTGTGAAATTTAATTACAACTCTGTTGTTCACTGCCCTTCCCACTCCAGCCCTTGCATGAAGTGTTTCCTGCCTTCTATGTAAAAAAAAAGAATCCACATTTTCTCAAGGCCCTTGAGTGGCACTTAGAGCCCTGACCTCCAGAGTCTAAAACAGCTTTGTTTCAACCCCTTGGTCCATCCGGGCCTCAGGCACCAGTCTGAGAAAATAAAGAGAATCAACTCAGTCATGGGGTCTGCCCATGAAGACAGAGGGTTTGTTGGGGCAAACCTCTCAGATCACAGAACAGAAAGCAAGAGCTGAGGAACAAGTACCAAGCATTTCCCTGAGACCTCACTCAACCATTACTCAAAAGGCACCATTAACTGCCAGCTACCAGGCAATAAGCTTTGGACATGCATTGTGGAATCTTATTAAATTTCTCTATGATGTAGATATTATTGACCTTGGGTGTTTTTTTTTTTGTTTTACCAAGAGGGTTTAAAAAGTGAGCATTTCTCCCTTTCTCCCATCATATCATAAAATCTGTAAAAGCATGGATATCTCTCGCACAAAATAGGTGCTCACTTTCTAAATGTTTTCTGAAAGTTTGAATGAGAATAGGTCAGTTAAATTAATTACTCAAGACCATAGAGCTTTTAAGTGACCAAATCCCCACAGTTTTCTTCCCCATTATATTACACTGTCTCATATTAGAAGCAGAAAATGATTTAATGGAGTATCTACTTACAACCCTCAGTTTACTGACGTGAAATTGAGACCCAGGAAGGAAGTGATTATTCAAGGTGTACCAGGATATTAATACCAGGTACGGCCTGAGAATCCAGGTCTCCCGGCTCCAGTCTCTTTGCCCTTCCTCCCACCCACCCTCTCAGCAAAGATGGAGGAGGCTGGGTCACCAGTGTGAGGACCAAGGCAAAAGTCCCAAAGTCAGACAAACTCAAGCTGCAATGTTGGATAAGCTGTCTCTTAAGACTCAAGTTTCTCATCTGTACAATGGAATTTATTAATAATACTTTATATCCAATAAATCTAGTGTGAAGATTCTGTGAGATAATCCATGTAAGTTGGGACAACGTCTCATCTACAGAAAATACTCATTAAATGTTAGTGGTCTTTCATTTACAGTTAAAATGTTGTAAGGTACTTTTCTAAGTCTTGGTTTTCCCATATACAAATGGAGAGAATAATAGTATCTACATTACAGTTGTTTTTCTGAAGATTAAATGATGTCATAGTTCTTAAAATGGTACCTGACAAGACTAAATGAGAGCATAGTGCTTAAAATTATATTATTATTATTATTATTTATTATATTTCTCTTGGCATTTGATACTTTAGAATGAATGAGTAATGGACTGAGTGACCTATACCAGAGACTTTCCGGGTTGGAGAGGGAATGTGGGGAAGGGATGGGACATTCTTAGGCTCTCACCAGCCAGATCTCCATCATCCAGTAACCACATGTCTTTCTCTGGGAGGGGCCAGAAGAAAATGGATTCTAACAGCCTTCATCTCAGGGCCCAGGGCCTGGATTATAACCCTGGGTGTCTTTTACATTTTGGTTATTTAGGTGTGTTTTTTTTTTGTATATACTCTTTTCTATCATGATGATTTAAACTCTTTGAAAACGGCAGCCTTCTCAGCAGTGTTCGAGGCCCTGTTTCGATCTGTGACTAGAGTTTTATAAAGGAGGAAGAAAAGTCTGGAGTAGTTTTGGAGAGTCATCTTAGCATATTAATCATAAAAGCTACTGTTTCTGGAATGCTCTGTGGATATGGGTCATTTTACTTAGTGTGATGGTCAATTTTATGTGTCAACTTGACTGGGTCATGGGGTGTCCAGGTATTTGGGTAAATATTGTGCTGAGTATTCTGTGAGGGTGTGTGGGATGAGATGAACTTTTAAATAGGCAGACCAAGTAAAGCTGATTGCCCTCCCTAATGTGGGTGGGCATCACCCAGTCAGTTGAAGGCCTGACTAGAACAAAAGAGCTGGCCCTCCCCTGAATAAGAAGGGATAGTCACTGCCTGACTTTCTTTGAACTGGGACATTGGCTTTTTTTCTGCCTCGGCACTCAAACAGAAATACCGACTCTTCTTGGGTCTTGAACCAACTGCCTTTGGACAGGGACTACACCTTCAGCTCGCCCGGGTCTCCAGTTTGCCAACATGGGACTTGTCAGTCTCCATAATCACATTAGCCATTTCTTATAATGTGTGTATGTTCACACTATTGGTTCTATTTCTCTAGAGCATCACGACTAATACATATAATCCTTATAGCAAGTCTATCAGTTAGGCATTCTTATTCCCATTTCACAGTTGAAGACATTGCTTCACCAAGTGCCTGGTGCATCAGTGGGGAGCAGGGGAAGTCTTTGTAGTGAGAGTGGCTAGATATTTAGGTTTCATTCTTGTTGCCCTTGCTTTTGTTCTTAGTCTAGAGAACTAGGGGGAAAAAGCTCCTGCCCAGAAAAGCCTCATGTCTGTAGTCCTCACTATAAAGTTAATCCAAATGAGTAGGAGTGAGGGACAGAGTACACGTCTCTTTAATCAGATCTGCTTCTTAATGTCCTAATGGGCAGACTATCTGGGATCATTAATGTCTGTGATGTAGTTTATGTTCATGTTAACAGAGGCCAAATGTGAGTGCATTTTTAACAAACCCAATCAACAAATATAATCATATCCACTCTAGAAATGTCCCAGCCATTATCCTGTTAAGAAGCCATAAAAGAGAATGTCATGCCTCATCTAGTCAGAACGTGGAAATGTGGGCCGCTGTGTCTTCAGGAAGTTCATGACTAGCAATGAAATCTTCTCTCATCAAAAAATGCCGCAAAAAAAGGTCACTTCAACTTTTTGGGAGTTGAAATATAAATGCAGACACACATTTTTCTACTTTTGTGGGAATGAGGAAGGCATTAATGTAACAACTTGTTCCTTAAAGAGAAAGTATCTACAAGGGAAGAGGAATTCCTCATGAGAGGGTGTAAGCTGATGATGGCTTTTCCAAATACCACAAAGGCTGGAAACACATTTTACAGCCAAAGTTCTATCAAAGATCAAGGTGATTTTGGCTGAGAGGAACTGTCTTCATTTTCAAATTCCAAAAAGAAAATTTATATCACTTTGGGATGTGAAAGCCAAAAGCTAAAGTATCTGGACCATATTGATGGTTTCAGAAAAATATATTTGGCTCTTTGAAGTCAGAATGCCCCAGAAAATATTGGATAAGAAATCATTCCACTGGGCATGGTCAACTAACAGTTTTGATAATACAGGTTCAATTCACCAATCACAATTCAAAATCCAATGGCTCTGAAAACAGAATATTTTTGTAATTTGATGCAGTCTCATTTGATCACCATATCTGACCTGAATTAACTTGAGGCTCTTTACAATATTTCTTACTCTCATTTAGAGTGAATCTTTGTTTTTTTCTGTACAGAAAAATTAATATATTTGGTTACAGAGAGCTGCTTCAAACCCTCTGGACTAGTTAACATGAACACATGGTCAATATTGGAATTGTATTACCTTCCTAAAAATTCATAATCTCTTAATTCAAAATAAAATCTGACACTATGGGCTTCACATAAGGAACTGGGATCTTGAAACAGTATCTTTCATATATGCATACACTAGGTGTACTGGTTAATAAATGGCGGATTTTGTAATCAAAGAAAACACGATAATTTCAAGAGAAACATCAAAAGTGCTTTATTCAAAGTAATGTCCATTGCTAGCTACACATTTCCCCCATCTTCCAGGTAATTTGTGGATATTGTCCCAATAGAACTTTCCTTGTTTTGAGGCAAACCATTCAGAGACCCAGTTTTCCACTTCTTCGTAAGTTTTGAAGTGCTGCTCAGAAAGTGCGTGTGCCATTGATTGGAACAAGTGGTAATCTGAAGGAGCAAGATCTGGTGAATACAGCGGGTGGGTTAATACTTCCCAGGCAAGATCTTTTAATGTGTCTTTAACTGGTTTTGAAGTGTGTGATGGTGCATCATCATGAAGCAAAATTACTTTGCCTTGTCTTCTGGAACATTCTGGTTGTTTCATGAACAAAGCATGGTTCAAATTGATTATTTGTTGTTGGTAGCAATCAGTATTAACTGTTTCACCTGGTTTTATAAGCTCATAATACACCACACCTTCCTGATCCCATCAAACGCAGAGCTTTGTCTTCTGTCCGAAGCGATTTGGCCTTGCAGGCAATGTTGATGGTTGACCTGGATCAACCCATGATTTTGTGCATTTGGGATTCTCAAAATAAATCCACTTTTCATCGCCAGTCACAATTCTATGCAAAAAAAGACTTTCTTTCCTGCCTTTGAAGCAACATTTTACTGATGACTTTTCAGTTTTCCATTTGTCTTTCATTCAGTTGAGGTGGCACCCATTTTCCTTCCTTTAAAATCTTTCCCATTGCTTGTAAATGATCGGAAATTGTTTGCTGAGCAATGTTTAATTTTTCTGCAAGTTGTTTTTGAGTTTGACATGTATCTTCATCCAATAATGCTTGTAATTGTTGGTCTTCAAAATTTTTTGGTTGACCTGGATGTTCTTTGTCTTTCACATCGAAATCATCACTTTTAAAGCATTTAAACCAGCGTTCACAAGTATCTTGAGATGGAGCATGTTCACCATAAGCTTCCCAAAGTATATGATAACTTTTTCTTCAAAATAAAGTAATGAATTAAAACTTCCCACAAATACTCTTTTTTTGGGACAAAATTGACATTTTTAAGCGTAAAAATATCTATGATGTTAACACCTTCAGAAAATTTGACATATGAAGTTTTGAAGCTTGCTGTCAATACAACAAAATAGCATACATATCAAATCGCATATACCGTATACACCTAGTATGCTATACTAGTAAGTTCAAGAAGTGGTTATTATTTTCTAGCTCAGCCAGCATGACTCAGTGGTTGAGCGTTGACCTATGAGCCAGGAGGTCATGGTTCGATTCCTGGTTTGCAGGCTCCACCCCCAGTAGGGGGTGTGTAGGAGGCAGCTGATCAGTGATTCTCATCATTGATATGATTTAGATGAATACTGACTTACATGGAAAGATGCACATTGTCTTCTGATAAACATTGAGAAAGGCAGGTTTTGTGATCGTATGTTTTATTATTTTGTTCTTCTAAATGTAAGGAGGAGGGAAGAAGAGAGATTTGAAGGCAGTCACAGTTACACTTAAATCTCTGCTCTTCCACTTCATAGCTGAAGAGATCAGCCCAAGTCATTTAGTCGTTCTGACCATCAGTTTCTTTGGCTGTAAAAGGAATGAAGAGTAATAGTTGACTCTTGGTGCTGTTCTGATGAAATGGTGTACTAAATGCATTTTAGGCCAGTGGTTTTCAACCAGGGGCAGATTTGACCCCCGTGGTGAAGTTAGCCATGACTGGAGACATTTCTGTTTGTGACAGCTAGTGGTGGAGGAAGGTGTGCTATTAGCCTCTAATGGGGAGAAGTGGGTGCTGTTAAACGTCATATAATGCACAGGAAAATAGCACAACAAATACTTTTTTTGGTCTCAAATATCAGTAGTGCTGAGGTTTAAAAACCGTTTTGGACATAATCAGCACCGAATAAATGTATATGAATGCTAATATTTTTAATAATGCTTATGATGATCTTTCTATGGTGGAATTTAGGGTGTGTGTGTGTGTGTGTGTGTGTGTGTGTGTGTGTGTATGCATGTGTTTTCATTGTACTTATCTTTATTTTGTATTATTCTCTGTATTAAATACGGACTATTTGAGTAATAAAAAATTCGCCCAGCCGGCATGGCTCAGTGGTTGAGCATCAACCTATGAATCAGGAGGTCACAATTTGATTCCTGGTCGGGGCACATGCCCAGGTTGCAGGTTTGATCCCCAGTGTGGGGTGTGAAGGAGACAGCCAATCAGTGATTCTCTCTCATCATTGATGTTTCTGTCTTTCTCTCCCTCTCTCTTCCTCTCTGAGATAAAAAAAAACAACAACATATTTTAAAAATAAATAAATAAAAGCAACATTTCAACAATAATTTTCAACATCAATATTTAAAATGGCAATAACCATGGATAATATAACTGGAAGCTCTCAAGGCAGAGATCAACTCTCATCTACATAGAGCAGGGCCTTGCATATATAAGGGGTTTGACAGTCCCTGCTGAATTGAATTAAAATACACCAAGCAATCGTGCTAAGAATGGGAGAGGAATTTTGCTTGTATGACTAGACACACTTTTGCTAGCATCGAACAAAGTGGCGAGACTAATTTGTAATCAGCATCTTACAAACATGTAAATTATATTGCAAACATCCTGTCTGGAAATAGTTTGTCAGCTAAACATTTGTCTTCTATGTCATGCTTTCACCGATGGTCACGCCCAGGTACCTACCAAACAATCATGCATGTGATTTTTAAAGGCTGCCTCGTTTTAGTGTGCTTCAAAGATACTGCACTTTATACAAGTGAAGGTGAGACCCTCCACCAGCAGAGATTATAACTCATTGAAGGCTTAGATAATAATTAGCATTTTTTTAAGCAATGAAGTGTTTCTTAATTAAGGTATATACATGTTTTAGGCATAATGTTATTGCACACTTAATAGACTACAGCATAGTGTAGACATAAATTTTATATGGACTGAGGATACCAAAATATTCATGTGCCTTGCTTTATTGCGGTATTTGCTTTATTGTGCTGGTCTGGAGCCGAACACACGATATCTTCGAAGTGTGCCTGTAAAAAATTAAAATGTCTTTCTAGAATAAATATCTTGAAGGTATAGAGTATTTCCTTTGTATTTATATTCCTTTATTCTACAATTTTTATTACTCTCTCTGGTTCAATAATATTGTCACATTTTCCTGCTGTATTATCTGTCTCAGATTATTAAGAGAATCTTTGCTCTTATCCTGGAGAATTCTTGAGAAACAGTGTTCACATGTGAAAAACCTATGTGACATTGAACAGCACCTCTGAAGACCCACTTATCTGTAAAATGGGATTTATGCCATAGGACTGCTCTGTTAATAAAATGAGCGGTTACATGAACGTTACCTAAAGTGCAGTATACACATTGTTGGTGCTCAGTGACATGTAGTAGCGGGTTGCCCTTTGTCTTTCCAAAACAATGGTCATTTGGCAAAAAGCTGCTGTTTCCTTGAGAATCAGTTGCTCTTTTGAGCATGTGCCGGGAAGGAACTGTGATCATGATTCACTGGAGGACACTGTGGTGTCGTGGGTCTACAGGCACCAACTGGCAAAAGCCAGATTTTATTGTTATCAATCATTGTCTCCTGTATTTTTAAAATATCCATTATTCCTTTGAAAATCAGAAAATACTATCAAAGCCACACTTAATGTCAGCTGAAATTTGCAAAAAAAATTAAATGTAACAGCTAAGTTGGTGTTGAAGTGAAGCTCCTTTAAGACATTATCTTTCCAAGCTCCTCTCCTCTACCCTTACTCCAGAGATGGTTTTTTATGTGTTTCTCCTTATGCATCATTGAGAACCATACTTTGAATAATGGAGAATACTTAGGTGGATCTTTTTTTGCCTGGTTTTCACAAGGTCAATCAAGCAGACCCTTCATGGTTCCATCACTGAATAATCAATCAAGTCAAAAACAATTGATCTGCTTTAAGCATGTCAGCAGCATATTGACCCACCCATTGAACTCTGCTCAAATGCAATGAAAGTGATGAAAGCCATCACTGCATTGAGAAATGAGCAAATGAAGGACCCTCTGCAGACCTCTTCCCTCTCTCTTTCTTAATTACAGTGGTTGTTTTATAAATTGATTGTAAGGCTGTTAACGTATGAATCTGTATGCACCAGGGCCTAATGGAAATAGTTAGGTCAATATCTCCTTTTGGCCACTAGTTGTCTGCATGAGCGTAAACATCTCTTCTTTGCACAGAGAGCCTCCAATGTGATCATGAGGGAGAGAGCATTGGAGTCTTGCTACTCAGCATATCTGTCAGTTTGGCTCAAATGAACTCATACAAATTCTAACAAAAAAAAAAAGTGATTAGGTGGGAGTTAATAGTAAAGGCTTTGGAGTCTGAGGACAATGATATGTATCCCAGCCTTGCAGTGTCATTGCTGTGACAATTTGGGCAATTGACTTAGCTTTCTTATGTCTTAGGTTCCTTACCTGTAAAATTGTTATGAGAATAATAACTGCTTCATAGGGCCTTGGGAAGTGATAGTATAATAACCCATAAAACACTTATTTTAGAGCATCAGACCTGGAAAATAGTCAGTAAAATATTAGCTTTGCTATGTCTGCATTTTGAAATACCATTCATTATCTCTTTCTTTCCTATGTTTTTCAGTGTTTTCCAATCCTTTTATTTCTCATGTGCTGAGCAGCTACACTGGATGAAACAGCCACTGCTGGTTGTCCACCAAAATCCAAACCCCAAGACTCTCCTAGTTATAAAACTTACCAATATTGGCTGGGCATATGGTTTCTAAATTATAGACTGAATTTCTAAGTCTCCCCTGTAGATGTATGTGATGATGTAAGTGCTACCCAATTGGATATAAGAAGTGGTATGGATAACTCCCAAGAAGTATTTGTAAGAGAAAGATGTTGTATTATTTTCTCTCCCTTTTCTCCTTCATAATATTTTGTGAATATTCATGTAAATATTTTGGCTGAAACTGAACCATGCATGAACTTGAAGATGAAAAGCTTGATCTATAAGTTAGAAGATAGCAGAGCAGAAAGATAGAAGGAATCTGAGACTAATGATTATGCAATCCTGGACTTTCTACCAGGATTTATAGCTGAGAATGAGAAACATAGTCATGTTTTATTGAAGTCACTGTAAATTGGGGTTAAGAAAAAGTTATATGATCATAGGTATCACCTTGGCAGCATGGAATCAAATGATTTTCATAGGGCTGGCTGAGAAAATGCCCATGGATAAAAGTATCCAGGATAATAATCTGTTTGCATGAATATGAGACTATCTTGATCCCTCTTTCTTTAAGTACACAGGCTGAATGAATGAATGAATGAATGAAGAAAGATTAGAGCCCAGCTGGTGTGGCTCAGTGATTTGGCATCGACCCATGCACCACAAGATCCCTGCTTTGATTCCTGGTCAGGGCACATGACTAGGGTTTTGGGCTCAATCCCCAGTAGGAGGTGTGCAGAAGGCAGCCCAATGATATTTCTATGTTTCTGTCTCTCTCTCCCTCTTCCTTCCTCTCTCTGAAATAAATAAAAACATATTTTTAAAACTGATTAGGAAAAAATGTGAGTGAATATACTGTCTTCCAGCTCAGTCTATTTCAGAACAATAGCATTTAACTCTTCTCCCAAGAGTATCTTGGCATTAAATGAAAGCCATATATGTTTCAAAAATATAGAGGGTTGAAATCACAGGGCTGAGATTCAAAGGACCTGGATTCTGTCCTGTTTCTTCTTGAGAAGGAACTTTGTGACTTTGAGAGTTCCCTTTTTCTAAGCTTTGCTTATTTTTTTCTGAATTATGCACATAATAACATCAACGCTTATGTAGCCTGGGGAGGTATCTTGAAAATTTAAAAGCTGGAACCTTTGTTAGATATTACTGTAACTAGTTCCACTGATGGTTGATGTTCACGTACAGGTTCCATGGAAGAGAATCATAAAAGGGGTGTTTCGAAAACTCGAAGTCTGTGGATGGGCCAGTTGGCAGTAGGTACTACTGGGGTTGAGAATGCACATTTATGCAGTTGGGTCTGCCCTTCACACCTGCCCCAACCCAATCCCTGCCCTCTGTGAGGAGACACAAGCCTGCTATTCATCATAGTCTCCGCTTGCCATCAAGAATGTGCTACTGCTCCTGTCCACTGCAACAGGCGGTTGGTTGGCAAAGCCATCAGACACCTGTTGAGGCTGAGTCATCCCTATTCACAGGATGTGCCTCACTGCCTGGGGGTAGAGTGTTCGGTTGAGGATGAGAGCCCCGGCTGGCCCAATGGGTGCAGCTGATGCTCTCACTCATTGGCAGCTTATAAGGGAAACCAGAGAGCCGTGGTCTAATTTCACTTGCTCCTCAGCTTCTCTTTTGACAGACGGATGTTCACAGTGGGATGGTCATGCACATTCGTTCAGGCTCAGGAGCCTTACAAGGAATTTTGTGGGGCTTGGAGGAAATCAACTGTTTCATGGAAATTAAAATGAGTGGTGGTGGCCTTGATATGGTGCCTCCTGGGACCCCTGACACTTTCTTCCCGCATACCCAGCTTTGCTAGCACAGCTACCTACATATAAAGTCTAGGCCATTGTGTCGATTCCAGAACCAGCAGGCTTTGTAGATAAAAATTGGCTTATTAGTCAATACACTCTTGATCTTAGCTGGCACTTGTGTATCTGTTTGACTGATCCAGAAGTATTGGTATTTTTATGGGAATTGATTAGTCATCAGTATTGGAATTTCTAGGGCAATCTAAATAGTTAACCCCTTTTCCAGTTGCATCTCCAGAACTTCTGTTTAGAAGGTTAGAAGCTACAACACACCTGGAAGAGGAGAGTGGTAGTCTTGGAAATTAGTTTCCTAACGGTTTTGCATAATGTTGAGAGAGATGCCTTTCTAAGAATGGTAAATGGCTGATGACCAACAGGATCCTTACTTTACTACAGTAAAGTAAGCCATGCATGTTTCAGAAGTGTAGAGGGTTAGAAATTCAAGACTGAGAGAATCAAAGAACATGGGTGCTGAATTTACTGAAACACAGAAATAGAAATAAAACAGGAATTGAAGAAAAAACTAGCCTTGTTACTGACAAAGCAAGGTTAGAGCATGCAGTATAGCTTGGGAACATGGATAGAACAAATCTCTCTTCTTTCCTGCATGCTCATCAGCCCAGTCAAAGACACTGTAGTGGGATATGAAGGGCTTTCATCAGAACTGCAGTCTACTTTGGTCATCTTCCCTCAGGGTGGAGACTCTCTGACCTGCAGGAAGGCAAGCCCCATAAAAGAGATCCTAAAGAAGTCACAAGCAACTCTTTTCAGGATCTTCAGTCTGCTTATGGAGGGGTACACATCAGAGGTAGAGGGGAAGCTCTTGACTCAATATTTGGGAGAAGGCAGAAGCTCCTACTTTATAGGCCACTGGTATTGCTGAGAAAAACAAGAATGGCTCCTTATTACAGTGACCAGGCTTAACCAAAATGACTGCTGTGGATTGGGAAAGAAGTCAGATGGAACTAAATGTGACTTCTAGTTCTATAAGTTAGTAGCTTTGGAGCAATCTCTTCATCTCTGTGTCCCTGGGCATCTTTCTAATACTGTGAGGGTGCTGAGACTCCAAGGTTTCCTTCCGACTGTAGAGCGAGAGGCTGAGTGGCTGAGAGCTCTGCAGCCAGAAGGACCTACCTTTGTTTAATCCTGGCTCTCATGATTTCTGAGCACCAAATATTACATCTGCAAAATAGGGTAAATACCGTCTACCTTGCAGGGTTACTTTGGATAAGGAGAGAGTATGCATGAAGAACTTAATGCACCATAAATGCTAAATAAATAATTACCATTTTAAAAACCCAAAGAATTGCTGTTCAATTTTATTAAATCACTGCCAAATTCTGGAGGTCAGAGGGTATGATATTGTGATTTATACTAATGAATATACATGTGGTCTTCATCCCCATTTCTGGCACAGAGCTCCTAAAACCCTTGAAATTTATTAAGTGATGAGAATGTCTTTTGTCATGTCAATGAAGTGATTTTGGGGATGTCTCTAGCTCACCTAAGTATAGGGGCTGGTCACCAGAGGATTGTGATTAGAGGGTTGAAACTTTCAATCCCATCCCCCTGATCTCCTGAGAGGGTGGGGGTGGGGGAGGCTTGAACGATTTTCAGTGGCCAATGCTTTAATCAGTCACACCAGCCCATGTAATGCAACCTCCATAAAAACCCAAAAGGACGAGGTTCAAAGACCTTCCAGGTTGCTGAACAGGTGGAGATGTGGGGAGAGTGGCATGCTTGGAGAGGGCGTGGAAGCTCGATGCCCTTTCCCACACCTTGCCCTATTTCTTCGTTCCATCTGGCTGCTCCTGAGTTACATTCTTTTATAATTAATTGGTAAAATGTTCCTCTGTTTTGTGAGCTGCTCTAGCCATTTAATCAAACCTAAGAAAGTCATCATGTAACCGCTTGTTTATAGCCAATTGGTCAGAAGTACAGATGACAACCTGGACTTTTGATTGGCGTCCTGTGTTGGAGGGCAGTTGTTGGAACCTCCAATTTGTAGCCAGTTCCTCAAAAGCATGGGTTTGTGATTGGTGTCTGAAGCGGAGTGCTGTTTTGTGGGACTAAACCCTTTCTTTCCTATGGGATCTGCTGCTGACTCTGGATAGTGTCAGAATTGAGTTGAATTGAGTTTAATTCTCAGACACCCTGCCCGTGTACAAGAACTGCCTATGGGTGTGGTAAATACCCTCCATAACATGCACATATTGGAATTGGGCCCAGAAATCCAAAAGAGAGGGTTATATAATATGAAAAACGCTAAAAATAAGACAAAATAGTGTTCCCTAAAATAAAGGCCAAAGTGAGAGGCAATCGGCATCTGTTGGAGGTCAAAAGAACAGCTAGCTCTTCAGGAAGCACTGGTTCAGGCAGAAACCTAAATAGTGTTCTCCTTAGGAGACAAAGGCAAGGGTATTTATGAGCAAGGGCAGGGGAACGATTACATCAGCAGACGGAAGGCATTTCTATAGGTGCAGATGACAGAACATAGTGACGCTAATTCTAAAGAATGCTTTCAATTTTCAGCCCCGTAGTCATAATGTCTGCTCTCTTGTTATGGTTTGGAACAGTTGTTTGGGATACAGTGCTGCTGTAGGCCCAGCCCAAAGGTTATTTTGCCTTGTTTTAACATTCCAAAGGTTTGAGGACTAAGGTATGCAAGGCAGTTCCTTTGGGATGGCAGCTCATAACCACAATGACATTGTTTTATTCCTTATCAATGGGCTCTATTTCGATAAACTTATCTGGCCCTATTGACTTAAGTATTGTTTATATGTTAATAATTCCAAAATTTTCATTAGTATTTCTGACCACTCTGTAGATCTCCAGACTTTTGTGTCTAATTGTTCACTTGACATCTCCAAAGGGCTATCTAATATGGATCTCAAAGTTACCACAGCCAAAAGAGAGCTATCTTCCCGTGCCCTACACCCTGTGTTCAGGATAGTCTTCCATGTGTCTGATCCTCTTGTCTATTGCTGCATAAAATAAAACATAGATCTCTCTGTATAAATATGGTATGAAATAACCCCAAGTATAAAGAACAACTGTAAGTGTTGGTGACTCAAGACAACAACTTTTGTTTTCCCTCACATATTTGTGATTTAGGAAGAGATTGGCAAGAAAGATTTATCTCTGCTTTATCCATCCTCAGGTGGGCAGCTCTGATAAAGACTGAATGGTCCATTTCCAAGGTGACTCACTCACACACCGCTGGCAAGTTGGCTGTTAAGTCCACCTTGGTTCCTCTCCAAGTGGGAGTGCTGAGGGCCAGGAGCCTTGTTCCTCTCCAAGTGGGTTTGCCCAGGTGGGCTGTGCTTCCTCACAGCATGGTGGCCGAGTTCCAAGGGGGATCATCCCATGAGAGAACCAGGCAGAAGCTGTACCACCCTTTGTGACCTAACCTCAGGAGTTATACTGTATCATTTCCACAATGTCGTTCTATGCCCTCTCAGCTAAGGAAGCCACAGGGACCTGGCTCCACCTGAAGGAGTGGGGAGGTCCTAGGAAAGCGTGGAAATGTTGTTGCAGCCATTTTTGGGAAATTACACTGTGCCGTATCTTCACATATCAGAAGACAAGGACACTGTCATTCTTTTGGTCGGTTCTTCAAACCAAAAATCAAAATATCATCCTGGATCTGTCTCTTTTTTTCACATCCATGCTCAATTAATCAAACAATCTTGTCAACTAGACACATCACACACCTGAGATCTTTATCTTTGGGAGAACCAGGTTGATGGTTTTGGTAGCCTCCGAATTTATCACCAAATTCCCTTCATTTGTTCCTACATTTCACTCCCCATAAACCCAGACGCAGATCAGCTCTCCCTGCTTACAAAATCTCCAAAGACAAAGTGGATCACAGCATGGTGATAACGGGAGCAATTCACTATTCTAAATGTCCATGAATGATCTATAAGTACAGAATGGGAACAGCAAAAATCTGGCAAAATTGATTTAACAATTCTACCCTCATATATAGATATTTTTTCATAGTATTTATTTTATTCATAGTATTCCCCAGTATTTGATAGACTGGGCAGAGGAAAGGTGTTAATGGCACAGTCATTAATGGGTTACAGGTGGGCTGAGATGCACATCCCCTTAGCCCATGGGCTGGTTCGTCTGAATTGTTATGTTTGTGGTTGAGAATTATTGTCTTAGATGATTCCCCATTATTGTTTAAATGATTTAAGGACCATTCTGGTACATGTCATGTTAAATAATGACATGTACCAGGATGGTCCTTAAAGGATTTGACCAAGATCATCATCCAAAATAGACTCACTCATTTCACATCCTACCTGACAGGGAGACAGTTGGAGGTTTCTATTGGGAAAAATCAAGAACTTGCCTTCTGAGTGTCTAGGGTGCAGCATGACAGTCTGAGATCTGATGTGGTGAATCTAGGGAGAAATTCACTTCTTCCCAGGCATGCATCCAAACCCTCTGCTCATGTTAATAACTGTCCAGCAGCCCCCACGGAGAGCACACGGCAGATGCGTAGATTGATATCAGCATGTGCTGGGAACAGCTCCAAGCTAAGCTTTCAGCAGTTTGTAAAGATGTACATGAAGCACAAAGCAAAGGATATAGATGGGCTTGACCCTGGGAGAGAGAACAAACATACTATTCTTACAGGGTGTTGCCATTTGATTTTATTTAGGGGCCTCTCAGACAAATGGATGGACTGAGAACATCTGATGATTTCAAAGGTGGGAACCAGAGTGAGGATATCTCTTTAAAACCCCAGTTATTCTATGGATAACATTATGACACTTTAGAAATGAGAGCAAGAGGGAGAGAGATTAACTTGGATCTTCGATGCTTCCGACTCAGGGAAAGGCATTGATTCATCTATGAGATTGCTAATAGCAGGTGTCTGATGTGATTTATGGCAACAAACAAAGTTGTTTAGGCCCTGATCCTTTTCCATCTGTTTCATAACAGGGAGAGGAAACAGGAGAGTCGTGAATAATTCTAGAACTTCAAGATCCTTTTCACCCTGGCATGTGGAAGTCATGCTTCCCCGTCACTGACTTGGTGATCTGGGCTTTCTGGGAAGGCAGGTTACTAACCAGATATGGACTCATATCTGCTCATTGTCTATGATCTATGAGGCTTCTCGGCCTTGAAAGGAGCCAGGGAGGTGTTAAGAATTTCTGTAACTGAAGTCATAATGCAAAATCCCTCTGTTCCCACTCCCCTGTGATTACATGGGATCGTTCCCCGGGCTCTTCCCTGAAAGAAGCCTCCTGCTCCAGCCTGGTTAGGAGCGTGGGGAAGAACAGAGCTGAGGACTGAAGCATATTCACTCACCGGGTATATCCTGAGTCCACAGTGTTGGCCAGCCATGGTGCTTTTTGATGAGTCTTAGCTTCTGAGCATATTCTAAAACTTGGGAAGGAAGCATCAGTTAAAATCCATACTGTTAAAAGGTATTTTGACTGTTCATACTCAGCCCACCACTCGCTGAGAAGGAACTCCAGGAGATTAGGCCTTGTTGGTAAGAAAGATTGGCAAAGGCCATAGGAAGAATACCAAATCCATTTTTATAGTGCCAAGGTGTTGGTCCTTCCTCTGTGTTCTGCCCGTGGACATAAACTGGCTGTGGATGCTCAGGTGGGTTGCATAACTTCTCTGATCATCAGTTTCCTCCCTTGTAGAATGGAGATACCTGCATTTCCAATCTTCCGAGGTTGCTGGGAATATCCCATTAGATAATTTTGAAAGCACTACATTAATGTTAGTTCTCCTTTTATTAGGATTATGCAAAAAATACAAAATATAAGGAGACATATTCTAAGCAGTACTTGGTTCTTCATCAGGTAGTTTACTATGAAATGAGATGCTGAGATGATATTTGAGCTGGTCCTTGAAGGTAGGCTTTCAGCTAAGAGATAAATGTAGTTCAAATGAAAGAAAGTACATGTATTCGTTCCCTAAGGCTACCTTTTTTTAAAAAAGTGCCTCAAAATGAATGTAATAAAATAATAGTTATTTCTTGGCTCATACTTCAGAAGGTTTAAGTGCAAAATACAGGTGTTAGCTAATTCATGCTGTCTGTGAACGTTCTAGATGTAGATCCTTCCTTGACTCTCTATATTTTGGTGGTTGCTGGAAATCCTCAGTGATCCTCAGCTTACAGACCCATCTTGGAATCTGTGCCTCCATCATCACATGACATTCTCCCTGTGTATCTCTGTCCAAATTTCCCTCATCTTATAAGGACACCAGATCATTGGCTTAGGGCCCACTCTAATCCAGTATGACCTCAACTTCACTTGATTATATCTACAAAGAGGCTATGTCCAAATAAGGTCACATTCACAGGTATAGGGGTTTATTTACATTTTTTTGGGGGGGAGGGGACTCGATTTAACTCAAAATTATGTGAAGAGAATTCAGAGGAGATAAGCACAAGATGTGTTCAGAAGAGCAATGAGTAAATTATCACGAACATAGAAAATGTCGTGGATGAGTAGAGAGTAATAATGCCGCACTTGAATGGCAGCCAACAAACAAGTAAGTACCATGCTAGGAGATGCATAAGACTATATGTTTGAATTGGAGAATTGTATGTAGCATGTCACACCTTCCTGTACAGAAATAACTATACTATACATGGTCAGTGCTATACAGATTATGGCATATATATATGTAGATTATACTCTCTGTTTGATTCACTACTGAATGTCTAGAATCTAGTTTCTGATATACAGTGGACACTACATAAATGCTGTTGAATAAATGAATGAATATCTGCTTTTCTGTATATGAAGAAACCAATTGAAAGAGTAACTTGTTGAAGGAAATAGATGATGATAGTAAAGCTGGCACAAAGTTCATGCTCTATTGAATACCTTCTTTGAATATGACAAAGTCAGAATAGTTTATTGGTTTGGCCATTGTCCTTTTTCCACCATGCATTAAGGTCAAATAATATGTGACATCTTGCCTTCCTGAGACCTCAAGGCAAGGTTGTTCACCAGGCATGCCATTTGATAAAGCAGTGGCCTTGATCTGGCTCCACAACCTCAGATGACATGTTCACCTTCTCCCATAGATGGTAGGCAGAGCCTAGAGAACACTGACATTTGGCATCTGCAAATGCCATTGTAATTTCTCTGTTACTGGCATTGCTGGTCATCCTTTTAATACCCATTTAAAATAATGCCATATCCTGACCCTCTGTCACTGCAGATAAACAGTGTTCAGCAAGATAGGTTTGCCCCCAGGTGGTCATGACTGAGTTGGGGGATAAAATGGGAATTCAGTTTCATTAGAAAATAAAATTTCAAGATTACAGAAAACTTAAAGTTCAACTGATTTTATCCCTTATAAATGATGCACCATTTGCCCATTACCCCTGCACACACACACACACACACACACACACACACACACACACAAATAGACATACAGTTATCTGCAAGACTTTTCCAAATATTTAGCCTACAGACATAAGCACACACAGAATCTTGGCCTTTGCCCTTTGAACACAGGATAGAATTTTGACCTAATAAGATTAGTTTTTAGAAAAAGAGAAATTTAGCACTGACAAAAAAAAGGGGCGTTGGAGGGAGGAATCTCATCAGCAACTAGAAGAGAAGTGATGCACTGTGTGATATTTATGTGGTATTTAGTTGCTAACTACAATCTTAACTTGCTATTATTTTTCTGCCATTTCGTAAATAGTAGAAGCCAATATCAAACTTACCTGATTTCAGGAGCTGATTGATCTTCTTTCCTCTCTCTCTCTCTCTCTCTTCTCTCTCTCTCTCTCCTTCCTTCCTTCCTTCCTTCCTTCCTTCCTTCCTTCCTTCCTTCCTTCCTTCCTTCCTTATTCATTTGTGATGTCATTATAGAGACCTTCTCTGAGCACCCCCTACATTTTTAAAATCAGAGTCTTCTGCATATCATTCTTACTTTGTTTCATTTTTCTTCATAACACTCATCATGACCCGCATATACATATTTTGGTATATATATCACAACTAGACTATCAGCTTAGGAGGACAGAAATGTTATCTATTCTGTTCATTGGTGAACTTCATTGACAAGGACATGCTTGGCAATTATTAGCACAGAGCAATCGTTTGGTGAATGAATGCTGCTTCTAGGAACCAATATGCAGTTCTTGACTGCTCACCTTCAATCTTAGGTGAATTTGCTCTCTTGGTGCTGAGGATGAGAATGTCCACAGTAATTACATGCTCATATGCCTCCTTATCCCATTTGTTCCAACTGAAGTCTGATATTTGAGTACCATTGGGGACCTTGGGTCATTGGCCTAGTCCTGAAACAATCTTTGCAGTCAAAATATAGAGTAAACTGATTGGCTAGACCAGTTCAGCTTCCATTACTGGAGTTTGGTTGGTCAAGAATGGGAGTCTGTGTCTCCCCAATAGAAAATTTAGACGCTGTTAGCAAGACCTCACAGGTTGTGAGGTCTAAAACCGAAACAGGTTTTTTTTGTTTTTTTTTTTGGGGGGGGGCATCATTAAGAAAATGATTATAAAACTGCAACTACAATATTAATTATAGGACACTGTGCATGTGACAGGCCTTGAAACTTTCAAGTATCATGGCAAGTCTGGGGAAGAAAAAGTTAAAAAGGAAGAAAGCAGATGTCCTCACAGGGCACTGACAGGGAAGAGGAAATGTGGACTAAGCTACAGAGGGGTACAGAGAAGGAGGACTTGATTAGAGACCTGAAGAAGGAAGACTATCAATTAGGCCTGACAAAGCTCCCCTCTGCCCAGCTGAACACATTTCCTGCTCAATGTAGGAATTTGAAAAGCGGTTTCCAGCCAGGAAGAGAGGAATGCAGAATTGGGTCTTGAGCTTTCTGTCCTTCTCATTGTCTGCAGACTGCTCTGAAGGGACTTGTGGAGAGAACAGCTGTGGGTCCCTAGTACAGCTAATCCTTTTTTTGAGGGGGGGATGTTACATAACATAAATGTGTTTAGCTGGATCCCTAATTCCCCCCTAATTTGAAACATCCCACAGAATGCCAGGTTTGGGTGGGGTGTGAATATTAATGAGCAAATCCTGTGCTATACATCCAGCATCTCAACCCAAGGAAAGAGGGGTCACACGTCATGTGGTGGAGGCTTGGCTTCCTCCCCAGGGCACGTGGGGCTGAATGTGTCCACAGCAGCAGAAATGGACTCAGCGCTCAGAGTCTGCACAGTTCTGCCTGGCCAATTCATAAAGTGTTGCCTCAGTGCATTTGTGTAAAAGTCATCGGAGGTCACCCCGCAGAGGTCAGGTGAAGCTGCAGAGTTGGTCCTCGTGGAAGAGGGGCCAAGAGAGCAGCACCTGTGGGCTTCCCCTGCAGGGGGGCCTGATGACAAGCATCCAAGGACATGCCGTGCTTTTCTGAGCTTTCTCAGCTTACGGATTGTGTGTCGTAGACTCATGCAAGTCTAGAACTCAGACTTCCTTGTACAACCAAAGAACAAACTCAGGTATCACAATGGTGATTCCATTCATGAAGTGCCAACTGTATATGAGGCAACATGCTCAGTGCTTTTTATGAAATATTTCTAATCCTCAAAATAACCTATGTAGAGATGAGGACCCTCCTTTAGCAAGCAAACTAACAGAACATGTGCTCAGAAGGTGCAAGGAGTATAATAGCAGACACAGGATTCAACTCCTCATCTATCTAACTCAAAGCTCTTGGTTTCCATGGGTAATAGATACTTCCTAAGAATACCTTCATGGTGATGATTGTAATCATCATTGTTTATAATTAGTGAGCACCTACTATATGCCAGATACTGCGTTAAGTGCAATGTATGTGTGTGTGTGTTATTTGATAATTTATCCAAAGTCACTCCTCCATATTTGAACCCACGTCTTTCTGACTGCAGTGATTATGATAAAGTAAGTGCTTTGCTTATCCTCAGAGTGTTCCCGAGGACTGAGTGCTTTGGACAGCTGGGCTGCAGCATTTATAACATGGGAGCTAAACGGAGAGTGCCTCCCCCCAGGACAATTTTACACTTGCCTTGATGATTTCAAAGTAGTGCACTCTGAACTGGACCACTGGGCCCCTAAACCACGCGCTTTGCTTATTCCATGGTGTTCAAGTAACCACAGCCCTTGGGTGGATGTGTAGCAGACCCACGAGCTGGCTTCCTTTCCACTGTCATGGTTGTCAGCTCCTCTGCGGTGGCCAGGGAACAGACTGCCTCAGCATTTAGAATTGAAAGTGCACATTAGCATCCCACGTGCCCTGGCCGAGGATCGCACAGCTCTTGTCAGCTGGCTCTGCACTTCCCGTCCATGCAGCGGAACAATGGAAGCACAGCCAGGGCGGTGGAGGGCTCACTGGACGTCCTGGCTGCGAGGACTTGACACATGAAACCCCAAAAAGAAACGTGAGATGGTTTGAAGAAAGAAAACCATGGCCAGTGCTTTTTCAGTAATCTCCTCGCAAAGAGCTGGTTTGAGATAAAAATGGCATCCCACTTGAGAAACCCTGTGTGGGTCTGGTGAGGGCAGAAGTCCAGGCATTCCTGAAGTTTGTGGAGGAAAAAACTAGATTTCAGTTTCTTGAGGCTTGGGTTTAAATTCTCATTTCAAAAGAATCCAAGATGAAAGAACCCTACTGGCTAATTTTAGAGCAAACTATTTCATCCCCCTGATTGGCTCAGAAAGGGAAAAGGGAATTGAGAAAAGGCTTGAAATCTTCACTTTAAAACCATCTACGCCCATGAAGCCAGCCCGTGCTGGGCTTTCTCCTTTAACATTCAAGGTAAAGCACTCTGTTTGGTGTGATGAAGTAATTTTGCTAACTCCTCCATTCATTAACTGGGAGACCGTGTGAAAATCCCTCTATAGCTCCAGACCTCTGTTTCCTTATCTCCAAAATTGCAAGATGGAATCAGGGAATGCAAAGGGAAAAAGCAGCTTAGCCATCATCCAGTTCCCGATTCTTCAGAAGCAGGGATATCTGAAGGTGACATATCTGTCCAAGGTCATTTAGCTAGTTAGTGGAGACAGGACTAAAACCTCGATGTGAAACAAATTCATTCCTTTTGTCTTTTTTCTTGAAACCAAACAGATTCAATAAGACTTTTTGAAAATTCCTCAGTATGCATGTAAGAATAGATTTAATGAAGTTACCACCATGAAAGGTTTGACAGACCAGAATTTTGAAGCAGAATTCTGCAGATGAAAGCGGTATGTACCACAAGCCACGTTATTATGGGGGTGGTACCACCTCCTCAGCATTGGGGAGGGCTGGGTCTGGACAGAAAGCCTCAGGCAACCCGCACAGAGAACAAACCACCAGCAACTGGCCGTCTAACACCTGACACTGTGGTATTGAGGATGGAAAGAAACACAATCCTACCCAGGCCGCTGGTCTTGACTACATGGATCGGACTCCTTTATCTCTCCAGGGCTGAGAGACTAGGGCCTCTGGAGATGACTAAGGGAAAGATGTTTCCAAGGGATTAGGGAATGTGGGAACTGAGAACCAAAGAGGGGAAGGTGTTTCTTCCTTGTTTTCTATCACCTTCCATTATGAAGTGGGAATCTGAATAACAAACTCCCTATAAAAATGGTCTTTCCTGGCTGGTGTGGCTCAGTGGTTGAGTGTCTACTTATGAACCAGGAGGTCGTGGTTTGATTCCTGGTCAGGGCACAGGCTCAGGTTATAGGCTCAATTCCCAGTAAAAGGTGTGCAAGAGATAGTCGATCAATGATTCTCTCTCATCATTGATGTTTCTATATCTCTCTCCCTATCCCTTCCTCTCTGAAATAAAAAATATATATATATAAAAAAATAAAAATGGCCCCTCAGTGCCTCCCCTAATGTACATACACTGTCCTCATTCCTGCAGGTGACCTGCCTTTCCTCCCTGGTGAGGTAGACCCCTACCCCCACCCGACGGAACTTTATTCTGTTCCTTACAACAGTCCTGCTGTACTTGGTCCAAACTCCTCTCATTGCATGGGAGGCCTTGCAGCCTCTGTCTGGAAGACTCACCCTCCACCTCTTCCCCAGCAACACCAACATGGTGGTCGGTGGCCCCTCATCTGATCCTAGGGCACTCCAGTGCTTACCTTTGGGAGAACTGATAGCTCTGTGTTGCTATTATCCATGTAATTTACTTTCTCCTCAATATACCATAAGCTCCATGAGCTCAGGGAACATGCTGAGTGAGGTACATAAAAGGAAAAGTAAAGAGAAATGTCAATATATTACATCATATCCGGAATCCAGCTGTTGTACCTTCAAACCAACGATAAGTTTAACGAGAATAAATATTCTCCATAGCAGTCTGATAGAGACAAGAGAACCGACAGGTTCAATGAGACTCTCAGAGATTATAAGACAGTCCAGGAAAACAGATACAGCTCTACATAAGGAATATCTTTCTAGATATCACATCTTCCCGAGGATAGAATAGCCTGCCTTGGGAGGTAGCGAGTTCCCAGTCACTGGAAGCGTTCAACCAGAAGTTGGATGACATTTAGTGGAGACATTGCACTGAGTTTCATTATTAGCCGCTCGTTTAGATGAGGTAGCCCTGCATAGTAGGGACAAGCACAGAAGCATGCTTAGTTCTTGCTGTGTTGTGTCCCTTAGGGTTGCATTTAGATATACGTAACACAATACCTGAGTAATGGTAACGTAGAGAAATAGAGGGTCATTTGTTTCATATTTCAAGAGGTCCAAAGTTAGGTGGTTCAGGTGGGAAAAGTGCCTCATCAGTGTGACCATGGACTTAAGGAGTTTATACATGTTTTACTCTACTATCATTATTTAATAGGCCTTAGCCTCATGCTTATAATAAGATAAAGTTGATGATAATGATGATGACAATGATATTGACACTTTGTAGTACTAATCTTGTGCCCAAAACTGTTCTCATTGCTTTCACATATTTATTTATGGCTATAAAACGGTTGTAGTAGAACAGACCTCACATCCGTGATCCTGAAAACAGCAAACCCCCCCACAAAACAGTGGGGTGCCAGTGGGAGAGAAACTAAAGAGGCAATAGACAGGCTCTCTTCTATCCTTACATATAAATATTTCCAGAAACCCATCCAAAAGTAGTTCGCTTGATTCCATTGAACAAAAGTGCGTCACGTGGCCACCCTCAGCTGGAAGGTGGCCAAGGGAAAGGGGACCATGAATGGCGGTTGAGTCAGATAATGAGCAGGTGCTTCCACCGGGGTTAAGTCTTTTTACGTCCATCATGTCATCTGATCCTTTCCGCAGCCTGTGCGCTAGATACCAAAGGAAACTGAAGAGCCGAGTTTTGAATAACTAGTCATTTAGCTCTTACTTTCCAAAGCTGAGATGTGAATTCACCTACGCTGACCTCCGAAACCATGCCTCCGTGCTTGTCACTACTACGCAGGGCTACCTCCCTGGCTCGGTTTGAATGTCACTCCCTCCCTCCCTGAAATGTGATAACCAAGATGTGCTGGTCACCTTGAAATAGGAGCCAGAGTAGAATTACGCAGCGGTAAGCCCAGGGTTCGTTCTTTTCCTGTGATGGCTTTCCATGAATTTGCTGGAGCCACCAAAGGTCTGATGAGGTGAATGCTCAGTGCCACGTAACCAGGCATAAGCTCAGGCTGGCCCCGGAATGAAGGGCACTGTTCCTGCCACTGCTGAGCGAGGCACAGATTCTCGGGATGGAAAGTCATGCTCTGGAAATAGGTCAGATCACTTCAGCAGGGCGCTGCACATATCAGGTCCCAGAGCGTCACTCCCGGAGTAGTTCAATGACGTGAGGGGATGCTCTTCCATCGGTTGTTTCATGTGACCTCCTGTGCGTGGCTTGAGCACTCAGAAAAACCACCTCACTGTAGGACGGAGACGTTTCCAGATGCAGAGGGATCAGCCGGACTATTCCTGCAGGATTTGTAGGTGAAAAGGGTAAAGGAGGCTACGATGACTCTCTGCCTAAAATATCTGCTATTGCCCTAGAACTGTGTCTGCCCGTGGGGAGGCAGCAGAGCACAGGCCTACGTCCTGGCTGATGTGTGTCTGGATTCCAGTCCCCATCCCCCACGCACCAGCTGTGCCACCTAAACTCTCTAAAGTCATGTGGTTATTTTGAGAATTAAATAAGGTGATATCTTGAAAGCACTCAGCACGGTGGTCAGCTGGCACGGAGGGAAGAATCAATAAACGTTGGCTGCATGTCATTATCATCACGGTTGTTGTTGGTTACATTATTACTGTTCAGAATAGGTCTCGAGTGTTTTACCATGTGAAGGACAAAACCCTGGAAAGATTCCCAGATATTTCCAAGGTCGCTTGAGGTCCGTGCGTGTGGTTTACAGAGGTCAGGCATCTAAACCAGCACGGCAGTAATTGAAACCTAAAGCTGGAAGTGTGTTTGTGGACAACGTCAGAATAGACCACTAGACCCATGAACACCCATCCAGAATCTAAGAATCTTTTAAAAATTAATCATCTCTGTACTAAGAAGACCCAGTAGTGGGAGACACACTTAGAGTGAGGTGCTAAGATCTCAAAAAGCAACCCTGGGTCGCTCCTGTTTTCTTCCTTGGAAAAAGCCCCTCCCTAGATGAATAACAATATTAATCACTCACGTTTTTGAACACTTACCCTGTGCCTTGCTGACATTCTAACCTACATGTAAGTCTCACCATTCGTTGGGGTAGGTTCTGCTACCTTCCACATGATAAAGTTAAAGAGATTGAGGCAGAAAGAAGTTGAACTTGTCCTGGAGTACAAAGCCTATAAGGAGTCCAGTCTGGCTCTGGACTGAGCCAGGAGGGACGTAAATGTGGCCCTTTGCTCTGATGTATTGTTTTCTGAAGGAGGCAGAAAAGAGACCTCCGTGAGCTGCTCCTTCTCATCCCTCTCCTCTTGGCTACATTTCTCTTCAGCCACGTTGAACTCTTACCCTTTGCTGGGACACATCAAGCTTATTCCCACCCCTGAGTCTTTGCATGCCTTGTTTCCTCTGGCCTAGAATGAATCCAGGGGTCCCTCAGAGGGACAATGACTCCCAACAGGGTATCATTTGTCATAGAATCCGACCTTTAAAAATATAACAAAGACAAAACCAAAAATCTTTGTGGGAAACAATACAATGTGCTTGTTTCTAAACTGGAATAAATTTCCAGTTCTCACCACCACCTCCATCTCCCAAAGGAAAATAGAAATCATCCATCTGCGTCCTTTAGGTTAATCCTTTCATTCTGGTTTGCCCAGGACTGTTTCAATTTTTGCCTGTTTCCCTGGTATAATTATTAAGAGTACCCTCTTTCACTCTCAAATGGGTCTCAGTTTAGGAAATGAGTTATATGGTCACCCTGTTTATAGTGGGAATTTCTGCCCCCAGTATCAGTTTCCAAAGTAGGCTGTCTCACTTAGTTGCAGGTTTTTTTTTTGTGTGTGTGTGTGTTTTTTTTTCTAGACATCAGGCAAGGAAAAGAAGAATATATCTACTTGTATCTGAGCCCAGGGTTTTCAAAGTCTAGTTGGCCCCATCCTTAAATGATTAGGAAACTTTCCCAGCTCTTAAAATCCCTCCAATCCTCCCCAGCCACCACTCTCAACTCTTCTATCAGTTTTTGCCTTTAACATGAAGTTATTAATACTGTGGACTCACTTTTACACATTTATTTTATTCAATTTCCCATTCATGCATACATTTATTGTTTCCGTTTATATAAGGAAATAAGATTGAGGGCTAGGTTTTCTTCCTTTTATTGCTTATGGTGTGTAATGTAAGACTATACATAAACTAGAGACACGATAAACATTGATAGAACAAACAAAATACAGGAAGCAGAGAGATGAGAAATGAATGGAATATGGACACAGGGAAGAAAGGAAGGAGGAGAAAGGGGAAGGGAGGGATGGGAAGGAAATGCAAGTTCCATATATATATATTTCCCAAAACACCAAGAACACTAAAGGGAAACCAGCTGGTTCCTTATAACAATGACTTGTCTTCATTCAATGCAAACAGATGCATTCTTCCCTTGACCAGTTCCTCTGCTACTGTGAGCAACCAGCCTTTCTAGACTGAAGAGTTACAGGCAGGCTGACCTGTAATTGGATTCATCTCATACTAGCTACTTAAGAGAAGCAAGGTGCCTTTCTATTTGGACAATAAGTTTGAGTTGCAAATAGGAATGAGGGCTTATTGGATGAAGAGTGTTGCTTCCATGATGGTCTCAGGTTAAGCATCTTCTTTTAAAAAAATAGATAGCATCTTTCTCAAATGTTGATTATTAGTATTTACTACAGGTTCTATTTTAAACTGAAAGAAACAAAATTTTATCATGTTAATCTATTTCTCTGCACTATGTAATAAGTGAAGTAAGATTTAAGGAAGTCATCTATCTTTTTTACCCTTCAACAATTAATGAAATAACTTCCTCATTTAACTCTGATTTTATTTATTCCTTCATACATACATAATTTGCATTTGTTACGTAGTGAGTGATGAGTGTATGCAAATGATAGTATATAATAATTGCTAAAGTATATAAGAAGACATGATTGAAGCATCCAGCAAACAGGAATTGAAGGTAATTCCTCAACCTGAAAAGCAGCACTGACAATTCACAAGTCACAACGGATGCAATGGTGAAAGAATGCATTCGTTCCCATAGTTCAGGAAGAAGACAAGGATATCTTCTCCCATCACTTCTATTCAACATTGTGCTACCAGTTCCCATCACAGCAATTAGGCCAAAAAACAAACAAACAAAAACAAAAAACAAACAAAAAAAAAAAAACAAAGAGAATACAGAAGAGAATACAGATGAGAAAGAAGTAAAACTATCTCATTTGCAGATGACCATCTTGTATATAAAAAATCCCAAGGAATCCACTAAAAATGCTTAGAACTAATAAATGAGTTCAGTAAGGTTTCAAGATATAAGATCAACATACAACTGTCAATTGTATTTGTATACACTTGTAATAAATGATCCAAAAATATAATTGGCAAAATAAATCCATTGAAATTAGTATTAAAAATAATCAAATACAAAGAATTGAATCTAACAATGTAAGTCCAAACCTTGTACTCTAAAAGCTACAAAAATATTGTTGAAAGAAATTATAGAAACCGTAAGTAATTAGAAAGGTGTCCAAAACCTTACCTGTAATGCATTTTCTATAAGCTTGTCCATTATATGTAACCCACAAATTGTACAGGATTGTTTAACAAATGGATTCCACTTTATTCCAATAATCTCATGGTCACTAATGGGATATTTTGTCACACACACACACACACACACACACACACACACACACACACAGACGCAGTAAACTTGGCACCAAAAAAAATCACAAATCTAAAAATTATTCTTCGCAATGTGCGTATGAGGTGTGCAGCCTCTGGCCTCTGTTGGGAAGAAATCTGAACATTTATTTGGCTGTCAACAGAGGGGAGAATGAATGTGAACATTGGCCAGTCTACTGGTCTCCTCCACAGGCCAATACTCTTTCAGTGAATCCCTCAAAAGGAATGGATAGGTGATTAAACACCAGCCTTCTCACACATAGGCTCCTCGAGTGTGATTATTTTCCCAGAAGCCTCATAAAACATTTTTAAATCACCTCTTCCATTTTCCAGGTGATATTTCCTCCAGTTGAATACGGTAACTCTTGTCCCCTCAGCCAAAGGGTTGGGTATCCAGATGACTCTAGAAGAAGAAGAAAGCCAAGATGTTATTGAACACACCACTTTTAATGAAGGAAACACCTTGGAAAGTATTATGGCAAATTACTTTAGAGAGAGCAGGTAGAATGTGGTCAGTGCACCAAGGCAAAGAAAAGTTGCTGAAACAGGAGGAGATAAATCTAAGAGTCTGGGGAGAGGTGTCCTGATGAAGTTAAGAACAATTTAATGAGTACAGTGTTTAGAAAGAGTGACATAACTGTGTCACAGATGATGGGACAATTGTGCAATAAGTCACCAAACCTCTCTTATAGTGGTTGAATAGGCATATTTAAACAATCAACTGCCTCTTCTGTGCATTTGGTCTGCTGACTTCAGTTTCCTATATGGTTTTTCAGTTCTGGCCCATTTACAAATGTACAGAAACATCTGCAAACTATGCAACTACAAAGGGACATATAATTCTGGGGCAATAAAAAGACGAAATTCCTTTTGAACACTGATGGATTTTTAAAATATAACTCCAAGAAAAGATGATGCAAGAATACTAATAATGTATTTTTTTAAAAAAAGAATACTAATAATGTTTTTTTAATGTCAAATATGTTTAATTTCTTTAATTGTTTTCAGCATGCTGTAATGTATGGGATAAGATCATTTCATATATATTTTGAAAGGTTTTTGTTTTGTACATCATATGTTTACATAGCAAAATTACATCATTTTGCTGTTTATTTTTAAATTAGATTTCAAGTGGAGAGAGTTGATCTTATCATCCCAAGCATAATGGTATTATCTCTCCCTGCAGGTGGCAGTGGAGTTTAATTCACCTGTTTCCCCAATTCTCTGGTGCTCAGTCCCATTCTCTAGTCTATAGATCCCTAATACAGGGTGTTCAATGTATGCCCTTAAATATTAGCATGTTCTTATAAAATACATGGTATTGTTTTAATTACATGATATTATATTGTAATATAAACTCATCTTCTTTATGGAACTCAGCACTCTTTTGGGTGGAATCTACCGATGTGGTTGTAAACATCTAACTTGTGTTTCTTACTGATGCTCATAGTGTCTTGGTGGGCATCTCTTGCTTATTTATTTTCTTGGGGGTTAACCTTAATTGCCTGTAGTTTCCTGCCACCAAAAATAACATTCTGAAAAACAAGCTTGTACTGGTCCCTTATGAACACACACACACACACACACACACACACACACACACACACACAATTGGGTTGGCTAGATCATAGAGAAGAATACAATTTTTGTTGAATATTGCCTAATTGCCTCTCAGAATGGTTGTTTCAATTTACTCTTCAATTGTGCACAAAAATTCATGCCTTCTCAAAGTTTTGACAGCACTTGATTGTCCCAACATGTCTGTTTTTTTGCCATTCTGATGACTAGAAAGCAGTATCTGATTGTTGTAGTGTTTAGTCCTGCTGTTTCTAATGAGCTCACACACATTTTTATGTACCCATTGGACTTCATTTTCTGTAAATTACCTGGTCACATTGCCCATTTTCCTACTAGTTTCCTGCTTCAGCCTGTTAATTTGAAGTTAAAGTATATTTTAGAAATCAGTTCCTTAATTGCAAACATTAAATATATCTTCTCCCAACATGTCACTTACTGTTAACATTATCCAAGGTATCCTACCCAAATATGGATCCAGATATATGAGTAATCATTCCACTCTATGGTTTGTGTATTGGAGTCTTGTTTAATTCTATTTTTACCACCTTCAAGTCATTAGTATATCCTTATAAAAGGTCTTCTATTAGATATATAGGTTTACCTTTATACAACAAGAGCCAATACTTAGAAATGTTTACAATTTTCTAGATTATTTCACATATCCTAGCATATTTAGATTTTCAGATGAACCTCCCGTAAATGAGATAGCTATTTTCATCCCAATTTTACAGGAGGAAATTGAAGCACCAGGAAATTAAATAACTTAACTCTAAACTATATAGCCCGGAAGTGAAAGATTCTAGGTTTGAACCCATACTATCTGTACCTCACAATCCACGCTCCTGTATTTAGGTATTTTATTCCTGTGGAGTATACCTTTTTAAATTAACAATCCTTCCTTCCTTCCTTCCTTCTTTCTTTTCTCCCTCTTTTCCTCCCTCATTCATACCTCCCTCCTTCCTTCGCTTCCTTCCTTCTTTCTTTTTATAAAAATTTAAGCCCCTACTATGTAACAGATATAAATTATTAGCTGTGAGCACACAGTTGTTATTTAAGCTGTATGTCCAGATGAGATTCTCCAAGAGAGCAAGTCTAGATAAGGCAGGGAATGCCAAATCCTGAGCCTTGGGACACTCAACAGTAAGATGGGGCCCAAGAAGCAAAACCAGAAGAACGGGCTGAGAAAGAGCAACACGTAATGGAGCAAGAGAACCAAGAGTCTTTCGTTTCCCAGAAGCCAGGTGAAGCATGTGCTTCCCAAAGAAGGGATCAACTACGTCTGATGCTGCAGAGGATTCTAGAAGAATTCTCAGAACTAATTTCTGGGTGCAGCACTCAGGACCCGTACAAGAGCAGCTTCGATGGAGGGATGGGGACAAAGGTGGTGGACTTAGGGGAGAATAGGGAGCAGAGTTGAAGTCAGGCAGCAGGGACAATGCTCTTTTCAGGAGCTCTATTGCAAAAGAAAGTCACGGAATGAGATGGTAGCAGAAAAAGGAAATGACATCAAGAAAGAGTTGTGAAAATTTCCCTGGTTAATTACTATACTTACCATTGTGCCACAGTGTATTGACCATTCCCGTTCATGGCAGTGTGCCTTTTTTATACGTTTTTGCCACTACCAACAATGCTGTAAGTGAGATACTTAATACATATCTACTTATAGAATGTAGATTGTTTTCACCACCTTCCAGTCATTCAGTATTTATACAGATGTACTTTTAGATAGTGGTGTTTTGTTATTCTATGGGTAGATTCACAAGGGTGAGATTGTTGAATAAAATTGCATATATACAGGTATGTTTTATATTTAATCCATATACATCTACTGATACATATTTATTGATAAATGCTTATGTAATTTACATTGAAATTTACATTAACTTACATTTATACCAGCAATTTTTGAGTATATCTTTTTCTGAAATCCACACTGGCAAATAAAACACATCCCTGGATTGTGATTTTTAAAAAAAATATGTACTCTTACTGATAGAGTGTGTGTGTGTGAGAGAGAGAGAGAGAGGAACATCAATATGAGAGAGAAACATTGATTGGCTGCCTCCTGCACACCCCCTACTGGGGATCCAGCCAGCCAGGATGCAGGATTGTGATATTTTGCTGCCTTGTGTCAGAGTCATAATCAAGAAAACTTACCAGTATTTTATTTGATCTTCAAAATGGGTCTCTGATACTTCCAATTCTATGATTCCCAGTTTGCTGAGGTGGAGAGGTAAAGATTCTCACACAAGTTCACCCACCTTCAAACTCAGATCATCTCATTCTTAGATTCCTTCTCCTCCTATTTTCAACTGCCTTTGGTCCCTGGTTCTATTCACAGATTCTTCTCAGTACCTCTGACTCAGAAAAGAGAACATGCCTTTGGGTTGGACTGGTGTCTGTGTTTCTCTCCATGTAAGGGCCTGGCTGCATAGCCTGCTGCCTACCCTCCTTCCCCCGGCTCTAGGCCCCCTCGGCCCTGAGTGTCTTCTCACTCCGAGGCCCCACAGAATCTCAGTGCATATTCCACATTCCTCCAGCAAAACGAATCCACTGGCAGGCACCCAGGAACACACAGTCACACATGCGGCTCCCCCAGCCGGCTGGACTGTGTCCAACTGTGGTCATAGGTAGCCGCAGAGACAGGCATAAACGCAGGTCCTGGAGACTGGACCAAAGGCATGGCGGGTCGAGTGGGCGGAACCACAGGCATGCTGCACAGATGCCAACCAGTGACCTCTACACAAGCCGTGCCAAGAAAAACAGAGCATCATAAGCAAAAGGATCCTTTGACTTCTCTGCCCTATCTTCTCCCTCAGAAATGCATGGCTGATATTCCACCAGTCTAAGGTTTTTAATCACCAGATAACACTAATAATTAGAGCTATCATTTATTATGGAAGCCAGAAAATAGTACATTATAGGCATTCCACATGTATTAGCTTTCAGCTTCAGGAAACCCATGAAAGATAGGTTAGATTATTTCTGACTCAGAAATATTGACATATTCAGGATGGCATGCCTCATAAGTGGCAGAATCAGAATTGAGACTCCGACTTTCTTGAAGTAAATGCTCGTGGGCTTTCTGCTTAAACTCATCCCTGTCTACAGTAATGTTAGTAATAAAGACTATTTGTAAGTACTTAATATGCATTGGGCATAGTGTCCAGTGGTTTACACAAGTTGTCTCAGTTATCCTGACAATAATCTTAATTTCATCAACTCTTTCCTCCTCTATGATTTAAAAACAATAATTATTAAACAGATGAGAGAGCTCTCTTAGATACCGAAGCAACTTCCCCAAGGTCCGAGGACTAGTAAGGCCTAGAGATGGAATTGGAAATTAGATACCTGTGACTATGGGCCCTTGCTCTTGACTCTTGTCTCCCCAAAATGTAGATCGTCTCCTTCATCTCTGTGGCTCATCCTCTGTCTGGAGGTAAATCTGCACATATGGTTTAGTAGCAATTGAAAGTAATGTGTTTCTCAAGGCGATATTTGAAGTCCAACAGGAGCTTGACTGATCAAATGAATAAGTATGGTTTTTCTTTCAGAGAACGTTTATGAAGATTTGTCTTCGCAGCTACAAATTCAAAAGCTTCTTGACTATGATGTCAACTTATTATTGTTGCCTCACTGCAATGTTTCTGAGAGTCAATAGAAAACAGTCCTGATCCTTTTTGTTGGAATTGAAAGGTCACCATGACTTTGTTTTATTACTTATTTATTTATTTACTTATTTATTTATAATTTGTCAATTACAGTTGACATTCAGTAGTATTTTATATTAGTTTCAGGTGTACAGCATGGTGGTTAGACATTTATATAATTTATGACTGAACAGATGGAAAGTCAAAGGTGTTAACACCTGGATGTGGTGATTAAATCATGAGCTCTAGAGTCGCCCAGACATGGGGTGGACAAACTGGGATTTGAGCAACATACTTAACCTTTCTCAATGTCAAGTTCCTTATCTATAGAGTGAGAATGGAAATAGTAACCCACTTCACAGCATTGCTGTAAGAATTAATAGATTAATGCATGTGCTTAACACATTGTCTGGCCCCATCATTCGCCCTATAAATGTTGGCTTTCAGTGCATATCACAACCAACCTGTTGGAGACACCAAGGAAATGAATGTACCATGTGTTTTCTCAATGACTTTCAAGATACTTGCTTCTCATTCGGTGTTTTATTCTCAGTAGAACATTCTTACCTTTCTGTTCTTATATTTCTAAATAGTCTTCTATTTCTATTCTCTACTCAAGAGAAATTTGACTTGAGGAGAAAGATGTACTACAACCGTATGTATGTTAGGAGGGGATTTCATAACTTTCCTACATTCATTTAAAGTGCTGTGAAACTCTTTTGAAAAATAGAAGTAACTTAGTCCACCTACTCACTTCCTTCTTAATGCGTTACTTTTAAATCTCAAGTTTTAATGTAATTTAACATAATTATCAATGTAATCCCAACAACACACAGGTCATTGGAAGCCAGCCCATTAAATCGTTTTGTATCACCCCCCACCTTCGGAACAGTATAAACCATTAAACAGAGCAGTTTTTAAACAGACATGCACTGTGGTTTCCTTACATCTTTCTCCAAAGCTTTAGAAAATTACTATTAGTGTCATTCAAGTTAGGAAATTTAGTCATATTTTCTAAACCGTATGGATATGCCCCGGAATGGAAAAGGACAGAGAATAAGTAAGTCTTCAACAGCTGGGAGAGGTTTTGTGGATTTCATAGTGGTTGGGAACTACTAACAAGGAAATATTACACATGGCCTTTGGCAGGAACATATTATAAAATCCAGAGCCTTTTGTATGGGCTGAGTAGGGTATTATTCATAATTGTTATTTGATTTGATCTTCTTCCCGTCTTCTCCTTAACAGAAGCTTTCCTGCCTAGAAAAAATTACACCATTTAAAGGTGCCCTATGTCTCTGATTATAAGCTACATAACCTGGCAAATATTACTTGGGGGGGGGGGGAAGCTCACGAGGCCAGTAAAATTTACAGTAGCAGATGGCATTCTCACCAGCTAACAGCGCCAGTATTTCACAAAGGTAAAAGGGGGATCTACCCGCTCTTGAGTAATGCCAGGAAATGTCTGTCATTCCCAGAATATCTCATTCATTCAACTGACATTCATTAATCCCCTGAGCATCCTGATAACTCCAGGAAAGCATCCAAACTCATCCGTGTCTGGCTCCTGCTCCATCTCACACTGCTGCTTGCCCCTACGAACCCTAACCTCCGGCATTTACAACTCAAATGTGTGCAGCTTCTACCGGTGACAAGTGACCCCAAGCAGCTGATGACATGTAAATGTATTGATGCACTAATTTTAATCACACATGCTTTAGGCTGGTGACCCTAAGGGAGTCATTTGGCTGCTCAGTGACACTAGCTGGCTGCCCAGCATCTGCCTTTCTATAACACATTGCCATTTTTCTACTTATTCCTGTATGTACTCTGAATGGGCTGTATCAGTTACTTAATGCCACAATAATGCTGTTTTACAAACAACCACAAACCCCAATGGCCCACGACCGTGAACGTTTATTTTGCCCCTGTGTCGGTGGGGTTCCTAGGCTTGGGAATGAGCATTGGTTGACTTCACCTGGGCTTGCCTACAAATCTGTGTTCAGTGGTGGGATTCCTGGCTGCGCTGTTGCTCTGGTGCAGCCTCATATATAAATCTGGGATCGACATGATCTCAGCTAGTCTAGTGTGGCCTCAGTCAGGACAACCAAGTCAACGTGGATCTGCTCCTCTTGTCCTTCATCCTCCTGCGGGCCAAGCCAAGTGCGTTCTCATAGCAAGGGCAGTGCTTCAAGAGCCACCAAGCACAGCCAATTAAGCAATTTCAAAGTGCACTTGCGTCAGGCATGCTAACACCCTATTGGCCGAACCAAGTCGCATGGTCATTCCCACAGAATAAGAGAGAGATTGCAAGGGTAAGGGTATGGAAGGAGTGGAGAATTGGGGTCATGTTTGCAATCAATCCATCCCCATGGAAACAATGGATTCCAGAGTGGTGTTTGAGAAGACCTTCCTTCTATTCCACTTGGATTCTTGGAAAAGTTTATACAGTTTATCCTCCACGCCATGGCACTGGTAACTGTTCCCTCACTCTTCCCTTTACCACTGCCCCGCCCAGTCCCTGCAAGTGCAGGCGTGAGACAAATAAAACACAGCCTCTGGCTTTAGGGAGAACACAGTTTATCAGGGAAGCACACTTACATAAGGATTGAGTTGGATAATGCAAATGAAGACTAACCATGCTTGATCCATGGTGAGAAGGTAGAGAAGATTATGCTGAGGTGCATTCCATTCCTCAAACACATTTTTACCTGCAGCTGCAGCAGACAGTTCTCTGCATCTGACAACTTCCTACCTCAAGTACCCACAGCTCTCTGCTTTTCTATCTGAGGACTTTCTCCCGCATCCATGGAGTCTGTGCCTATGCACACAGGTGAAGCCCCAAAGCATTGGAATTTAATGCCCAAGAGGAAATGCTCAGCCAGTGAGGCAGGTGTCAGTGGGCATGCTGCAGCTTCCCCTCGCTTGTTGTGATAATTCAAGTTGTGTGTGCAGAGCTCCTCAGCGAGAGTCCAGCAGTGGCCCAGTGAATGCGCTCTTTGTTTCCCCAACTTGTTTCCTCCAATCACTGCTTGGGCGCTTGGGATCATCTCCCATAATAAACTACCTGCTCCCAAGCCCTCACCACAGGACCTGCTTCTGGGGAGAACCTTAACGGAGAAAGGGCAATAACGGTCATTGGCTAGAATGACTGTGAAGCCCAATGTGCAAAAGGAGAGAAATTCTTAAGAAGCGTAGAATGGGGGAAGGTGCTGAGCCTTTTATATTGCTTTGTTTAGACTCTAGAGACCTACCATTCACGGGTGAGTTTCACACACCCCGATAGATAAAGTCACTGCTTGAGATGTTCCTCCCGTTACCCATTTTCACAGGATTGAGGGGAGGCGGGAGGTGGAGGAAAAAGACACGAAAACCTCCTTTGAGCAGTAGTCTGAACAATAGCCTTTGTGGTATGATATATGAGGTTCCTATATATCAATGTCTACAATTTCTTCAGTAGGAATCCATCTCTTCAGATAAGCATTGCCCCGCCTCTGTGAGTGGTTTTTACGAAGTTCAGCTACAGAGCAAACAAACAGCAGTGTAGGGTAGTGGAACATGCGTCTTTGAGAACAGAACGACCTAGAGTCAAATCTGAGCGCTGCTCTCCCTGATCTCTGTGACTTCCAGCAGGTCAGTGTCTTAATTTCTTTATCTGCAAAATGGGAATAATAGCCTCTACTCTACAGGTTTATTGTGAATATTAAATAAATTAGCAACCATAAGCCTCCAGGCACTATCCTGGACATATAATAGATACTAATTGAATTTTATCTATTATTAATTTGGAGTCCAACATGCATGAGTTTGAATTTTTGTCCCACTACTAAATGGCTAGATGACTCTAAAGCAATATGGCACCGAGATTGATAGCTCAAAGGCAAGCTTTGGAGCCAGATGGATTTGGGTGTAAATCCTTTAGTACCATGTGAAAACTAAGTGATGTCAGGCAAGTTCCTAAATCTTTCTGGGCCCCAGTTACTGGCTATCTGATCTTTAAATGGGAATGATGACATGCTATAATTGGTCTATCTTAAAATATATTTTCAAAATCAATATCGCTGATATCAGAAAGCATCTTATAATTAATGGCGTGCCACAATTTAATAGGCAGAGTTCTACTTTCTGAGAAGTACATAAGGAGTAAAACCTTTTGCAATCAGTTGTGTCTTGATACACTGAAATATGGTTTTACTTAATATGGATGGCTGTACAGATTAAATGAGATGGTACTTTAAAATGTTAGCTTCTAATAAGTACTCAGTAAAAGTAAACTATATAAAAATTTTTAAAAAGTAAACTATAAGCTTAACTTTTTAAGATAATTTTTTCAGTCTTAATCTTCTCATCTGTAAAATGCAAATAATAACTCTAGTCTCATAAGGTTCTCTGGGAAGCCAGTCACAGCTAGGGTTAAAGCATCTCACACAGAACCTGCCAGGAAAGTAAGCATCCAGTCAGTGCTTGTTCCTCTGCTCCTTGAGGGTTTAGGTTACAAGCAATGGGAAAAGACTATGGCCAAATTAAGCAGGAGATACATTTGTTGGAAGGAGGGAGGGTATTTCATAGAACTAATGGGAAATGCCAAGACCCAGGCTTGAAAAGTAATAGGAGTTGGAGAAGCTCCAGACACAGTGCACTCATATTGGTGGAACATTCAGGTGAGGCCACCATATCTAGCATCAATACTATCTCTGTCCCCATGGCCCCAGTCAATGTCACTGTCACTACCACTAGGATGGGGCTGTTGACACTGCTGCTGTAATGATTTGACCTTAACTGGCCCATGCCCTTGGGAGCAAGACTTCCATTGACTTACTTAGGTCATAACTTGCTTCCTGATTGTACCAGGGGACTGCTTGTGGGAGCCAACAGAGGGAAATGGGCCGTGAGAACCATTTTTTGTGCCACATAATGCACACAGTGGTATAGGGGTCATTCTCCACATGTAATGTTTTTCAGAAAAGAGTTGAATAGTGAACAGCTAAAACACTAAAAGCGACAACAACCATATCATAAATTTACACTAGAGTGCTTCTTCTAAAATAGGCCTTGGAACCAGGCCATTGATTTAGTGTTCTCCCAGTGAGAATACTGGAAAGTTATAAAAAAAAATACGCAAAAACAGAAAACAGAGTGAAGCTCCGATATTTATTGTACAAACACAAAATCTGTCTCTGACAAGTGTAAAGAAAGCTTGTATTTTAGGAGTTAGGGTATTAGGGAACTATAAAGTTAGGAGGACAGTACACAGGTGTCAATTATGATTTTCCAAACTTCCCTAAATCTACTGATAGGAGATAGTATTGGGAGGAAAGGCCTCATTCAAGCCTATAAATTTATGATTTAAAGGTTTTCCTTTAAGAGAACATAGGGAGGTGGCTGGTAGAGATAATAGAATTAAGAAACTTGTTCAAGAACCCACAAAGAATTCAGCCCAAAGGGACCTTTGCCTTGGCTCTTGGCCAGAGCTGTGTGTCTTTGAACTTCACCCCGAAGTGAGTGCTGAGAGTACACACACACACTTAACTTGGGAGATATGTTGGCTGCTCTCCTCTACTATAACCACCTTGAAACCTCATACCTTCTCTCTAGAATTTCTGCAGAGGAAAGTAGAGAATAGTGAGTTCTAAAAACAACTATGTTGTGTGTCCACCGAGGTTTCTCCATGTACAGAGAAGAAGAACAACATCCTCCAACAACACAGACTTGAAAACAGAACTCATCTGTAGGACCTTGGTCTAGACTTCAGTTCCTCTGATTCCTGCTCTGGTTACAGAAGATGCTAGCTGCTTTGCTGTGGTTTGATAGGACTGGGGAGAAGGCATGCTAAGGACCTTGAGCATATATATGCCAACTATTTTCTTCCAGGGACATTAAATTGTCTGAATACCTCTATTGTTTTACTTATTTTGTTTTTGTTTCTCAGTGACTGTTGGAATGCTTGAAATAATTTATGGCACCTTCCTAATAACTGTGAAGGTCATTTAGAATCTGTTTGCCTTTAGACTTTTATCTTTCTTTACCTTTGATCAACTTATGGTACCTTGCTGTATTTTAAGGATGCTGTCTTAAAACATTTCTACAACTGTCAGTACATCATAATCACTATGAGAGATCCAGAAATTTCCATATAAAAGATTAGCAGGGCAGTTTAGAAAAGGTAAAGGCCTCTAGTGTCAATTATAACAACATAGTTGGCCCAGAGAATGGAGCCAATCATTAGGCTCGGAGGACTGGGGTGAATACTCTTTACTTCCTGGAAATCCAGGAGAATAAACTTTAGGATATCCGGGTGAGATGTTCTTTCCTCCATCGAGGCAGCTTTACACCTCATTCCTCACTCCCTTGATCTGTCCCCTTCTGAGTCTAATCTCCTTTCCTTGGAGGGCTTTGTGGGCTGGGCACCTAACCAGAGACTTTCCAGCCTCCTGAGCAGGCGACTCAATTTCAAACCCATGCAACTTCTGTTCTGTTGTTGTTCATGTTCATTGATCCCATTGAATATGTGATTTTATTGTGAGCCATCTGGCAAAGTCTTACAAATGAGATGCAAGTAATCAAATCTTGAAAGATTTCACTTCTGTCACTCCTGGTCTCATAAGTTGGCAGGCCACCTAATAAGGTGTTGTTTCTCCCTGAGGAAGAAGAGACAATCATAGATAGGAATGCAAAATTTAAAATACATATATATTTTGTGAATACAATATATATTTAATAACTAGAGGCCTGGCGCATGCAATTTGTGCACGGGTAGGGTCCCTGGGCCTGGCTGGCGATCAGGGCCGATCTGTGGGGCAACTGGTGGGGCGATTGGGGACCCCCAATGGCACCTGCCTTGTCTGGCCTGGCACCACCCACTCACTGACCCCGCTCCCTGCTGCTGGCAGTCGCCTCCCTCTGCGGGCCAACTGGCACCTGCCTTGGCTGGCCTAGGGCCTGCAGGCTTGGGGGCAACACCTGCATTGAGCATCTGTCCCCCTGGTGGTCAGTGCATATCATAGCAACCGGTCTTTCTATCAGTCTTTCTGCTGTTCAGTCGATTTGCATATTAGGCTTTTATTATATAGGATAGAATTGGGAATATTCTTATATTCTCTAGAGGGGGGTGGGGAATAGTGGCCCTTGATGAATCATCTTACATCTTGAAAAAAACAATGAATTTTTAAAATAATGCTATTATTCATTAAGAAGAAGAAGAGCAGTAAAAAAATGGAGAGATGCAGTGTTTCCTGGTTGCCAGGCACTATATAGGCACTTCATACATGATTCCTCATTTAAACTCCAAAACAACCCCCCAAAAAGAGACATTTTTACAGAATGAGCCAATTGAGGCTCAGAGAGGTTAAGTGATTTGTCCATGGCCACACAGCTCGTAAGTTGAAAGCTGAGTGTTAAGCTCAGTTTTCAGTCTCACCTCGAAGTCCACACTCCTCCCCTATGACAGGTTCATACAGACTAAAGGTGCTGCATGAAATGCAGAGAGAAGCTCTAGATCTCCCCAAATCCCACAGCAGAGCAGGAAATAACTGAAAAGAAAAAAAAGCACAGACTCCCAGGCATCCATAGCAAGCAGGAAATCACACTTTCCCATGAGCTGGGCCTGCCAAAGAGCATTTCATAGGGGCCTGCCAGGGTCCATGTGGGTGGGGTATCCTCCAGGCCCTACCCGTTCCCCATAGAAGCATGATTTACTAAGCGTTCAGCATTCAATCCCTTTATGTATCATGGTTGGAATCCACAGTGAGGGGAGGTGCCTCTCAAGCAAGAAACTGCCAGATGCTTCCAGCCCCTGACTCTTCATTTTTGTGTCTGCAACTTTTATTGAGGTATTTCAGTGGAGAACAACCCAGCGCAGTCCATTTGCCGGTCATGTGCAAAACCTCCTCTCCAGTGCCAGGGTCAAGTGCTCATGTGTCTGCATAACATTCAGCTTTCCAACAAAAGTCAAGGAGCAGTTCCATACGGGTGAGGGTTCCTGTAACACCAAAGCGATTGCCAGGGAGAGAGGAGGGTGTGTACCTCTCTCCAGCCCATGGCACTTCGTATATGTTGCTTTGAAGCCTTGGAAACTGAAAAATGAGTCACCTTTGTGACTTGGGTCACTGGTGCCAGAGCTGGAGCCTTCCTGCTGAAATCAGAGGCCTTTCTCACCAAGAGAGGGCAGCCACGCCCCTATCCAGATCCAGGGTCCCTGCGCAGAAGGGAAAAGTGAGGACGCAGGTCCGTGGCTTCAGATGACCACCTTGCGAATCAGCTCCTTGTGATGATACATTTATCTTGAACAACTTCTTTCTGATTAGCAGACCTGGAGACCGTGTTTTGACCAAGACCTTCAGCTGCTCAGCTGGTTTTTTTGACCCCTGGTGATGTCACAGCCCCCTTCCGTGATTTCTCTTGCAGTGGGAAGTAACTCACTTTTAATCAAGCATCCACCATACACCGGGCACTTGGTTTAATTCTCACAACCCTCTGAGATAATAGTATACGCTTCTTTAGGCAAAAAAATGAAAGTGGCCTAGGGGTCACTTTGCTGGTTAAAACTGAAGTCAAGAACGGTCCCCAGGCATTCTGATTCACAGTGCAGTGTTCTTCCTGCTCCATCACACTGATGTGACTCATTTAATTTCACACACTCAATCACTCTGTTATGAACTCATGTAATAAACATCTTTTGAGTGGCCGTTACGTGCTACATATGGTGCTGAGCACTGCCATACAGCAGTGAGCGAGACAGACTAAGTTCTCACCAAGATTGCAAAATACTTGGGAGAGAAACATAGTGAATTAGAATTGTGTTGAGTGCTGAGACAGTACAATATTAAATGGGTGTCAACATGCAGCAAGGACCCAAACCAGTCTTAGAGGGATGAGCAGAGTCACAGAGTAATTCTCTGAATAAATGAGGCCTGAAGGGTGAGAATGAGTTAACCCAGTGAACATGAGCAGTGTGGGAAAAGCAGACCACTCGTCAGCAGAGGGGAAAAGGCATGTGCAAAGGCCCTGTGGCATGAAAGGGTTTGTGCTGTTCAAGAATCTGGAAGAAGTTTGATTTGGTTGGACTGTCTCCAGATTGCTCTAAATTGCATCATCTTTGCTAGTAAATGGTGGCCAAGACTCCTATCTAATGAGAAAGAAAGAAAATGGGGATTCAGATCAGAAGTCACTTTTATGACTAAGAATGTTTTGTTTGTGTGTGTTTTTTTTGCCTAGAATGACTTCAAGCTCAAGAAGCACATGACAATTCCCACCTAGTCACTGGAAAAGGGATGAAGATGAAGGTAAGTTCCTGATATATATGGATATACCCTGCTCCCTTAAACCCCAAAACGGTTCTCTGTGGATCCTTCTCTAGCCCTCATCTTCATCCTGTCACTCCTGGGTCCCAGGAAAATGGTAAGGTATTTTCCTTCACTTCCGTTAATCCAAAACTCTCTTCTGAACTGGTGGGAAGGAGATTGACATATATTGGGTACCTACTCTGTAACAGCCGCCACCTTATTTAATGCCATAGGGCAGATGTAATAACTCCCATTTCCACATGAGAAAAAGGAGGGTTTGAAGTTACATTATTTGCTTGAAATCACATAGTAAAAGCAAGAGAAAAGGCTAGAACCCCCGTTTTGTTCCTTTTGTTCTGAAGGTAATGTTTGGCTCTAGGACAAAGGACTCTTTAAGGTACTTACTATGTATGACTCTGCCCAGCCTTGAAATCTAACTGACTGTGGGACTCATTTCCCTGCCCTGGAAATTGGTCTTTAGGTGAGTTGCCAGCACCAGATCTGAGACTCAAGTATGTAAGACGAGTCCAGAAATATTTTAATCAATCAATGATCCAGAGAGACTGAATCTTAAATCCAAAAATAAGAGACATATGTATGATGGTAACCTGGTTGGGAAATTTGGCTTTCAGGGCAACAAGAAGTCTTTGGGGGGGGAAAAATTGTATTTTCAATAGTGCAACACTCCAATCCATAATTTCATTCATAGTGTACTTTAAGGAAGAGAAGTAAATGAACATCACATGACTAATTTCCATGGGGAAATTTGTTCTCATAAACCATCCTGGTAAAATGGAAAGGCAGTCGGTCTCAGACTTGGTCAAACTTGGCTTTTAATTCCGCCTGTGCTATTTCCCAGATGAGTCATATGGACACATTACTGAACTTTCTCTGAGCTTCTGTTTGTTTTTTTAATACATGGGGGATAAAAATATCAAAATGAGGTAATATGAGTTTAAAAAATAGCCCATAGTAGGCTAGTGGACGTTCGACAAATGCTAGCCTTGTCTTTTCCTTTGCAATTAACTCACCCTGTGCCCAACAATTGTCTTTATTGATTTATGGTTTTACTGTGATATTTCCCATAATAACACTGTCTAACACTTGCGTGGCATGTCATCATTTGTGTAGTGTTTTCAAGTTTGCTATCTTCTTCGATCATTACAACAATTGTTTAATTGCTACCATTGCTCTCAGTCCAATTTTATGAACGAGGTAACTAGGTCTTGAGAGGCACCCTGATCTGAGGAGGGTCGAGGAAAGCTCTGGGACCCCATTGCGTGGGTCTGGATTCCAGCACTTACTCTGTGACTTTAGGTGAATTACATAAGCATCTGTGACTCAATTGGGTCAGCTTTAAAACTGAGAATGATAATGGCACTTGTTGCACAGTGTTTTGAGGACGAGGACAGTGATGTACTACTTAAGAACAGGGAGCATTCAATTCATGTTACATCTTATTTTTCTCTGCAAATATGTAGTTACCTCTTAGGGGTTTGGGGGGATGAAATAAGGCAATGAATAAATCAATGCATGTATTTAGACACATTTCTGGTGAGTGGTAAGGGCTTAGCGAGTGTTACCTGCTATTATTGTCCAATAGTGGTAAGTAGAAAACCTGGTTTTTGAATGAGAGTCCTTGGAAACTAAAGCACTATGGGTGGGGAGGGAGAGGACTGAAGAAAGTAATGGATAGAAGTCCCATTAATGTGCCAAGTCTTTACGCACTTGCTTATATTATTCTCCTAACGATATTATGAGAAAGACACAGCCATAAACAGCAATTTTGGAGGTTCAAGTACGTTTTTTTTCAATCGTTTTTAATTCATAAAGTGGAAAAAGACAGGTTGTTTTATTAACTTCCTGTAAGAAAGATATGTCAGGGGACCCTAATGAATAATTGGCCCCTGCCTCTCTGTATGGGTGCTCTTCAGGCCGGCTACCTAGCTGCAGTCTCCATCCCCACACACTGAAACCATGGTAGGAAAATCACAGCCTGCTCATCACCGTAAGTGCCATCTGTGACCCCCTGAATCCAGCACACCTGAGACCTCCTGCCCTTCCTAAGGAGGCTTTATGTAGGATGGACTCCAGTCAGAGACCAGAAACTGGGGCAAGAGGGAGCCTTGGAGTAGAAGGTGTTTTTGTCAGAAAAAATCCATGGATGCCACAGTTTTGTTGCTTTTGACAGGGAGCCTAATGAACTCTTTAACCACAACATCTTCTTAAAGTTCAGAGAGGAAATGAACCACCAGCTCTCAGTCACATGGAAGACATTAATGTCCTCCTTCTCCAATCCTCTTTCAAGGTACAACACTAAACATGCATTGTATTGAACAGCTGTGTTCCCCTGGAGTCAGGCATGGGTTCCAGTGAAAAGAAATTGTCTCTAATGCATCTCAGAATGCTGCCCTGGAATTAGAGTGGACTGCCAAAATGACAAGGGCGGGGGGATCAAGAAGTAGGGCTTGAGGGTTGATCTGTTATCTGAGATTTATAATTCACCTTTGCTTGCAAAATGGGAAGTTTGATTAGGTGTAAAAATCACATCCCAAGTTTGGCTGAGACAGAGGCAGGGGGTCCTGAGGTGCAGAGGAAATGGCATTGGTTAGTGTCCTGGCTGTGTCAAGGATTCGCTGCATTTGATGTGGGTATTATGGCAATGTTTGTTTACTTCATCATCATATATAATTTATATACATAATATATACTCATTTCTCATATTTATAAATCATATATAGTCATCATACATATAGTTTATTTATGATGGTATTTAATCTTTTACATAGAGTTTATTCAGATATGTAAATATATATTCATTTATAAATACATATATAAATATTTGTTTATGTGAACATATGTATATTTACTGGGTGTGTGTATATGTGTATGTGTCTCTTTGGATGTGGGAAAGAATTGTAGAGGTTAGTTGTTCATGTATGGCCTCATAAAGTCACTGATAAAGTCATTGTTTTCTAGAGAAAAAAGCAGACTCAGAGATAGACCTCAGTTGAGGGGTTTTCCAAACGCAGTCCAGAAAGTTCTGGGTTTCTGCAAAGAGGTAGCAGAGAGATATGTATTCAGATACATTTGCATCTAAATTTTAATCATAGCCATGCCACTCTCTAACTTTGTGACCTTGAGAAAATCCCCTGTACAATGGGGATAATGATAATAGTAACAGATTATAGGGATACCGTGAGTCTTCCATGAGTATAAAGAACAGAGCATTTAGCCTAGAGCTGGGAATATACTAAGTGCGAGTGAATGTTAGCTATCACTATATATCTTAATCTCCATTTCACTCTCTAAGACCATGATTCAATAGCAGTATCCTCTGAATATTATGATTGAAAAAGAGTTCTACCACTTTTCTAAGAGATTTTTTAAAGCTTATTAACCCAATCTAGTATGCTCAGATATGTAAGGAAGTACAAATCCAGTAAGGAGGGCACGGGGGCCGGGGGGGGGGCAGTTGTGTCAAGAGGCTTGTGGTCTGTTGTGAAGAAGAGGGTCTCAGGGGGTTGAGAAAAGCTTAGTGTGATTGGTTAAGAGGTTATTGAATAAAGGGCAATTAAATTCAGTCCCTGTGCTGACACCAGACTCATCACCATCTACCCAACTTACTCCTAGAAGCACACTCATGAACACACACAAACACACCTACTAACACAGACTCACACACCCAAGTGTGTACATACACACTCACTAATTCACATGCAAATACAAACACAATTTCCCAGGTACAGAGTCTTGCTAAGCTATTTTATTTTTCAGTTCCACCTTGTTCTCTCTGTATGTAAACTTTCAGGCATATCAGCCCTCAGGATTTACCTTGTTTTGGGTGGTAAGACAGGTCTACCAAACCAGTTAGTGTGCCTAGATGTCCCCCACCCCACCTCTTTACCTGACCCATCTATGAAGCTTTCACTATATTAAGCTATTCAGAGATATTACCTCTTTTAACCCTTACAAGCACCTGGTCAAGTAGATAGTAGCTACTTACACTTTTTCTATAGACATTGAAATTCAGATTCATAAAAGTTAAACCAACTGCCCAAATCTCAGGACTACAGGTTGTCCATGCCAGGATTTCGTGTCACTCCAAAGCCCATGCTCTATTCCAGGATTTCCTAAGGTGAGTTTTCAATCCGTTAATTGATCAAGGAAGCTCAGGTAAATCAGTTTCAGCCAGTATCTAAAATTACGGAAACAGCCCTAGCTGGTTGTTGACCCTCAGACTAAAGGGTCATGGGTTCAATTCCAGTCAAGGGCATGTGCCTTGGTTGCAGGCTCAATCTCTCACCCCTGTGGTCAGGGTGTGGGGTGAGGAAGGCAACCAATCGATGTGTCTCTCTCACATTGATGTTTCTCTCTCTCTGTCTCACCCCATCCCTTCCATTCTCTCTCTCTTAAAAAAAAAAAAAAAAAAAAAAGTTCAATGGCAAAATATCCTCAGGTGAGGATTAACCAGAAAAAAATAAAATAAAATAAAATAAAATCATGGAAACAGAAGAAAATATATGAGTGCATCGCACAGTGTTGTTTTGTAAAGTGTGGTTATGTAAAACTTGTCCAAGTAGGCATGTTTTTGCGTGCTCAGGATAGCTATGTAACGTAGACTTTGTGCTGTAAGTCTCAATCAGAAAAAGTTAGAAAGCCACCACCCTGTTATTGTATGCTGCCAGGGTCAGTGCAGTCATTGGATGCAGAGCTTCCTGGGAACCCTCGGGGCAGAATAAATTGCTTCCGCATGTGTGTATGTTCCCAGTTTATAATCCTAATCACATGGCACTTTGGTTTCCTCCCAAAGAGTGTCCTTGTAGGTGTGGACTTCTTTCTCCAGTGTCTTTCATCCCCACCTGTCCGTGCCTAGGGCAGCACCTCTGACAGACAGACACCCAATGCGTGTTGATTGCTTTAATTAAAAACTGATGTAATTAAAAACTGAGCTATTTAGGAGCTCCAGATTTGCATCTCTTAGATTTCTTCCTTTTACATCTCAGCTCGAGATCATTTTACTCTTCCTTAGTACCTACAGCAAGGCAGGCTGAAGAAGAAAAGAAGGGTGTGTGTGTGTGTGTGTGTGTGTGTGTGTGTGTGTGTGTGTAAGAATACAAAAGAGAAAGAGTAATAGTCAAAATTACTAACTACTTTTTTTATCTCAAAAAAGAAGAGAAACTCAAAATTATTTTAAATATACATTATTTTGTCCATATGATCACAGGCCCACAAACCATCAAAAGCTAACTAATAGCTGAGTGCCATTGGTCACATCCAGAGGAGAGACACTTAAGCTGTTGGCCAGGAGGAAGAAAGAACTGTCCACCCCCTCTTCCTGAACTGTCCTTGGGCCAGCATGGAAAGCCAGGCCAAACTCTGCCCCTGAGGCTGCAGAGGGTTTGATTGTAAGTTTTTGGTTGTTTATTGTTGCTTTAGTGCTCTCCGTTTTCACACGCCTCCTGGCTGGAAGGGAAGCGGAAATGCTGGGCCCCCCCGAGTGTTTGTTCTCATGAGGAGGAAGCCACCACAGACCCTGAGAGACAGAAACCCCTTGGGCCATATTTTCCCTGGCTTCCTGTAGGAGGGACATGCTTGAGTGACTGGGTCCATCTTCCCAGATGAACCAGGGGCTCCAAATTTGGAATCAGTGTTGACCAACCAGGCCTTTGGGAAGCAAAAGGTTTTCTCCCTCAGTGGCTGACACAATCCGCAGGGCTGGCATGAATGAGTTGTACAGATTTCTCAGGGAACGTCACTCAATGTGTTCTTCTATTGTATACTTTTCTTGTTATTATTATTGTTGTTAAAACTTTATTGCCTCATTATCTACTGTTATTATTTAAGGATCTTCGAGCCAACTCTCCAAGCCTTGTCAGAACTTGGAGGACAACGTGGAGGCAGGGCAGAGAATGCATTGGGGGTGAGGGTGGGCGGAGTGAGTCCTATGAGTCTATGGGATATAGTCAGGAAAATCCTTGCTGGTGACTCAGAGACAATGGGTGTCTAGCGAGCGGGCATCTGCCAGAAGCCCTCTTATTCACCATACTTAATTCAAATTAGGCTGTAAGGGGAACATCCTAAAAGCTTCCTGAGCAGGTTTCTCTGTCTGAATCTCTTGGGCAGGAAAGGGTCAAAAACTCTAAGTTCTTTTTTTTCTTAATAAACAGCCTAAAATCAGTATCCCAGAAAGCAGCTTCAGGGTGGCAGAATTTTAGTCCCCTCAATGCATTCAGGGAGAAAAGTAAGTTTCAGAAAAGCTGCTGTGTATGTTTCATTGCTATTTAGAAACATAGCCTCCTACCTACTTTAAGTGTATCTGCATTGCCATGTATGTGATCTTTTTAAATATTAGGTATAACATGAAAGCATATAACCTGGATGTTAAATGTGATGACCCCTAAAGAATAAATTTAGGTAGATGGAGAGCAGAATTTAGGTAGTGGCAGAATCTGGATGCTATTATTTTTCTCCATTTTCCTTTCTGGTTCAAATGGGTTTTGCTGCTTTTATGATACATGTGTAAGTGATAGATAGAAGATATGCAGATAAGAAAGAGAGTGATTTAAGTAAGAACTTACTGTGCAACCATAGACACACCCCTAACATGTCTAGGACTCAACTTGCTCATTTGCAATGTGAGGCAGTAGGCTAAACGATCTCCATATTTCCATTTTCCTGGGATGATCTCTCATTCTATGGGTGATTTCAGCATATCTTGGGACTTGGCTGATTCTGGACTAATTCTGTACTATACTAAAAGATGCCCCCTATAAATCAAGGGAGAAAAAAGTCATGGGTATGCTTACTCACTCATTCCTTATAAGAATCTAGCATGAAATGACCAGGTATTTCAGAGAAATGTTCAAGTTATTGTTTGCATGACTGGCAACAACTCTAATACACATGTGTAACATGTAGATGTCGATAACTGTTGAGAGTTGAAGTCACAGCAATTAAGCTTTTCGAGTAATCTCTAGAAAATATGTTTTTCATTATGTGTCTCCTGCTTGAACCCTCCTAGTCACCCACAGGAAAACTTTGACCATGAAATACTATGTCCTGTTTACTCTTATGACCTCAGGCCCTAGCAGTCAATGATGTGAAAGTTACAGAGACTTTCTCATAGCTATTCGAACTCATACTTTGTCAAGCCTCTGTGCTTCTGCATATATTACTCCCTCAGCCCAGACCGCCTCTCACATTCTTCTTTTCTTTTTACGACTGGCAAACTTCCACCCTTTCATAAACAGGAAGACTATAACGCAGACAATCAAACTTCTACTTATCCTCACATGCTTGGTGAAATGCAATCTTGCCTTGAAAAGCTTTCCTGAACTCATCCCTCCCTCACTCCCCACAAGCCCCTGTGCTCGCATCTCTACTGCCGACCTCCTTGCTTTGTGTCTTTATTCTGGCATGTTGTCTCTGAGCTATCATTGCCCGTTTCCTCCACTCTGGAGGGAAGAGACCCCTCTGTTCTTCCACTTCATGATACGATGCCTAACACATACTAGGCACTGAAGAATATGCTTTCAAAATATTAAATATTATATATGTATGTGAAATCTATAATGATAAAAGAGTAATACGCTAATTAGACCTTCCAGATGAAGCCAGGGCTGCGAGGGAAGCCCGGGTCCCAGATGCCAGAGGGAAGCCGGTGCCAGCAGCCGGGGGAAGGAAGGCCTACTCTTGCATGAATTTCATGCATCGGGCCTCTAGTTTATATATAATCATAGGAAAGAAGCAATCAAAATACAACCAAAAAACATCTGCCAATAGAGACACCTCTGAAACACACTGAATACACTAGAAATTTATTGAATTAATTCAGTGCATGGTCCACAGCCCGCAGGAGCTAGCTGACTTTTTGCCCCAGAAGAACAGAGAAGGAACTGGGTAAGTGCAGCTCTCAGAACAAAGCTCTGCATATTTGGCTTTTGGAAGAATCCTCTAATCTGCCGGGAGGGTCATGGTGTCTCCAAGTGTGTAATGATTTTCCCTGCCCCCAGCACTCACCAATCCACAGTGTGAAACAGTTCTTAGCCTGGATGATTTCCTCACCATTTAATGGGCTTTGGGGAGAAGCCTTTCATGTCATTGTGAAGTCCCATCTTTCCTTCCTCCTTCCCAAGATGGAAACGAGGAAACAGGCTCTGCTGGTGGATTGGTGCCCATGACCGGTGTGTCCTGTGATGGAAGCCCCCCCAGATCGCATTGTTTGAGCCCTTCTCCCCCTGCAGCCCAGATCAGTCCCTCTCCAGGCAAAGGAGAGAGAAACACTGCTGGGTGCCAGATTCAGTTCCCAAATCATTAGCAAGACGACCCCCCCCCCCAAAAAGAAGAAGAAGAAGAAGAAGAAGAAGAAGAAGAAGAAGAAGAAGAAGAAGAAGAAGAAGAAGAAGAAGAAGAAGAAGAAGAAGAAGAAGAAGAAGAAAGAAAAGGTCATGCAGAATATTGGCCTTTCCAGCTGATTCCTCAAAGTAATCTTTCTAAGGTTTTGGTAATTCAGATTGGGAGTGGGATCATTTCACTTAAATGGAAGATATAGTAAGATTTGTCTGGATAGCAGAGCTGAAATTAAGTCCTAGAGAGAGGGACTGCTCCGTCTCCTATTGGGAGAGCAATGAAAGAGCTGCAGTAAGATTGGCCAACCTTTGTATGCTTTGAGGGGGGGAGTCACTATTTTATTATGATCATTGAATTCTTTTGATTTTTAATTTTTTTTCAAAAATGCATACAACATTGAAAGCAAACGAACACATATATTCTTGGTGTGTGAATATTTTTGTCTTAATTTGGATTTTTATTTAAATCTCAACTTACTTTAAAAGGGATTTGAGCGGAGGCTTAGGAAATATGTACAGCAACATAATATTACAAATAAATGAATAAATAGAGAGGGGGCAAAGGGAAAATGGAGAGTGAAATAAATCCTAGAACTAGACATGTAATTAACATACAATAAACACACCACATTATTTCCAGAAGAGTGTTTCTGAATCTGATTTTCCTGGCAGTCAACACGAAGAGGCAAATACGATGAGTGTTGAAAATTGTAGCTCTTAGCAAGTAAAAGCAAATCAGTTGTCCAGAAAAACTCCAGCTATTCCAAATATGGAGACTTGAGGGAAATGTCTCTCATGGGTCCTCATAGAGGTGACTGTGAATCTGAGCCAGATATACGGTAACACTTTCATATGAGAAGAAGACAGATTTTGTATTGTTTCTTCCTCATCAGGACAGGGAAAAAGCAAGATACAGAAAAGGATATCTATCTATATCTATATATCTATATCTATATCTATATCTATATCTATATCTGTATCTATATCTATATCTATATCTATCTATCTACACACACACTAGGTGTACCGGTTAATAATGGCAGATTTTGTAATCAAAGAAAACACAATAATTTCAAGAGAAACATCAAAAGTAATGTCCATCGCTAGCTACACATTTCCCCAATCTCTAGGTAATTTGTGGATACTGTCCCAATAGAACTTTGCTTGTTTTGAGGTAAACCATTCAGAGACCCAATTTTCCACTTCTTACGTTTTGAAGTGCTGCTCAGAAAGTGTGTGTGCCATCGATCTGAACAAGTGGTAATTTGAAGGAGCAAGGTCTGGTGAATACAGCAGGTGAGTTAATACTTCCCAGGCAAGATCTTTTAACATGTCTTTGGCTGGTTTTGAAGTGTGTGATGGTGCGTCATCATGAAACAAAATTACTTTGCCGTGTCTTCTGGCACATTCTGGTCGTTTCACAGTCATCAAAGTGTGGTTCAAATTGATTATTTGTTGTCGGTAGCGATCAGTATTAACAGTTTCACCTCGTTTTAGAAGCTCATAATACACCACACCTTCCTGATCCCACCAAACGCAGAACATTGTCTTCTTTCCGAAGCGATTTTGCCTTGCTGTTGATGTTGATGGTTGACCTGGATCAACCCATGATTTTGTGCATTTGGGATTCTCAAATCTACTTTTCAACGCCAATCACAATTCGATGCAAAAAAGACTTTCTTTCATACTGTTGAAGCAACATTTTACTGATGACTTTTCGGTTTTCCATTTGTCTTTCGTTCAGTTGAGGTGGCACCCATTTTCCTTCCTTTAAAATCTTTTCCATTGCTTGTAAACAATCGGAAATTGTTTGCTGAGCAACGTTTAATCTTTCTGCAAGTTGTTTTTGAGTTTGACACACATCTTCATCCAATAATGCTTGTAATTGTTGGTCTTCAAACTTTTTCGGTTGACCTAGGTGTTCTTTGTCTTTCACATCGAAATCATCACTTTTAAAGTGTTTAAACCAGCGCTCACAAGTATCTTGAGATGAAGCATGTTCACCATAAGCTTCCCAAAGTATATGGTAACTTTTTCTTCAAAATAAAGTAATGAATTAAAACTTCCTGCAAATGCTCTTTTTTTGGCACAAAATTTGACATTTTTAAGTGTAAAAATATCTATGATGTTAACACCTTCAGTAAATTTGACATGAAATTTTGAAGTGTGCTGTCAATACAACAAAATAGCATACATATCAAATAGCATATATATCAACATATGTGTAACTTCATCTATTAAAAAAATCTGCATTATTAATTGGTATACCTAGTATATTTATATATTTATATATATTTATCTATCCTATACAATAAAAGCCTAATATGTTAAGTGTCCGGTCTTCCAGTGACCGATAGACTGTTCAACCAATCAAAGTGTAATATGCTAATGATATGCTAAGGCTGCTCAGCCGCTTGCTGTGACATGCACTGACCACCAGGGGGCAGAGAGTCGACCAGTCAACCAGTTGCTGTGACATGCACTGACCACCAGGGGGCAGATGCTCCGACCAGTAGGTTAGCTTGCTGCTGGGGTCTGGCCTATAGGGATTGAGCAAGATGGGCCGGACATGCCCTGGAGCCCTCCTGTGGTCCTTCCCCTGCTGGCCAACCTCCTGCATCCCTCCCCGGCCAGCCATCTCCAATCAGGACTGGGCAAGACGGGGCCAGACACGCCCTGGAGCCCTCACTCTGTCAAATTCAGTCATCATAATGTGAGAACTCAAATTTGGAAGCTTGCATTTCACAGTATCTAATCTGTAGAGGTTGGAATAGATGACCCTCAAAGCCTCTTTCAATTTACACTTTCTGTGCTGTTGAATGTTACAAGAAAGAGTTGGCAAAAAACAAAAACAAAAACTGGGTATGCAGAGCAAGGAAGTGTGTCTTTAAGAGTGGAATTGTATGTATTGTCCTTGGCCAGAATCATGGTTTGCACAGAAACGGCAGAGAAAAAATGGCAGAGTTCACTGTTTTTAATTAGTCATTGTTTGCAAATTTTCAGAATATTTTGCCTCAAACTAAAACTATGTCTAACAGGACAGCCAGTGAAAAAGTCTAGGCCTTTGAATAAAGAAAGAACTGGATGGAATTCTCGCCTTTTCACATAATAACTATGTGACCTTGGTAATGGATTTAATGTGCGCAGCAATAGTCCATACTGCAAATGTAGTGAAGATGAATAACATCGCAAGTGCCTAATGCGTAATGCAAGGGGTGTTCCCAGTAAATGTTTGTTTCCTTCCTCTTATATTTTTATTCTTTTAAGCCACAAAGCTGATACCTATTTAAGAGCTTTGTCTAAATGCATTTCCTAAAATTCTTTATAAGGAGCTAGAGTAAAATGCAAAGTTAAGAATACCAGTGCACAAAGGAGAACCCTGTGCCTCTCCCAGACAAGGCATTGATTTCATTTTAGCTTGTGGACCTGGGGTTCATGTTAGTTCATTGAACAGTTTCCTGAATTAAATATTTGTCATGGAGACATTTTGACCTGAGCGATATCACTTTCCGCAGAACAAAGCTGTTTATGTGCTGTGCAGTAGGTTGGCATTTGATGCTGGGAGCAAAGTTTAAAAGTTCTGAATATACATGAATATCCTAACTTCGTTTTGCAGCATCTCTTTTGAAAAGGTGAACTTGATACGCTTTTAAATGTTATGCCCTTGGGTCTAGTTAAGATGGCATCCCTGAATGGAATGCATTTAAAATCGACGCTCGGGAGTGGAGAAGTTGGGCTTGAATGATTCTCCACCTTCTCCTCCTCCTCTTTCTCCATCTGAGGAACACAGATATGTTGATGAAAAGCACTTTCAGGAGATTCTTGCTTAAAAGATGGTTTTTAGAAAGGAAATGAAATTAGTGGATTTATAAAAGTTGTACTGCCCTAGAGTGATGAAACTTATACATGCTCTGCTATGGAAAGTGGTGCAACTTCTTAGGTAAATAGTAGGGAAATTGCTATTAAGAGCCAAAAAGCCACATTTACACCTTTTGACCCAACAATTGTGAACCTAGGAATTGCATTCATTCATTCATTCATTCATTTATTTATTTTTAAAGAGAGTACCAATCATGTGCCTAAAACTCTGTCAGGCACTTGACATGAAAAGGCAAAAACTGTTTGATAAAGTTTACAGTCTAGTGAGGGAATTCATTTTACAGAATCAATTTAGTAGAACTAAATGGTTTGCAGAAGAAATTTTCACTACAGCTTTTAGGAGCAAAAAATGTTATAGGAATTGAACAAAATAGGGGAATATGAGGAAATTAAAACAACGTAATTGTTATAGTTGAAATCCTGACCCCATATACATCTCCAATAGGGTCTAGCTTACCACTGTTCTTCCCTTGTACTGACATAAACAAAGCACAAGACTCTTTAAAGCTTGGACAGCTCTTAATTTTGCTGGAGAAAGGATGGCCATCTTCTTTGCTCCGTGGTTACACAACTTTCTCTTTTTTAAGATTTACAAATACCAATTAGATCTGGACTTTGGACTTGAATTATAGCTTCACAACCTTCTTTGGGTGACCTTGAACAGATTATTGTGCCTCTCTAAACCTTGGCTTCCTCTCCCAGAAATGGAGAGAAAATAATAAAATGGAGAACTCATAATACCTCTTAAAAGAGTCTCTTTCACCCTTCTCTTTTATCATAATTTTAGAGATCTATCACTGTGTTCACTGCTCTTTGTGTAGCAACTTATTTCTCCTGGTAAACAGCCCTATGAGTTTAGAGTTAGAAATTGCCTGGCAAGTGCTTGGTGCCTAACACATAAAAAGCACTTCTGGCACGCTGGCCGTTGTTAATTTTAATTCATTTTTAATCTAGAAATCAGTGATGGTAGAACCTTAAAGTTTCTCTAGTTCATACCCTTGTTTCAAGGATGAAAATGTGACAGACAGAAGGACAAATGATCTCCTCAAGGCAGACCATAAGCTGGGATCTTCATCTCTTGATGTTGGTCGAACTCTTTCCAACATGCACTTTTTTGGTATAAAGACGTGGAACTGCCTGAAAAACAGTCTCTGTGGTAAATGTGAATGTGACCAGTATAAAAAGCCCACAGAATAAAGGGGTATTTTATTATGGCTTTTGGAGGTATGAACAGGGATAATTTAATACTTTTGATAAATGCTATCTCATTTTTGGCTTATTGTGCTTGTACATTTTAAATGTATTTTTAAAATTATCCCAAACTATTAATATAATGTATATAAAATCTAAAACTCAAATTAAGTCTTTGGAAGGAGAGGAGAGCCTCATTATAAAAAGCTTGCAATGAATCTTTGGTAAATTCCTATCTTGTTATTTGCAGCTTCAAATATTCTTGTGTTATTTATTTAATATATTTGCTTCTTATTTTCAATTCCACACAATTATTTGGAGGATATGGAAATTAAGAGCTTCCAATCTTGTGACTTTGCATTTATTGACTGCCTCCCATCCCTGCTGCTTTGTTTTTTTCATTAAGAGGAATTTTATATTATAAATGGGTATAGTGACAATCTCTTACCTAACCCGGCAGCCTGCTTCAGCAGAGATAAGTTTATCTCACACTGCAATAGGACAATGTGACTATCTCAAACTAGTGGGTGACTCTTGCCACATGGTATGTTCTGGGACAATGACTTTCACCCAGTTGAAATGTGACACCTGCCTCTTTAACTTTGCACACTCCCCATAATCCATGAATGAGGCTATTGCGGCAGTACTTTTAGGGGAAATAACTTGGGAAAGAGCATACATGTGTTTTGAAAGTTGTTAAAAAGGAAACTGTTGGCATAAATATGTATAGGAGAAAATCAACATGTGGAAATTTTCATGGTGAGTTTTCCTCCAGAGCAAATGAAAAGGGATGTTAGACCACACGGAATCCCTTCCCTGAGCTTCTGAGAGTGATGGTGGAGATCTTAGAAAGGCACTTAATGGAATCATATCCGGAAGTGGTTGGATCATAAAAAGGTGTAGCATCCAATTCTCTTTTTGAAATGCTTCAGAAACCTCAGCTTTGTCCTTAAGAAAATGAGTAGGACTTTGGCCTTCTTTGAAGTGAGGCTCTTCTTTGAGTCATTTCTCATTTAATGGCTGGTTAAAGGCCAGCGATGACTGGCTCAGATTTCTTCCCTAGAGCTTTCTCGGCTGGTTGCTGCTCTATTTGACCTCACTCTTTCTTAAAACATTAGGTACTAGATGCTTGGAGCAATTTGACATTTACTTCAAACAGTATAGGCAGAGATGAAATCCTACTTCCCTAGTATCAACCGTACGTTGGACCCTCTGTGGAGGTTTAACAAACATGGGCAATAATCAGCCTAACAATCAGGATGTGTTAACCATAAACTTCTCAGTGAAGGCAGAGACTTCTTATTCAAAATGGAAAGAACTGCTGTTTATCAAGCCGCTGCCATCAGACATAAGCTGCTTTTTAAATTAATGCTATCCTATGTATTCCTGACAACAATGTTATGGTTTGTATCATACTGTTTTGATTTCTATAGCTTTGTAGTATATTTTGAAAGCAGGCACTGTGATACCTCTAGATTTGTTTGTTTGTTTGTTTACTCATGATTGTTTTAGCCACTTGTGATTCCATATAAATTTTATGATTTTTTTCTATTTCTATGAAAAATGACATCGGGGCTTTTGATAGAAATTGCATTGAATCTGTAGATCACTTTGGGTAGTGTGGCCAGTTTAACAATATTGATTCTTCTGATTCATGAACACGGGATATCTTTATTTGTGTCTTCTTCAGTTTCTTTCATCAATGTTTTAAAGTTTTCAGCGTACAGAATTTTTATGTTCCTGGTTAAATTTATTTCTAAGTCTTTAATTGTTTTTGTTACTATTGTAAGATTTTTTTTCCTTAATCTCTCTTTTGGATAGTTTGTTGTTAGTGTATAAAAACTGAAGTGATTTTTGTATTTTGATTTTCTAACCTGAGCTTTACTGAATTTATCAGTTCTAACAGTTTTGGGTCAAGTCTTTGGGGCTTTTATATATAAGATCATGTCATCTGCAAACAAAGACACTTGTACTTTTTCCTTTCTGGTTTGGATGCCTTTTATTCTTTTTGCCTAATTGCTCTGGCTAGGGCTTCCAGTCCTATGTCAAATAGAGGTGATGAGAGTGAGCAGCCTGGTCTTGTTCCTGATCTTAGAGGCTTCTTAAATGAAACAATCATATTAATGTGAATGGCTGGTTGCTTAACCATGTACCTTGTAACACTCTGCTTATTTGTAAAGGAACACATATTCATCATAAGACTTTGAATAGTAGTACAATACAAAAGTAAATCACTAACGTGAGCTGAAGTCCTATATTATTTTAAGTGCTTTACACCAATTAACCATTGATTCTTTTCAGCACCCCTATGAGGTAGGTCCAATTACTATCCTTATTTTTTAAAAGGAGGAAACTGAGGTACAGAGAGGTTAAATAGCTTGCTTGTGATTAAAAAGCTGGTAATGGGCATAGCTCAGTTTGAAACCCAGGCAGTCTTTTAACCACTATGCACACTTTTAACCATTATGAACACTGCCTCTCATAATATGGTAGTTAAGAACATGGGTTGTGGAGTCAGATAACATTTTCCTTACCTGGCTGTGCCTTTGGGGAAGTTACTAAACCTCCATTATCTTCACTTTCTCCATCTATTAAATCCTAATAATAGCTGAGCCTGATTTCTACGGACCTTATGTGTGGTAAAGGGATTAACACCTGTAACAGGCTAAGTGTGCTGTCTGGTACATAGAATGAACATTCCTAATTAGTGTCTGCTTTTATTCTTATAGTGTTAGTTAGCTTTGCCATTGTGGGCATACTGGAAGGGCGATGAGCAGTCTTCCTTGATGCTCTTTAAATTCCTCTGCGTGGAAACCCTATTCTGCTCATTCATGAAACCAACTCTGACAACACTTACCTGCGCTTCACCGGTGCCTATGCCACCTCCTGACGCGGAAGGCAGGAAGGGTCCGGCTCTGCTCTTTGCTATGCCTGTGCTCCTGAAGATAATCACTCTCTTTTGTGCTTTGAATTTATATGTATGTTACAGCCACAGCCATGCAGGCATGTAATTTTACACGACTCTCTGAAAATGGAGCATCCAGATTTTTAAAAATAAACTTGTGCAAGGCTGGAGCTGGAATCAATGAACGTCTGTGTCTCTGTGGGGGCAACCACCAGCCCTGCCATCCCCTTGTCATCACTGACAACCAAGTCTAGCTTTCCCAGTCCCGATGTTAGTGAATTCTCTCATTTTCTATTCCAGAATGAGTGGCACAGATCTTAGCAACTGATAAGCAAGGAGTTTGTTGTTAAATATAAAGGTCTGACTCCTCCTGGAAATTTGTCTTCTGACAAATGTTCCTGAAAACTTTTAGGATATTTCAAGGGCACCTTTAAGGAACCTCACATGCAGTCAGCCTTCTCAGATCTTCTTCAGGCTCTGAGCTCAGCAGCTACCCCTCACAGGGGTTTGGGACAGTCAACTCCAACTCAGGGATTCCTCAAAACTTGGAAGACAAAACTTTGCTCCTCACTCCTGGTTCCCTTTTGCCCCCCAATGCATCCAAACAGCCAGGGAAGGTGTTTTCATGGTTAATTACTGTTGCATGGTAACTCCCTATTGATCCCTTATGGCAATATTGTCAGACTAGAGGCCCAGTGCACGTAGTGCATGGGTGGGGGTCCCTCGGCCTGGCCGGCAACTGGGGCCGATCGGAGTAGGACGGCCAGCCATGGGAGGTTGGCCGTGGGAGTGCACTGACCACCAGGGGGCAGCTCCTGAATTGAGCATCTGCCCCCTGGTGGTCAGTGCATGTCATAGCTACTGGCTGGTCATCCGGTCGTCTGGTCATCTGTCATCTGGTCGTAATGGTCGTTTAGGCTTCTATATATATAGATGCCCCTGGGGATCAAAGAGTATAATTGGGTGACAACTCTCTGGATGGGAAATAACAGTGTTTGCTTTATTTTTATCATCAGCACTATCTGTTCCCAGTCCCAAAGAGTCAAATTCTGAAGCTTGAAGCTCTAGAGACAAGCTCAGTTTGATGATGATTGTGGATGGACTGAGAGGAGGCCCCTGGGATCACTGGGGAAGACCTCACTGGAAGAAGTTGAGCTTCCCAGGATGGGGATAAAGGGAACAGTCAGGAAGGAAAAATAGAGAGACAGGAAACGATTGTTATTCAGTTGCTAAGGACCAAATTAGGCCTCAGGGACCAATCCTTCCATTTGCTAGCTAGGAAGAGGTAGGGGGGAGGGGGGGGGAGAGGCAAGAAGATCATTTGGAAATCCCAAAAATATTAAAATTGAGTTTTGCCACTCAGCACCTTGTAGAAAGTCTTAAGCAGAGAAGGACAAAGATATTTGTAAACCTCTCTAGGAATTCTTGGCGTGGCCAGTGACACTAATCTGTTATCTTGCAGTTTAAACTCTGACGTGATCAAACTGTGCTGGAAAGATCAAACCATGCTGGAAATTCACTCTGCGCTTTCAGGACGGCAGTCACTGTAACTTCCTCACTTGATATGCTCTTTGGCAGGGCCGGGGGTGGGGGTGGGGGCGAGAAGTAGACCTAGGGAACAGATTGATGGTGAAGCATTCCAAAGAGAAGAGATTTGGCAATAATCCTATTTCAAAGCCATGTTATCAAAACCAATCTTTTGCCTTTCACCTTGTTCATTGTTTTCTGATGAGCAGGGGTGGAAAGGGATTCACGTTTGCTATCAGATTATAAAAAAACCCCAGCTCCACTATTAACACTGTGACCGAACAATTTGCTTAACCTCTCTGGGCCTTGGTTTTTATCACCTCAAAAATGGGAAGCATGCCACCATTTGAGGAAGCTGATTGTGAGAATTTAACACAATGCAAGCGCCCAGCGTGTTACCAGCCCTTAGAAAACAGCCCCTATTATTTCTGTTCTATCTAGTGACTCCAAACACAAAGCTGAACTATTATGTTGAAAGGAATTAACAAAAGCCTTATGAACTAGCGGGGGAAATTGATTCCATGCAGGCTTGGGAATTGCTTTTAAATCCAGAAGAGAAAATGCTACTTTATCAGTATGGGTTAAGTACTATCTTTGTTTCCTTTAAGAGATGAAGTGGGATTGGGCTCACATCACATGCATACTTCATCTGCAGTCCCCACATATGTGTGTTTTGCTCCATGAGCAGCACATATGGAAGGACTCTTTATGGAAAACAAGAGTGATGTCATCTGCCCAGCAATACCAGGATATGAACTCACACTCCCACAGTTGGGTCTACACAGCTACCAGTGTTCTGTGAGGAAGGGAGACCATTCTGAATGTTTCCGGGCTAGAATGCTTTGATTTTCTCCGGAGAAATCACTGGGAGGGTATAATCTGATTGCCACAGAGAGAGATGGGTGTGAGGGGCCAGAAATAGTTTCTTCTTAGGGATTCCTGAAGAACTCGTTGGAAGTGTTTCTCTTATTTCAGAACAGAGAAGTAGAAAACAGAGCAAATGTATTCCATTCCCTTTTATGTGGAAGAAAACAGTTCTTCTGTCCTTTCAAGAGCTCCCGTCCCCGGGAATCTGCTTAGACTTGCTATTCAGTCTGCATTCTTCTGGGGCATTGCTGAACAGATTAGCTCTGAAGCAGGGTTTACTGCTTCTCTGGTGGTTTAAGTTGTTTTAAAGGAGGCTTTCAGGGTGGGATAGATGAAAGGAAGTCAGGTATTTGGGCACCTTCTCTCCTTGAAGAAATCTATTTGTTTGTTTTTTCTTTTCTTAGAACAAATAATGACAAAAATTAAAGTTTATTCATGAAACTGCATTGGGATGGCTTAAATTCCATTCTTTGTAGCGAGGTACAATGCCCTTCATTAGCATTGATCTCCCTATAGAAAGAACCTGCCTGGCTGCTTGGAATCCAGTCTTCAGTCTCTTAAAAACTAATCCCCATAAGCTTGTAGGAATTGCCACCCTGGGCCACACCACAGGCCTGCCTGATATAATTGAAGGGACTGACTGGTGGTCTCATGATTGACTTCATCCAGAAGGTGGGTTTGGTTCAGCAGAGTTTTAAAAAAATATTTGAATTGAAATGCCCTTCACTCTCCTCTGACACTCACTCTCTTATAAAATTACCACTGGTTTTGGCATAATGTGAAATGACTTGCCCAGTTCCCAGAGGCTTTGGAGTTTGAGACACTGGGACTGGAGGGGGACATCTAGCAAGATGTAAGTAGGATGTGAATTCTTGTTCAAAGTCCACCAAATCCTGACTGCCCTCAGGGTCAACGTGGACAAGTTGTACTAGGATACTCTCGGTCTTGGTTTCTCTGCTGTAGGTTTCCTGCTACTCTGCTCGGTGACATCTCTGTGGGGACCAGCCTCAACAGCCCCTCCCTGGACATTGCCAGGTTCATTGCAGAGCAGGAAGTGAACGAGGCAGAACCACCAGTTCTCTTAAAGCTTCTGCTCAGAAGAAACACATGCCACTTCATTGGCCAAAGTGTGTGTGTGGGGGGGGGGGGTAGGGAGGGGGACGGGGGAAGAAGAAACATTCCTCTAGCCTTCTAGGTCCTTTCAGCTGGTCTAGTAATAAAATAGACACGAGACATTAAAAAGAGAAAATGACCAAATTTAATTATACGTGTACATATGGGAACTCCATATACATGAGAGAGACTCCATATACATGAGAGGTTCAGACACAGAAAGGAAAAATGAGGTCTATATGGCATTTTGAGCTAAGAATGAGATAAAGCACCTTAGAGAGAAAGATCATTTGCAGGATGATAAAAAGAGCAGATGTCTAGTAATTAGAAGTTTACCTTTCCTATAGATAGGACATAAAAAATATTGCTGATACCTATTGTTATGGGCAAATCCCCTAATTTAAATTGTTCTTTTTTAAAAAAAAATATGTCTTTATTGATTTCAGAGAGGAAGGGAGAGAGAGATAGAAACATCAATGATGAGAGAGAATCATTGATCAGCTGCCTCCTGCATGCCCCCCTACTGGGGATCGAGCCCACAACCTGGGCATGTGCCCTTGACTGGAATTTGAATACAGGACCCTTCTTCAGTCCACAGGCCGACACTCTATCCACTGAGCCAAACCACCTAGGACCTAATTTAAATTCTGTAAGAGAGAAGTAAAAGTTTCTCATGAGCCTCCAGGGTCTTGATTGCCTTCAGCTCAAAATAGCTCTCAGGCCAAAGTGGCACATGTTGGGGAGGCCACTTCAAGAGTAAGTCACATGTATGAGCCTACTTCCCATGAGGAGGAAATATCATTCTTCCACAAGGAAGGGCAGTGCATTTTTTGAACAATATATAATTAATCTAGTCAATAAAAATGTTTGTGAGTTTAGCAAAAGGGAAGTGGAGTAACAAAGGAGGAATCAGCCTTCCCTCAATTAGAAAGTGAGAGAGATGTAAGAAAAAGGTAAAGACAATAAAAATTCCATTGTTTTTGCATGCCCAATAGTCATTCCTTCTTCTATATGATAACATAATCTCATTTTCTATTTGAAATCTATTTCTTTTCCTCTTTTGCAGTTCTGGTGTAAGTGCCACTCCATGTATACTTTCTCTGCCAGCCAAAGACAGGGCGTAGGATCATGGCAGCCAATCAAACTCAGTTATCTTGGGCATTTGAGGTAGATACAGAGATGCACCACCCAGTCCCCCTTCAAAGAAGTACTTGCTTCCCAGCTAAGGAAAATGAAGTCAGCAGACAACTTCTACTTGTCAGCTTCGTCAGGGTTCACCTGTGGGGAGCTCCCATGCCCAAGGTTATGCCCTTCCCTGGGCAGCCAATATATGGAGAAGGTGCAGTTAATTAATCAAGATAATCACATTATCAACATAGAGGAGAAAAATCATATAATATGACTACAGACAAAAAATGTATTTGATAAAATTTGACACTCTTACATGAAAAAAAATTCTAAGAAACTAGGAATATAAGAGAGTTTCTTCTCAAAGCCAGGAATTAGTAAAGCGATTAATTGTGTTGGGCCAAGCCAGGCCCCTGACTTTACATTGTGTTTCATCCACTTACTAACTGTGCCTGTACAAGTTACCTAACCTTCCTCTCTCAGTCCCCTCATCTGAAAAAATGATAATAATAGCATTATGTTTCTCATTAGAATAAAATAAACTCATGGAAAATATTTAACAGGTACTTGGCCCATAATAAATACCCTATAGACAATAACTTTATAATTAGTGATGTTGTTTCTATATTATTAGCACTTAACATATTATCTAGAACATAGTAGATGCTAAATAAGTGTTTTGTAAATAAATGAGTGAATGAATGAACTAATGAGCCTATATTGACACAGTGCCTATGAAGTGTGCAGCATACTGATAGGTGTATAGAGGAATATAAGATTCAATTTCATCTCAGTCCACTTTTATCACTCCTTATGAATGCTTTAGGCAATAGGATTTGAGGGCTTCTGAGTGCTTACGTCTTTCTAGCACAGGAGCAAGATGATCAGAAGGAGGGAAGAAAGGCCTGCCGTGTGTGTGTGTGTGTGTGTGTGTGTGTGTGTGTGTGTGTGTGTGTGAGAGAGAGAGGGGGGGGGGTTGGATTAGAAGCCAGGAAAATTGGGGTTAATTCTTTGTGTGTGGCATTGGGCAAAGTCATTTAATACTATCATTTACTCAATCGTGTTGGAATTATTTATGCTCTATTTGTTCCCAATAGATGGTGAGCTCCTTAAGGAAGAACTCTCATCCATCTTTTGTGGCCTGGGTTTCACATGTAATGGCACATAGCTAGCTGCCTTTGGTAAGAGCTTTTCAAAGGAAACTTAACTCAGAGACTCCATTCTTTGTTTCTGGAGCATGCCTGTCTAGCTCATCTTTAGGGATTATATTAAGTGTGAGAGCATTCTTTGAAGACCCTTAAACATTCCAAGGGCTACAGAAATGGGTGCTATCACTGGCAGTTTTATACAAAAAATAGCAAGCAACCAATCTATACTAATAAAAGGGTAATATGCTAATTAAACCGGGAGACCTTCCGGACGTCCTTTTGGACAAAGCCATGGTGGCGGGGCTGAGACAGAGGTGGTTAGGGGCGATCAGGCCGGCTGGGGGGTGGCAGTTGGGGGCAATCAGGCTGGCAGGGGGGACAGTTGGGGGCAATCAGGCTGGTAGGAGGGGCAGTTGGGGGTGAGCAGGCTGGCAGGCAGAGTGGTTAGGGGCAATCAAGCAGGCAGGCCAGGTGAGCGGTTAGGAGCCAGCGGTCCCAGATTGTGAGAGGGATGTCCGACTGCCAGTTTAGGCCTGATCCCACATTGGGCCTAAACCGGCAGTTGGACATCCCCCAAGAGGTCCCAGATTGGAGAGGGTGCAGGCCGGGCTGAGGGACACCTCCCCTCCCCACCCCTGTGCACAAATTTTGTGCACCAGGCCACTAGTATATCTATAAAACACTTTATAGTTGACAAAGCATTTTTCAGATCTAGTGCTTAATTTAATCTTGGCTGATGCCTTTACTTATAGGAAGGCATTATTATGTCAGTTTCTCAGAAGTTTCTGTTTAAATCAACATTTTGCAAATAAAAATATGCTTTATATTCATTTGGGGACATTTGCTTTCAAACAAACTTTACAATAATTCTTGCCTCATACAGTAATCTGTTTTTCTTTTATAAAGCTTGAATATTTGTAGGCTGAAGTTACCTGGGTCTAAATATGGACAATACATGTATATATGCAGAGATACTGCAAATGTAGTACATTTTCTGGTTTAGTAATTTTGAAAAAAGATATAGTTATTTCTTGTTGCTATTTTTAGTCATACTTGCACCTCATTTCTTACTTCTCTTATGACCCTATGCTCCAGTCTGTGGTTCCAGTTAGTACCGTATTTTCCGGCGTATAAGACGACTGGGCGTATAAGATTTTCCTGGGTTAAAAAGTTGTCTTATACGCCGGAAAATACAGAATATTGAACTATATTGATGGGATTAGATATAATGGATTAGATATATTGGACTACCGTATTTTCTGGCGTATAAGACAACTTTTTAACCCAGGAAAATCTTATACGCCCAGTCGTCTTATACGCCGGAAAATACGACATTTATTTCCTACGTCTGCCATAACAACTATCACAAAAATCCAGTGGCTTAAAACAATGCAGTGTATTATCTTATTGCTCTGGAGGTCAGAAGGCTGAAATGGCTCTCCCGGGACTAAAGTCACAGTTACGAGGCCTGCATTCCTTTCTGGAGGCTCCAGGGGAGAATCCGTTTTCTTGCCTTCTGAGCTCCTTGATGCTGCCCGGGTTCCTTGGCTGGTGACCCCTTCCTGTCTTCAGAGCCACGCATGCTGTGTCTCTGCCTTTCTCCCAGAGTCACACCTCCCTCTGGCTGTCTCTTCTGGCTGCCTCGTACCCCTTGGTACACCCTGCAGTTACATTAGTTAGCTCTAGCATCATCTCCCTGTTAAAACAGTTAATTAGCAACCTAAGCTCATCTGCATTTAATTTCTCTTTACTGTAGAGCCGAATATATTCTCAGGTCCAAGGATGAGGACATGGACATATTCTGGGGCCATTATTCTCCCTCTGCCACAACTCCAAATAACACTCGGGTAGACCTAAAGTCTCTAAACCTAAATTTAGAAAAGAGGCAGCTTTTGGTTATGATTTTGGTGTTGAACCGACACTCCTACGGGCCGGGTCCTGTTTTCGATGGCTCTGTCTCCCCATCCGCGCGGAGCTTCGGGCATACCCAGCCCACAAAACAATCCTTGTTCTGGGCCAGGCATGTGAGGTCAGGAAATCCAGCCCCGCTTGAGATGACGGCAGAAATTAATGACAGTTTAAAGTTCACGTCTTTTCTTTTTCTTTTTTTCCTTTTCTGGGTCCCTGTATTTTCCTTCTTCCCTGCAAACCACCTAAGAAGGCCCAGTGTTTACAGCATCCTTCAAAGCCCCACATTCAATTTCCTGGAAAGCTAGGAAAGTTCACGGGGAAATAAAAATGTCAGAAGATTTAGCAGCTGCGAAGCTCATGCTGACAGCGCACGAAGCTGCGGCCCTGGGCCCCCGGACAAGGCGTGCCGGCCCTGAGTGGTCCCACTGCACAAGGAAATACAAACCATCGAGTACCAACTGCCTCCCCTGTGCCAGGCGCTCCGTTCACAGCATCTCTAAGCAGCATCACCATCCCTGTGAAGCAAATAAAAATACATTTTAAAGGAACTAAGTCACGTGTCTAAGGGCACTCACCTCTTAAGGAGCAGAGTCAGGCGTCAAATCCCAGGCTCTCATTCTGAAGGGGGAGGCTTTTCAGCTCTTCCTAGATGCCCTGCTGCTCACCCTCGGGCTCCACACAGGCCTGTCTTTTGGACGAGAATGTGAGCTCGGGAGGGATCGGAGCCACATCTTTTTCATCTGTTTCCAGCACTCAGCCTGTGGCTGGTGTGTAGTCAGGGTTCAGCAATGTTTGCTTATTCTATGAAAGTGTGATTGAGTGAGGACACTGTATGGTTGTCTTACTGCACCAGCCTACAGAGAAACCCATGTCCGGGTGCGGCCGTGGAGAGGCGACTCGGACTTAGGAACTCACGGAAAATTGGCCAGGGAGAATTTTGTTCTCCAGGAGCCATTTACATGCTATTTGATTTGGCTTCCTGAGACATATTAATCAATCCTCCAAACTCCATCCAGGGCGCCACTCCACTCATTTGTAATCAGCTAGTATTTATCTACTGAGACACTTGGGAGGCCAAAATGGAAAAATGCAGCGTTTCAACAGAGTGCTTTCATTTAACCCCTCCCACTCAATTTCATTTCAGACCATCTCGCTTTCAGGGGGGCCCTGCCCTGCCTGAAAGCAATATACCTGAAGCTAATTCACTCAGCACGCAGTTATTGAGCGCCTTGCCCCTACTAAGTGCTAAATACAGTGTTTGCCCTGTACGTTTGAAAATGGAAGACCCAGCAAATGACCAATTCACATAATGCTTCCTTTACCTGAAATTCATATATAATACATGTATAGTGCTCCACACATATAGGCTAAAGCCTCTTTAAGGATTTTTCAGTGCCCAGAAAAGTTTAAGGATGACTTTTTGGATGACTTTTGAATGCCATGGAATATTTTTAACTGTTTAAGTCTCCGTTGACAAATTAGCCTAAAAACATCCTAAAGGTGTCCCCAAGATAAGCACACCGGGAAAAGATAGGAATCATGTAAATGCTTGAAAAAGTCAGTATATTTCATCATACATAAGACATGTGACAAATGTGCTAAGTATTCATTATTCAAAACACATTTTCTCTTTATTTTTATAGAGCAGTTTTAGGCTCAGCAAAATTGTGAGGAAGGTACATAGAATTCCCATCGACCCGCTGTTCCCACACATGCACAGCCTCGCCCATGATCAGCATCTCACACCAGAGGGGTCTATTTGTTACAACTGATGAACCTATACTGACACATCAGCATCACTTGAAGTCCTTGGTTTACATTAGAGTCCATTCTTGGTGTTGTAGAGTCCATGGGTTTGGACAAATATATAATAACATGTATCCACCATTGTGGTGTCATCTAGAGTAATTTCACTGCCCTAAAAGCCCTCTGTGCTCCATCAGTTCATCTCCCTTTCCTCCTCTGCTGCCCCCTCCCACCGCTGCCGCCACTGATCTTTTCACCTTGCCCATAGTTTTGCCTTTTCCAGAATATCTTATAGTTGGAATCATACAGTATGTAGCCAGAACACTAATAAAAACAGTAACTACCTTAATTGGGGAGAAAAATACACAGCTAAGTTTCTTTGCATCTAACACATTTTGATAACTTGTGTCTTCATTTTCATTTAGTTCCAAATACTTTTTAAATGTGATAGTCAGTTTTTGTAGCCTTAAACATAAGGCTTGAGCTTCCTCCTTAGATGTCCTTGAAGATCATTTGCTTCTAACAGAGAACAAACTGATCAAAATTAAAAGTCTGATCCAAGATGCAGCTCTCTTCACTCAGGCGTTGTCTCAATGTCGGAGGAAATGCCTTTGCAATTCTTCACCTGCACACCTGTGCCCCCTGTTGGGTCAACACTATGAAAAGCTTTCAGTTCTGGAAGCCATTAAATTAGCCACCCGTGGCACTAAAGCAAGTCCCTTCTACTAGTCTAGATTTTTAATTTTCACTTCACATCTGTCCCTTTAATTGTGAGATAAGTTGCCCTTGATTGCTTCAAAATATTCACATATTGAAAAAAATTTTATACCAACCAACGTAACTTTTACACAATATTGACATCATCTCTCTCTGTCAGACAGTGCCTGCCAAAGGAATATTCATTGTAGCTAAACAGAGAAGAGCAAGCCTCCAAGCCTTCCTCTCTCAAGGTTGCCACCTTCTCCTAAATCTTGGTCACCATAAAATGCTGGAACAAAAACCTAACCTTTCTATCACTGACAAGCCAAAAACAAATGCGTCAATTTCTAGACATAGAATCTGGGACAAGGAATGTTAAGGCACAAGCATGGAGGCGGTAGCTCCCAAGACTCCAGCAAGGATTCGTGAGCTCCTTCAGTCACTTCCTCATTTACAGCCAATGCACATGCTTTGCGCATAAACAGTTTACTGGGTGGTGAGCAGAACAAAGAGACTCACAGTGGGTGCTCACTGCCACCACTTCCGTTACCTCCTCTATGTCCACAGCATCCAGGGATTCTGTTTTGCAGATAAGGAGGTGAGCTCCCCTGTAAATGAGAACACAAATGCGATACACCCAGAGTGGAAAACTCATTCTGCTTTTACTCGAAATCACTCGGTTATACCTCATTTTAAAGTCCTCTCGTTCATATGTGTAGTTTGTCCTGTATGAGACACAGTCTCACAACCTTCACCAGCTCAGCAACTGTTTTTCTTTCCAAATAAGATGGAAACAGTCATTCTTCCTGGACCATAGAGTGGGATTATAACAGAGTGAAACTTGCTGTTCTTGGCCTTTTTTCTCCTGAGTACATCGTACGTGCCCCTTTATACGATGTGTTCCCTGCGCTCACTCATCCGCAGCCTAGAAGAGCTACAAAACGTCTCTCTCAGAGTCAGCCCAGTGGTCTCGGAGTCAGGGTTCCCACAGCCTAATCCCTGTGGGCACGTCTCTGACATCCCTGTTGGGTGGCACAAGTCATGATTCATCTTTGAAACGTCTGAGCCCTGCCTCCCCCTCCTCCAAGGCTCCTTGCAGACTTTCCTTTCCGTTTGCCAGAGCCTCTGATAACTTAGGAAATTCAGCAATGGGCCCATTCATTTCAAGGGAGAGGTTTTCCTACCTTTTTTTCTAGGACGCTGTGCCTTGCTTCCTTATCCCTTCTCCTGGCATAGATCTTTTGCAAATCCAGGTAACACCTGCACGTGGGCATCACCTGCAGCATGAGGTTCCTGGGGCAGTTACAGTAAATTTTCGGTTCCCCATTTCCTCTGTAAAGTTATCGGCAGAGGGACTAGAGAGGTGTTATAACTTTTAGTATGTAAAAGCCCCAACGTAGAGTCACTCAGCCACGATTTAAGTCCCTGTCTGACATATGAGTTTGACTCAGTTTTCTGATACTTTTAAATTTCCATCTCTTGATCTGTAAAATGGAAAAAAATAGAAAGGATTTAAATAAGAAACTATATGTAAAATGCTTAGCACAGTGTCTTGTTCATTAAACATACTTCCTAAAAGTTAAATACTCTTATTTTGATTCATGGGTTCATCAAGTGTTTATTAAGGACTCCCTCCTTCACCCCTATGCCAGACACTACTAGTGCATATAAACTGGTGAGAAAGACTCTCATAGTCCCTGCTCTCCAGATAATTATAGTTCCTTTAGTGGGTTAATGACATGGACAAGCCAAAACCTTCCTCTGAGTCTTAGTCAATTCAACTTGCCTCACATTCCTCATGCCTGCCTAGCCCTCTCGTCCCACTGCTGCTGCCCATTGGAGGGGGGAGGGGGTACAAGGAGAAGAGGAGGACACTGGTGCATTTATTAGGCACTTATTATTGGCCAGGGCCCATGGGGGATCTTTTTTTAAAAAACTAAATGCAGCATGAAGTGGCCGAGGGTGGGGATGCAACCAAACAGAGGCGTGCTCGCCTGCTCAGCTCGGCGTCAGTGTGTGAATGAGCCTCTTCAGGGAGCGAGCCGGTGTTTCCACAGTAAACATGTGCTGTGACAGCGCCACATTGCTCAGCTACACAAACTGTGACGTGGAGAGTGACAGTAGCGTTCTAGCTCCCCGAGAAGAGGACAATGAGGGGGAAACCTTTTTACACTGCCAGAGAGCTCCGGTCTTCATTCAGCAGGAGACCTGTAGAAATAAGAACACCCAGAGCAATACTACTAATATGAGCATGATCATAATGAAAGAGCCTTACATTTGTGCAACATAGTTGGATGTTAGCAACATTTCCATGTGATGGGCAGATTGTGTATTAATGTTTCTATTACATACATTGAAAACACAGTCCTCAGAAGATAAAGACCTTTCCTAAGGCAACACTTGTGGAATAGAATAGACTGGAAGCCTTTCTCCACTGTAGTGTATCCCCATAGAGGGCAGGGGCTATGATTTTTCAGAGCAGTATTTGGAAGGTTAGCATTAGCATCCAGATTCAGCATATGCTAGGTGAGGGTGTCAGATCCTATCCCTGCCACCCACGTACTAAGGACCTTGCAGAAATCACATAATCTCCCAGAGTCAAGTTCCTCATCCACTGAACAAGGATTAAAATGACTACTTATCTTGTGAGGATGAAACGGGGTCATGCAGGTAAAGGGCTTAGCCAGTACATGTGGAAAGGGCTCATTAAACAGTTGTCATAAATAGCTCCTTTCCTCATCTTCCTCCAACTTTTCCTCCTTGTCCTCCTCACCTTCTCCTTCTCTTCTCATCAGCTCATTGCTGTTGTTGTTGTTATATTACTATTATTACTGCCATTTAGCAGAGTAGTGTAATACATACAGGGTTTGAATTCCAGTCCCAGCTCTACCTAGCCTTCTTGATTTTGCTGCACCAAGAGTCAGATGATCTATATTTCTGGGCTGTTTCTAATCATTATACCATCTTGAAAACGGCAGGGATGCTATACTAGACTGAGACAAATAGCCCATTTTCTCATTCATTAATTACTTTTGAATGCAACCAGCCTACCTCTAATTCATATATCTCTAAATCTGTATTAGATGAGCAGCACTCTCATTTAGTCATGATTAACATGAAGAGCTTGCTGTCTGGTTGGCTGATTTAGTGGGGAATCTTGCCAATAAGTCACATCCTCCCTCCTATTCAAATGAGCAGTATCAGTCATTTGTTTATCCAGACCACTGTTTCATTTCCAGTCTGATAGGCCAAAGCACACAGCTCTCCAACATCAAATGGTCTCATGGATTCATATGGTGTTCCTCCCTTGTAGGCATGTGGTAGGAACATCCTCTGGACCACAGAATTGGATCACAGGGTAACCATGGCAGCCGCAATATGTCTGTGATGCCTGGGTGTGTTCCCAAGCAGTCCATTATCATTTTCTGCCAGCTGCCATATCATAGTGGAAAGGATGAGAACTTGGGAGATGATTGGATCTGTGTTTGAGTCTTATCTGTATGATGGCTAGAGAGTTATGTGTTGTCCTTACACTTTCATTTCCTCATCTTTAAAATGGGTTAGCAATACCTGAGTTGGTGGTGAGAATTAGAAATGCTTTAGATCAAGTATTTGACTAGGGTTCTGTCACACGGCACAAGCTCAATAAATCATAGCTGCTCCTATTATATTTAGATAACCTGTTTTCCACAGTGGTACCAAGGGGGCACTTTTCCTCCAACCAGATGTGTATAGTTCCAGCAGCAAACTGTGAGGTGTGGGCTGGCCGGCCTCAGCGTCTCAGCACTGACTTCTCTTCTCAGATCCGTGATGCAGCGTCTCTGTAACCTGCTCTGTGGAGCCCACTGGGCTGGTCATAGCATCAGCTGGTTTGCAGAGGTTCCCACCCAAGCAGAGGCTGATGTCTGCCCTTGGCCTCCACACCTCTCATTGCACACTCAGCCATCTTGCAAAGTGGGAAGGGACTCGTTCCCATACCCTGTAGAGCTCATATTGTGAGTGTTACCCGTGTTACTGCACCTTGAGCCATGATTTTGAGTTTGGTAAACATATTTGGAAAGGTTTGGATCCCTAAAGTTGAATGTAGTTCAAGTCCTTATTCCACATTCTCAACCTCTCCAGACTCTTCAGCTCAAATGCCAGGCAGTGGATGTCAGTAGATATGTTGAGGGAGGCAGATGTGGCCTCAATCCCCAAGACTCACTTACTAGTACTATCAGAATTTGAGTTCAGACCCAGTCAGGACCCCTGGTGTATGAATTTTTAAGGTCATAGAGGCTTTTCAGTTCAGAAGGGGCTTATAGGACTCATGTCTTCTGACCCCTTCACCAATGACATCATAGTCTTAATTTGATGCCAAATTGCAATAGCGTTAAGTACTGACATATAAAGCTCTGGCTCTGTGCCAGATGCTGTGGTCAGTACTTCAGAAGCTGTCTCGTGAAGTAAGCTGTATGAAGTACGTGTAATTAAAATCCCCTCTCAAATGATAAGAAAGATGTCCAAGGAGGCTAAGAATCTTGCCTAAAATCACCCACCTAATATGAAGAAAAAAGCATGGTTTGGCCTCTTGCCAAACTCAAAGAAATCTCTATACTCTGCTGAATCTGAATATAAAGCACTGAGTGTAGTGTTTGACACACAGTAAATTCTGATAAATGATGACTGGCTTGAATAAGGCTAGTTATATCTGAAAACCCCTTGAGGACCAGTGACTTGTCCTTTTCTGTTTTGCTTTGTTTTTAACCTCATCATTGTCTTAGACATGTCACAAGGTCAACTGCCAGCACCTGCTCAGTTGATTTGATTTTCATACTTGCCAACTCTGAAATGGCCACAAGGATGTATTTAGCGTTGCCTTTGTGCACCAAGCAGTTAATTGCTGAGTGGAGAACAACCCTGGTCTGTCTTTAATATGCTCATGAATAAGAAACAAGAAAACCTTAGCTCAAGTTTGCTAGATCCAACCCCCATTAAGTTCTATGGAATTCAGAGTGTGAAGTAATAATTGAGAAAATAAAATTTAAAATAAAATAAGATAAATAAAATAGCAGGCATTACTGGTTGACTATTTCGGGAGTCTGAGGCAGTTGATTTAGCAGGCTTCACCAACTGTGGTGTAAGTCTAGCTCACAGAGATTGAATAACTGTGTTAGCACACTGCGTTTCACATCAGTTTGCTGAGCCTGCACACAACATCATGGATGAAAAAGTAAGATCAAAAGTGACAACTAGGCAGTCTAAGGGGAGTTCAGTTGTTTGGTTTGCCCTGCCAGGGAGCCTTTTGTGTGAGACATCAAGTCTTTCCCTAGGTCTAAATACTACAGGTTTTATTCATGGCCTTTGGCAGTACTGGCCAAATATAATTAACATGAGAAAGTGAACCAGCTTAGAAAGAAAGAGGGACAACTTGGAAGATATTAGGTTAATTGGATCCTATACCTTCCATGAATTGTTTATACTGTTTGATCCCAGTTTTCAAAGAGAAAAATCAGAACATCGTGTGTGTGTGTGTGTGTGTGTGTGTGTGTGTGTGTGTGTATGCACGCGCGCGTGCCCCTAACTCACCGTGTGACCTGGAGAATCGCATGTAACTTATCAGAGTATTCCTTTCTGCTTTGGTGAAGCAGGATACGTAGTAGCCACCTTGCAGCTGTTGTGAGTATTAAATAGATGATGCCCACAGTGTAGGTGCTCAGTAAATGGGTTCTAGTCTTGACGACTAGTTTTGCTGTGCCTCTTTTGCTCAGTAGACACTCACATCTACAAAAAGTGATGCTATCTTCTCTACTGCACGCTAGGAGAAACTAACAGAACAGACCAAGTGCCAGACCCACAGGCACTTATACATTAAATATCATCATCTTGGCAGGCAGACCCCTGCCAGATCTGGTTCCCTTTCCACTCCCTTCTCTCCACATCACACACTTCCTTGGAAGGCGTCCATACCAACAAACGTACAGATCACGGAATTCTGCAGGGTTTCCCTCTTCACCATGCCTTGCATCATGCCTAGAACGCCCTGCCCTTCTCAGTTCCCTGAACGACTCTCCTTTTTGTTTCAAGACCCCTTTTATGTATCATCTGATCCTGAAAATATCTGACATTTCACTTCTCCATCTGAACTGAATTGAGAGCCCCTCACCACATTCTCTTCTGTCCTCCCGTAACTGCAGGACAGTATCTACAGTATCTTCATCAACCACTGTCATCATTATTGATCTACTCATCTATAGCAAAAGCAAACAGCTCCCAAGGATGCAACACAAACCTGTTTATTTTGGTATTCTTAGCACCCAGTATTGGGGCTGACATCATTAGGAACAAAATAAGTGTTGAATGACTGACTGAATAATTGAATCTTCCTTAAATAACTCTTTATTAATATCCCTCATATACAAATGCAACCTCTAAGGATTGAAATATAGTATAAAAATTATTTTAAATGTACAGCTTTCTAAGAATTTCATGATTGAGTCTACCTATTTATTTATCTACATTGAATTTACTCACCTCTTCATGGTATAGACAAAATGAGCTAATGTCTTTTTAAATTTTAATTTAAAAAGACATTAGCTTTTTAAATTTGCCAACCACCGACCTAGCCCCCCAATGGGCTAGGTCGGTGCTTGGCAAACTCATTAGTCAACAGAGCCAAATATCAACAGTACAATGATTGAAATTTCTTTTGAGAGCCAAATTTTTTAAACTTAAACTTCTTCTAACACCTCTTCTTCAAAATAGACTCACCCAGGCCATGGTATTTTGTGGAAGAGCCACACTCAAGGGGCCAAAGAGCCGCTTGTGGCTCGCGAGCCACGGTTTGCCGACCACTGGGCTAGGTGATCGGGAATAGTGTTGTGTAAGAGACAGAGAAACAGTCTTTTCCCTTCATCATCCTGTAATCTCTGGGAATCAGATAAGAACCATTAATTAACGAAAAATCACTGTAGTTTAAAAATGAAACGGAGGTAAATGCTTTGAAGGAAAATGGAAGAGTATGAAATGAATCCCTACCCTGCTCAAGTAGGGTCAGGAGAGGTCGGGGAGTAGTGACAGCAGTTCACAGGAGTGTTTGAATATCCAGAGCAATCAGGCAGGTGAATGGGGGAGGGGTGGCAGTGAGAGATGGGGGCATGTTTCTCCTTTACAGCAGGAAGCAGCCTTAGAGAGATCAAGGTGGCTTTCCACACACTACAGCTACTGAAATCCAGACCCAAAGAAACAAAACCAATTCATTTCTGTTAGCAGGGCTTCCTGATTCCCATTAGTTCCCCTGCCTGCTTTTCATTAAATGAACTACCTATATTCCTCGGATATAATCGGATTTATTTGGAGCCCTGGGCTCTTAGAGACAATCTGCATTTAGTATAGGCTGATCAAATAGAGAAAGCGCCTTTATGTGCTAAGCAGGACAAGAGGAATTCCCATCATATAACCCAGAAATCTGATGAGCTGACTTCTGTTTGGTTGATCTCTGAAGAGTCACATGATATGTTGGGCTGTATTTTCAGAGAGAGCAATGACCAGGGAGCTGGCTGTGCATTTAGGAGAGAGGGTGGGGCTGAAAACCAAGATAGAAAGAGCACTGGATGCCAGGTTCCATCAAAATTCCAGCCTCTGTTTAAACAGAGGTGGGAAGCAACTTCTTCCTGGTTCTCCGTGCCATCAAAACAGATGGGGTTTGAGGACTGGTTCCCTTTTTCTTCTAAATATACATGGGTTGTCCCTCAACACTAGCAGGAAGTGTGGCTGTACCTTCATAGATAGCGCCAGATTCAGTTACCTTGGGGGCATGTAGACCAACTGTCACCCCTGAGAAAACGGTTTTCTTACAGTCATGTTGGGTTCTTCTGTCTGCTCTTCCTGATGGGGAGCTCCTCCCATTCCAGAAACTTGGTTGGAAATCATGCCGTAAAGAGATGAAGTGCTGTGACATCCATAGGGTGTGGCTGTTAAAACATTCCAGGGGACATAACCGCACAGAATAAAGCAGGACTCTCCCTTCCCTAATTGTGAACATTTGTTTTCTTGAATTCAGTGTCAAGTCTTATTAGTTGTATGGAAGCAACCGTACTCTGTTGGTACATATTGAACTTGGAGTCCTTGAAGACCCTCAACTGGGCAATCTCATTGCAGGACTTGACTGATGAACCTACTCTATGTTTTCTTGTTATATTTGGCCCATTTTTTTTGAGGAGGTTGAAGTCTTCGGCTTTCTGATTTAATGACCTCTTCTAGCATCCATCCATATGCACGCACATTAAGCATCTTCGGTTTTGTTCATGGTTCCAAACTGCCAATTAATATCCTTAATCTCTGGCCTGTATGCGAGTTAACCTCTGCTATGCAGTCCTCAGGGCTGTACATTTACCTAAGTTAGCCAGGGCCAGTTTCTGCTGCCTGTCCCCCCAAATGCCCAATCTCCTAGCTGTACTGCTTTGGTTATCTTTAGCTCTCCCCAGTTTGGCATCTCACTTCCCTGCCTCTGGAGTTCACCAGTATAGTGCTTGTCCCTTAATAGAGATTTGAAGTGAGTTGGATTTTGGCCAAGGTGGCCTACCTTCCAGTTACTACCCAATAGCTATAAAAACTGGATAACGCTGATCATCAAAACGTTTTGGGGACTGGAAAAGACCTTTTTCAGGGTTTCTGAGCAAAAGGATGACTGCAAGGGCAAAATTATGCACTAGAAAAACTGTTGGTTTTGAATCAACTCTGCTAGTTCTCCTGCGTGCCCATTAGCGAGGTACTCCTGCTCACCCAGGCTGTGTGTCTTCAAAGAAATGAATGCTATTGATGCCGGGCGTTGGCTCATGGAAGTCAGCACTGAAATTTTGACCCAGGCACATGTAGCTTGTGACACCCACATCTCCCTTTGGGGATATACATCTACTCCATTGAACTCTAGCTTCTCTATAAAAGCATGGCCATCTCAGTAGAAGGCAGCACAGATTTTAGTTACTTTTATTGTTAATATCACCGAGATACATTACACACTTCTATACTTGTAATGGTCCGTAGAGGAGAATTTAAATGACTTGTAAAGTTAAAGAACATATTGCTTTGGGAAACTTTCCTCTACAAACTCAAGAGCTCTTTTAGTCGTTTTTTTTTTGTTGTTGTTGTTAGTTTGTTTCCATTTCGCCAATTTAAAGGAAATCACATTTTCTGGTGCAAAAGAATGAAATAGTTCCTTTTTGTTGGTGCCAAGGATGTAAAGAATGTATGCTAACCTATTACATGTAAGCAATAATGTGACTGCTCTATGGGCTCATTGCTTCAAATGGTCTAGGAAAATTCACAGATAAATATATCGTGGTGATGGCCTCACCATCATATCAGGATCTTATTTATCTGGATGGACTATTAATAGCTTCATGCGTAGGACTCTAGTTTAAAAGAATTTTCCTAGAAAAGACCCAAGGCTTTAAATATTCTCTCTAAATGTGGACTGCTGGAGCAGATTGAAACAGTCATTTGTCTGCTTATTAGTTTAGAGCGTTTGTTGCGCTGTAATTGCAGGGAGAAAAAACTCGCAACCCACGTGGCTCATTCCACCAGTCACTGGCGGGTATATTTCTCTCCAGGGAACAAATCACTGTGGTTTTTTTCCCTTCTGGAGAAGCTTACAGTGCGATGGGCTAATAGATACAATACATCTTCTCGGAAGAACTTACAAAAGAAATCAATGGTTTGTTTTATACCCATTGTCTCCCCAAAGTCCCTCATATATTTGCCTCGCCTGGCTTGGGTAACTTAAGAGCAACCACACTTCGTAATAAAATGCTGGCTCATAAACATAGGCTTGGGCTAGAAGCTTTGGTGGGGCTCATTTATTTATAGCATTAATTGTGATCCCAGCTCAAAGCAGGCTGAAAGAACAGCCAAAAAAGGAAGCAAAAAGGAGCAATAAAATTGATAACACACACACACACACACACACACACACACACACACACACACACACACAGAGTTTTGCTCTGTAAAAGATATGCTGGAATCATTGAATCTGAACTCAAGAATTGAAGTGTAGACAAATGAAATTTAGGCTCAGCAAGAATAAAGAACATTACAGCAATCAAAACTACCCAGTGATGGAAAGGGATGCTTTCCAATATCTTACGTTTTTTTCTTAAAAAAAAAAAAAAAAAAAAGGCAGAAGACAAAGATTTCTGAACTTGAAGACAGAAGGAACAAATGGAAATAATGGGGTCAGCACTTAGTAACTGGTGGATCTGAACAAATTAGTGTCTACAAAATGAAGATAACCTAACAGCAGGATATTGACAATTGCATGAACGTGGGTATACCAAGTGGCTAATATAATGCCTCAAACATATTTGGTAGTCAATACATATTAATTTCATTTTTTCCCCAGCAAGACCGAATGCCTAGGAACTGCTTAGGATATGGACAATTGATGCTTAACATCTATTCCCACTATCTCCTAGTGTTTCAGCCCGCACTGCTGAGCACAGGAGGCTAAAAATTACTTTCTCCACAGGCTCTTGAAGCTCAGAATCTGAATGTAAGTTAAGTCCTCTTATTTAATACATTCATGCAAGTTTTAGAACCCAAATCCTGGTATGGGGCATCTTCCTGCAGCTTTGGATGTACCTCTCTGGCAAGCAAAGTTGTGTGGGAATTGGTGTCCACTTTCCAGCTTCACAGTTTTGAGAAGCAGTTGTGGTGGTGGCAGGGGAAGGACTCAGTCAAGTGTCCACGCGAAGATGCTGCAGGCACATTTTCATTCCTGGTTGTTGGATCAGAGCCTGGCACTTTGTTCTTGAACTTGCTTGCAGTGGGCACCTATTCCCCATGCTTCCCCATTTTAGAAGAATACCCACTGTAGCAGGTTACTTCCCTGTTAAGCATATTCCTCAGATTCTTCTAGAAAGTCTGCAAGCAACAGCTATTTCTCTGTTTTAAATCTCAAAAAACACCTGTGGTGGTTTAGCATGTTACAAGGTGATTACTTTACAAAACTCTTTTCTTTAAAAATTATTCTTATAATAAATAAAATTTGAGGATTAGTAAAAAAAATAGAGAAGTTCATCTTGGAGCAAAGAATTCAGGAGATCCATTTAATGTGTTCATTGCACAAAATGTGGAGAGAAATGTTGCATAACTTTTGCTGAGAGAACCACACTACTGGGTGGGAGTTACTAAGAGAGTGATCTGACTCATTGTAAGAACTTCCCAATGTCCTACAGTGAAAAGGCTGTCTGTGAAGGTGGTAAACAGTTACTTAAATAAGGAACAGACAGTTGTTTTCCAATTTTAATATCCTGGGATTCTATAATCATTCATGTTATAACCTTACATTTTATATTTAAAATTAACGTGTGAAAACAATGTAAGCTCAACTTTTCATAAATAGAACAAGTACATTCATTGAAGCATAGATCAGCTTATTGACATTAATATAATTACCACACTTTTTTTGTATTCTACATTTAAGTGTGCATGAATGTAGACAAAGAGCCGGATAGATAGATGATAGACAGTTGCGCACACATGAATACAAGTGATATATACCAGTTGATTTATCATTCATCCAATCAGTAACTTATCCATTTATTTCTCTTTTCATCACTATGGATTTGTAGTGTCTGGAAGACCTGACAATGTAGATATACACTTACATTTGTTCACTAGCTACTGTCATAAAGGAACACAGCAAATTGGGCAAATTAGAGCAGTAATGGATTCCATCTAGATGTAAGTTAGAAGGCCTATCGAAAAGTGATTCTAAAATGAGCTTCAAAGGTTTTTATATTCCACTCCTTTACTGCTTATATGCTTATATACTTCACTGGTATGTTATAGACAAAGCAGGAAAATCACAATGTATGTTGACCATAGAATGAAAGTGCCTCTAACATTTTTCAAATATTTTTTTAGCTGACAAACTCTGGAATTAATACTATTTTATTTTTAATTTATCTTTATTGTTGAAAGTATTACAGATGTCTCTTTTTTCCCATTGACCCTTTCTAGCCTGAACCTGCTCCCCACCCCTGCCCTGGGCCTTCACCACACTATTGTCTTTGTTCATGGATTATGCATATATGCATATAAATTCTTTGGTTGATCTCTTCCCACCCACCTTGTCTTCCCTCTGAGATTTGACAGTCTGTTCCATGCTTCTTTGTCTCTGGTTCTATTTTGTTCATCAGTTTATTTTGTTCTTTAGATACTATTTTAGAAGTTTACTTCATGTCAAAAGGAAGTGTATAAAAATATAATTTTCATTGGATAAATTCTAACTTTCTGACTTGCAAGTAGATCATTCAATAAGCAGTTATTTTATCTGAACGTGCTATCTCTATCCAGTACAGGGAGTGGTAAGTACCAGTTCACTATGGGGCATAAATCATGTTTAGAACCTTCCTGAGTTCTGGGAGGCTCTGGGAAATTCCACATCATTTACTCCCTGTAATTACATTTCATCATATTTGCTTTTGGGTTTGTCTGTTAATCGAGTCTCTTGATCTGCTTAACTGCCTCCTCTGTAATTAAACAATCCAGGAAAGCATATGGATAATACCGTGCTAATGATACAATTTTAAAATGTTAGAATGATTTAAAAGCGAATTTTAATCTTCTACTGAGTTTGGCCTCAAAGTGCTCTGGTTATGATGGTAATGTTTTCAACTTTATCACTCCTATGAAAGCTTCATATTGCACAGTACTTACTTTACCATCAAGGAGTCTTAATTAACATTTATTAATAACGAGAAGAGGTATCCAATTTGCACTTTTTATTCCTAACTCTTGCCCATAACTGAATAGTTTAACATTTAAATGGGAGTGCTGCATAGTTATTTTCCTTTCCTAAAGTCAAATGCAAAGTAGGCATTTAAAAAATATCCTGTTTCACATAGATAACGTAGTTTGAAGGTCTGCTTGGTCTATGAGATGTGGGCTGCATAAGTCAGTTTTGCTGCTTAACAACAATCCCCAAATCTCAGTGGCTTAGAAAAACATTTATTTTTCAAAAATGGGATTACCTGTCAGTTACTGCTTCACCTCACTTGCTTAGGCTGCAGGTCTTCTCGATTTTGAGTAGTGATGGAAGGAACAGCCCACATCTGGTCCACGCCATGCTAGCAGCAGAAGCATAAAGTCAAACAAAGCTTTAATTTTTAAATGTCTGTTAATCAAGAAAACTTAATAAACTAAAATTCAGCTCCTCAGTCATACTAACTACATTGCAAGTGCTTCAGAGCCACATGTGTAGGCCCACATGTGTAGTCTTCAGCACAGGCTAGAGACTAATTGGAGGAGGAAGAGAGATAAACAATTATAGTGATTTGATAATGTAGTTCGAAGGCACGTAGAGAGTGAATGAATAAATAAATAAATAATACATTACCCATAACATTCCACTTTCCACTAACATTGACCCACTCATAACTCAAGCAGCTAGAAGCCAATAAAATGAATGAATGTCAAAAACTCCGTATCTGTTACATTAATACCTAGAACCCTCTATTTACTCCTGTCAAACTTCTTTCTCTCTCTTTATGGCCAGCTCTTTATTCCATTTCCTTCCTCTGGACCTTTGGGGTTAATGTCTAAAGTGATCTTTTGGTGCCATACTTACCCTCTGAGTCCAGGCTACTTTGGGTACTTTGGATATTCTAGTTCAGAATCTGGAAAACTAGCTAGTTACAGAGAGAGAGAGAGAGAGAGAGAGAGAGAGAGAGAGAGAGAGAGAGAGAGAGAGAGAGAGAGAGAGAGAGAGAGAGAAGATGAGAATGGGAGGGGGAAAGAGAAATCTAGAATGTGGTGTGAGGAAGTGTAATGAGTCATTGTAATAAATGCTAGGAAATAGAGCTTCATGAAAACATAGGTTTGGGCATTTAATTAAATAAATTCTACATAAAGCAAAGAATGCAGATGTTGCTTGAAAATCTTGGAAGATAAACTATTTAAGTCAAGAAAAGCTTTTGCAGGAAATTTGTAAACATCTCTTAAGAAGTGACCTGGATGTTTCAAAAGGACACAGAACTTCTTTAGCTCTGCTCTCATTCTGACAGTTTCTCTTTTTTTGATCAATCATGGTTTTTCCCAGGTTTTCATTTCAGTACATATAAACAGGCCACATATCTAGGTCAGTAAAATGGGTCACCATCCCCAGTGATTTCCTCAGTCCTCACACTTGGCAAAATCTCTGTAAAGATAGCAGCTACGTCAAGAACAGGGCTACACCCCAGCTCCAGGAGAGAGGGAAGGAATCAATGAAATGATCTAGCCCAGAGGATCTATTTTATAGATGAGATATCTGAGGTTCAGAGAAATGGACACATGGTCAGTTCCATGATTCCTAATTGCTTTAATCTCTCAGATGACAGTTCCTTCAAATTAATTTCCAAAAGATCCCTTGTCAAAAAAGTTTTCTCATGATCTACTAAGGACACTGTATCTTATATAAGTCATTCTTTATGGTCATTGACTTGTTTTTAAATTATAATTTTTATTTTGAGATAATTGCAGATTCACCGTCATTGACTTTGATATTCCATGTCTACCTGTTAGAATGAGGACATTTTCCCAGGCAGAGGCATACACCTATGATTACTTTTCTGGTGCAGAGATTGGGAGGTTCTGGGAGAACAGGGCAATGAAGGTGGGACAAGGAAACATCTAGGTTAAATGGCACCCCCCTCCCCCCCACAATAACTATAGCTCACATTTGCTGAGCACTTAAAATGTGCCAACAACAGTTCTAGGTGCTCATTTAATCATTCCCCAAACCCAGTCTGGTAGGTTGTTATGGTGAATGTCTGCATTTACAGATGAGAAGACGGAGGTGCAGGAAGGTTAAATAACTGGTTCCAGGCACATATCTAGAAAGAAACAGAGCCAGGATTCAAAGCAAAATAGTCCTCAAATGGAGAGACTCCACCCACAATACTTGCCTTCTTCCCCAGGAGCACACACACGGAGTCGTTACATCAGGAGGCAAACTGGAAATTTAGAAACATAGACTAATAGAATCTGATTCAAAGCTCAGAAAAACAAATGCTTCTAGAATCACAGGGTTTCCTGATCAGAGGATGCACTGACCTGGATGTCTCCATTCATGGCCCACATTTGCTCTACAATATTTGTACTGAATGGTCATCCAACCTCATTATCTCTTAAAGACACCCAGAGACAAGGACTCACTATTTCCTGATGGTAAACTTTGTACCTTTTGGCACTTTGGCCAAATGGAAGAGGTGTCTGTATAATGAACTAAAAGTGGACTCCCTAAATCTTCTATCTATTGGTCCCAATTTTGCTTCTTAGAGACACTTGGCAACCCTTCATTTGAAAATGATGACCACCCTAGCCTATTTCTATTTTCTTTTATCCCAAGATTAACATTCTTATTTCCTCAAATATAAGACTTGTTGTTTTATAGAACAAGTCTTTCCCAATGCTGAGAGCTTTGGTAGAAGTAAGCTAACTGAGAAAGAAAAAAATGTTGGGAGATCAAAAGTATGCAAAACTTAAGAATATGTGTCTTTAAAATCTGATTGCCTACCTTGACTCAAAGACAAAGTCTATGACCTATTTATAGGCAGTATGTTAATTAGGGTAAAATTTTTTCTTGGTCATATAACAGTCCAAAGTGGATGTTCCTGGTTAGCGTGTTTTTGTTGTTGATTTTCTCCATGCGGTGATTGGGAGGGGTCAGACTGCTTCTGCCGTGTGACATATGTTTTCATAGCACTGTGTTTTATTGGCATTTAAACTATGGAATGAGAAAGAAGTCTTGGAGAAGCATACCTCTTCTTTAAAGCCTTAATGCTAAGTATACATCATCTCTGTGTACTATCTACCAGTGAGAAGGCAGCTAGACTCAATAGCAAAAAAAAAAAAAAAAGTCTCAGGAATGTGTACAAATGGATTTTAGTGAGCAGCTAGCAATGTTGGGAAATCAGACCTAGACTGGAATCCTAGTTTCCCCTTTTTCTAGGCATGGGCACATGAGCAAGGACTTAAGAGCTCTAACCCTCATTCTCCTCTGTTATCAATAGTATGTAACTTGTAGGGGTGTTGTCAGGATTAAATGAAAGCACATTTAATGTTCTTAGCCTTGTCTAATGAGTAGAATGTGCTAAAATATAAATATTAATCATTATTATCTTAATTTCTCATACGACTACTACTGGATCCCAGCAGGTAATGCATCTCAATAAATGTCTGAGCTGAACTGAACTTCACAGTCGTTCCCAGGTCAGCCATGCCCTTATAAGGAAGTCCAAGGAAGTAAGTCTGGTCCTTGTTCACTCTGATGCTCAAGTGCTTACTGTCTGCTTTCTTTGTGTTCCCACGCCTCTGTGTGGCTTTCATCTGTGAGCCCGATTTATACCTTCTCCAGGGACACACTTCCACTAACTAAAGAATGAAAACAAAAGTCAGGAACTGAACTGAAGAAGTCAGACAGTCTTATAGATACCACTGATTTCATTTCTCCAGACCTCAGGAACCGGTGATGGCGGCAACATCGGCACAAGCCTAGCCTAGCCGAGCGCCCACTGGACTGGGAGGCTCCGGGGAACATGAAGGGCTTTCCCATGGCTTTCTGCTTTATACACAGCGGACCTATATAGAATCCACTAGTCACCTGACCCAGAGATGTCATGCCTCCGAAGGCAGTGCCAAGCTCAGTCAGCCCAGCTCCACATGCTATGTGGATGCTCTGCTTTCTCTAACAAGACAGTTAAGTAAAAATTCTTATTTCCAGGGTAATCAAGAGCCAACGTGCACAGTGCTCCCTAGGGCTGGGATGACAAAGGCTGGATTATTCATTACAATCTGTTCCTCCGACTAATATCTTCTCCGCGGGTTTCAATGCAATTGTTATTCTTGCTAATTGTTCCAACAGTGAGTTGGTGGCCAAGTTGTCAGGTGAAATGATAGAGGTAAGATAAAGTGTGTCTTTCTTCATATCCAGAGTCTCGAGGCACTTGGGCGTGCTAGCGCCCGGTGACAGCGTGGTCATAGCGAAAGGCCAATCTGTCTCCGAATGCCAGTCAGTCACAAAGTTGAGGCTTTTTCCTTTTAAGTTCTTTAAATAAACCTCATTTCCACTTCAGCTCAGGTTTTCCCCTAGGACCCTCCCTCTGTTTCCTTCTATGCTGAAATAGAGAAATTCCTTTGGAAAACTCATTAGAGCTAATTATTTAGTGCTTGGAAACATAGCCAAAGCATGAATAGTTATCTCAACAGATGGACTGGACTATCTTTTTCTTCAAAGGTTACCAGGGCGAGGGTATCAGAGTTGCCCTTGATATTCTTTGAGGACGTAACAGCCCTTAATGCTGAGTAGTTCCTCTTCAGTATGGTCTCTTTTCAATTTCTATCAGTTTTCTTTTAGCCTCTGCTTGGTGAGAATGGCAAAGATATGCATGGCAGCAGCCTGTAGCTATCTTTCATGCATTACTTCTCGTCTAGTCTGTTTATATAAGAGTCTTCTCATCTTTCCTTTTGCAAGAAATGGACATATAAGAACTGGATAAATCCCAGGATGAAAAAAAAAAAATGAAGCTACCTGCAAAACCAAGATGCCACCTGGAGATGAAGTGGCTGCAATCCTACCTAATAAAATAGTAATATGCAAATTGACCGCACCTTCGCCACGCCCACCAGCCAAAGCCCACCAGCCAATCAGGGTGAGTATGCAAATTACACAACAAAGATGGCGGTTAATTTGCATACGCTGAGAGAGGGAGGAGTGAAGACTGCAGACAACTTAGAAGGAAGAGGGAGGAAAAGCGGAAAGCAAGGTGGCTGCCAGAGGGAAAGCCCGGGCGGGGCGGAGCAGGGTGGAACGGGGCAGAGCGGGGTGGGCGGCAGTGGCGATCGGGTGCAGGCTCGGTGGCCGCAAAGGCGGCGGCAGCGGCAGTGCACGCGGCCACAACAGCCGCTTGCAGGATTTTCCTGCAAATGGGCTACTAGTTGTTCAATAAAACCTCTATGTTAGCTGCAAATTTTCTGTAGTTTGAAACCTATACTATCAGAGACAGACAGAGGGTTCAGAGTTGAAAACTCACATGCTTTCTGGGGCCAGCCCTGCTGCTCAGATGAGTTTGTGATGTGAGCTGTAGGTCACTTGTCAGGTAGCTATGTTCAGAGAGTCGTGGTGCATTCAAAAGAGCGACACTCTCAAGTTCAAGTCTTGACTGTCCACTTGTAAAACATTGATCCTGGGCAGACCCTGAGGTGCATGGGTTGTTTGTGCAGATGGACCAAGTCAGTGCCCGGAAAGGGCCTGGTGAAATGTAAAAGACACCTATAGGCAGCAATTGCATGTTCAAGGCAAACAGTAGGCAAAGCAGCCTCTGAGCAGTCACACCAAGCGTACGGTGAGGACAGAGAAGGGCAGAGGGTGGGAACAGTCTCTGCAAAGACACCACACCCCTCCTCAGGCTGCAGGCAACAGGTGAAATGAGTAAACCCAGGAAGTTAATGCCAACACAATAGCATTATCTAAACTAGGGACCTTATGCAAATGTCACCAATCCTCCCACTAATGTTCTTGTTCTGATCTGGGAGCCAATCCAGATTCCAAATGGCTTTTGGAGGGCATGCCTTGTTCTACTTCTTGTCTGGCATGTCTCTCAGTCATTCTTTGCCCTTTGTGAGTGGGACTTTGAAGAGTCTTGGCTAGTCATTTTGTAGAATTTCCCTCACTTTAGGTTTGCTTGATTTCCCCCCTCGATTAAATTCACTTATGCATGTTTGGTATAAAATGCATTACCGAAGCAATGTCATACCCTTCACAGCGCATCTTACAGGAGATACATAAGGTTGATGTCTTATTATTGATGATTTAATAAGAACGCTTGCATATGGTTGGATCTGCCATATTTCTTCCCTACAGAGTTACAATTTCCCCCTTAGCATTTAACAGTTACTTTGTGAGGAGATATTTTGAATATGCAAATAACCTGTTTCTCATCATACTTTCACCCATTAATTTTATTATCCCTTCATGGTTCTTCCCTGCAGCAATGATTACTGTGGTGGTCCCCAAATGGTGATTTTCTATTTTTATTATTCCTTGTACGTTTATTAATTAAGATTCTCCTGTAAAGAAGAGTTTTCCCTTCTCCCCCATTTATTTCTTCATTCTTTTAAAAAATTTATATCTGTATGACCTCATGTATACTTATTTTAGTCCATGAGAGTTATAAGCCATTACTGTCATTCTTTATTTTATTGCATATATTGATCCTGATTGAGCTATTAGGAATGCCTTCAAACTGGCTCCTAGATCCTTTTGAAGTGACACCATAATTTTTAAAGCACGTTCTTCCTCTGGCACCACAAAATAGGGATATGCTGCTAAGCTGGTTCTTCAAAACAAAAAAAGGAAGGAAGGAAGGAAGGAAGGAAGGGAAAACTGAAAGCTCTGGTCTTTTTGGTTGTTTCCTGATTTCCATTGTGTGAATACTGTCACCATGTCCAATTTTAAGCCACCATCTAAGCTAATGAGCTTCATCTTGTACTTTCCTGCCTCAGCCCTGGAATCAGCCATTTCTCCAAGGAGCCCTGATGGTTTGCATTGGATAACAGTGTGTGGAAACCAGTTTCTGGATGATAGGTGTGCACCTAAGCTTACTTAGAGATGAGAGTTAGGAAGAATTTCTGTACATATATCTATACACACATTAATATCTATTTATCTGTCTGTATTTATCTTTAAAATAATGATATCATAATGATACTTTTTTAATATATTTTATTGATTTTTCACAGAGAGGAAGGGAGAGGGATAGAGAGCTAGAAACATCGATGAGAGAGAGACATCGACCAGCTGCCTCCTGCACACCCCCCACCGGGGGATGTACCCGCAACCAATGTACATGCCCTTGACCGGAATCGAACCTGGGACCTTCCATTCCGCAGACCGACGCTCTATCCACTGAGCCAAACCGGTTTCGGCCATAATGATACTTTTGATTTCAATTCAATACCACAGGGTTCATTTTTACCATCTCCCTCTCTGTTTTGGAGATTCTTTCTCTGACTGTGAGAAACCTGGCTCTTGTTAGGCTCTTGTTATCGACAATATATTTACCTATTTGCTTATTCTTCTAATATTATCAATCTCCTATATTCTTGTGAAAATAAACTCACTGCTAAAAATATCTACCAATATACTAATAAATACTAATATATTCTCCTAGGGTTATTAATAGTAATAGTACTATATACTAGTATCATACATACTAATAACTTTTGTGCAGGGTTTTTCTTGTCTTTAGCCTTAAAATATACAGTCACTGTGTTAACCCTGAGCCTACCTATATCACAGCAGACAGTCAAGAGAGACTTGTTGAAAGAATAAATGATGTAGTGCATTCATTTGGTCTTAGCTGTATTCTAAATAATGTAAGAAGTTTCTAAAGAACTATCAGTGAAATGTATTCTTGAAGAATCGATGATATGTCTTTTCGGGGATTCAGAATCCAAGAATATGTGACTCAAAGAAGCCTTGGACATCATGTAGCTTGTTGCCTGATTCAAAAGAAGGAGCTGGAGCCCAAAGAAGCAAAAAGACGTGTCCATCATCCCACTGCCAGATTCCAGGCACCGAGCCCAGGGCTTCTCAATCACAAAGCTGGGAATTCCGTCTTTCTCTGTCTGAACAGAGGTTTGGGGGGAGGGGACAGGGGAGAACAGGAAAATCAGGATGGTATGAAGAAGAAGTTTTCATTCATTTCATCCAGGTATAAAACCGGCATGGTCAAGGAATGTACCTAAAGCATTTTTCCCCCCATCCATTTCTACCATTCTGGTTTTGATCAAACTGGGATGAAGAATTATCTATTTTTACTTCATTTAGGAGGGTTCTTTCATTGTTTCCTGTCTGACAGTGATGTTCAGACACTATTATTTTTCAAATACCTGAAAATACCTCAGAGATTACTTTACAGTGAGCCAGAGAAAGAAGAAATTCTCCACATTTTTGCAACCATTAATGGCAGGAGAGGGGCTAGTTCCTAGATTTTCTGATTTTTTTGGACTGATGTCCAACATTATCAGTCTAAAAAAAAAGTCATTCTTTAATTTCCAAAATTCTCTACCAAATCAAGCAATTATTTGAAGAATTAATTTTAGACAATTGCTCTTTACAGTTTACCAGGGTTATTGATATTTATACATTCATTCCACACACTTTTTTTGTTTTGTATTTACTTCTTTACTTTGGAAAATAATGTAATTGATCCAAGTCTGAATTATCACACTTATAAAATGGAGCTAATAATACATCACAGCAGGTGTTTGAGAATTCAATGTTGTAAATTGCTTAGAACCGTGATTGGCAATGTAATATGGACTCTTACCAGGAAGTCATTATTAGAATTCTTATTTTCCTTCTTGTTATTATTTTCTATTCTTATTACTAGTAGTGGTAATAGTAGTAGTAGTAGTAAAGCATAGACTATTTACAGTGACTTTACTATTTTGAGGGTCTTCGTGGCCTAAAGGTGTAGAGCCACCTGGGACTGTCCGTCTACTCAAGGCAGTCATTTCTCAACTCATTTGAAAAGAGAATCAATGAGAGCAGTCCCTCACTTAGCTTTCACTCCCCCCCAGGACAGCTGCCAGTCCCCTGGCAGAAGTAACATCTGCTCTCAGGAGCCTGAGGCAGCGCTTTGTCAGGGAAAGCACAAGTGCTCCCAATGGAGGACCGAGTTATTTCGTTCTTTGCTCTGCGTTTGCAAGGCTCATGGAAACTCTGTCTTCCTGTCAGGAGCACGGAACGTTAATTTCTTTCCTCTCAGCAGAAAGAAGCTCCTCTTAGAGTGAGCATTTTTGCTTTATTTCCCACAATTAAGTCCTCTTATTCAATGTGGTTCACCTTAAGTTTATATATTTTTTTAATATAGAGACTAGTACTTTTTAAGAGCTCTCATTCTCTTGCCATATATTTTACTTGAATATAAGCAAAGACAATTGGAGTAGTTCTACAAATAGTTTCTATATTGACATTTTAAAGAAAAAAAATGACAGTATTTGCTTTAAAGAAGGATAGGGTCAAAAAAAGTTCCAAATATGTGCCATAGATTTTTTTTTTTTTGCATTGAGCGGATAATGCAATTTAAAATTAGAGTAATAAATTTAATTACTTCCTACAATATATGTAAGTGTATTTGTTTATTCTTTAGCTGCCTTTATTGGTTAGCAAGCCAGACAGCCAAGTATGTAAAAGATAAAAAATGGTTAGCAATGATTTAATAAAATTTGTCCAACAGAAACACTCATATGCCCAGTTTTATTAATATAGAAATCTAATATTTGGGCAGTTTCACAGTATGCTGTTAATGAAAGTAATGATATTTCTAGGGCTGGGGAATACATGAGAAATTCAAGCAAAAAAATCATAAACTTTCGAAGTTGGATATCAACTCAAAGGTCTAGTATGCCCATCCAGTTGCAGGAATCACATTAATAGTTATCAACCTCACTAACACAGATACTCCCGAGTCTGCCTAGGATAGCTGTTGAGAGGATAAAAATATTGGAGTGTGTGTGTGTGTGTGTGTGTGTGTGGAGAGGGGGGGGGGATGGGTAGCCTATATGCTGCTGTCCAAGGTCCTAAATATAAATATAGCTTTTGTTATGATATGGTTCAATCCCAATAATCTTGAACTAAATGAGGAATAGTCAGTAGTAGGAAAAGGGGAAAAGAAAAAATTAGAAGATAGAGGGGTGGTGGGAGGGACTTAACCTTTAAAGAGTGCCAGGAAAACAAAATGAGAGCCCTTAAATTCTCAATCATGTTCAGATAACTCTAATTACAAAAAAGGAATTGTCTTGTGAGTTAACCTTTTGCACTCGGATGTTGAGATTAAAATTACTCTTTGAATGTATCAATAATTTGAAATATAAAAAAAATCCAAATAAATAAGTTTATATGAAAAGAAACTCCAGTTTTTTATTCTACTGCCGCACTTTGTAAAATCTGGGGTATTTACAAAATTAAATCCCGAGTAGAATAAAGGAATAGAGAAAAAAGCAAGCGAATGCAAAGGGTTAATAGGTTGGGTGATGCTACATGTTGGGTTTCCTGGGACACAGACTCTGAGACAGAGTTAGAATAAGCATGTAGAATATTTTAAGCCATGTCCTTGGAATTAATAGCTATTGATGGGAAGGGGAAGAAGTAGGTTTGGGAAGAGGAAGATGCCAACCTGAAGAGAGGTCTCAAAACCCTCAGTTTATCCCATGGGAAGTGCTGAAGCTAGCCTGGCCCTTCAAAGGTATTTAAAGCTGAATCAAGCCTCTATGTTCCACACTGATCAGTAATTGAATCCACATTGTTTTGAGAAGGGGCCTTGGATGAGGTGGATGTCTAGAACTAAAGGGGATTATAACTGGGTTACAAGGTCTTTATTGAAGAGAGATTTGGATGGCTCATGCCAATGCCTACTGCAGGGGTTGTGTGCCACATTATTCCTCATCTTATGTTTATTTATAAGCGTAATACCCCCCTGAGTAAACTCATGGTAGTATTGCCCATCTCTTTCTATATACCAGTAAACCTCCTACATCAGATGGAGCCAATAGCTTTCTCTTAGTAATTCCCAAGCATTCTTATTGCTTGTTCACATTTTATCCCCTCAGCCATTTGAAGGCATCAGCCATGCTTCACCACCATTCAAACCTTTGCTTTTCCCAGTGCACCATCCTTGGCTCTAGAAAAGTTTCTTGAAATGACAACAATCTCTCAGTCATCCTTCATCTCACTCATTCTCCTGTAGTTGTATTCTTGTTTGCATAGGTCCTTCATAGAAATAGTACCTAGCACTACACTACCTGGGAAAATACAGTCACTAAGTTACTTGGAATACATTTTAGGAGCTGAACGAGTATTCTGGCATTTATTCAAATGGTGTACATGGAGAAGAATACCAAAGAATAACCAAGAAAAAGGAAAGGGGATAAGTAGGACTATATCAAGAGAAAACTATTAAAAAGTGCATAATTTTAAGATTCAAGGATATTTGGTTGGGCAGAATAAAAGACAAAGCAAGGAGGGAGTCTTTATTGCCTGTTCACTCTTCCATCCAATAGAGTCCTTTGCAACTATACAGCCTGATTTTCACTGCTCAGCTTGTTCCACAAGAAGCAGGCCTCCAGCATTCTCAGCTGCTGCTCTGTCTTGGTTCTGGACAGCTTGCTCTGTCTATATTCTTTCTCCTTCACACCAACATGCTCACTTCTAACCTTCAGATTCCTTGTCCACTGATGATCTCACCCTCTGGACAAGCGAATTGGCACCATTTCACTTTCCTCACCGGTCATTTAAATCTTGCCTCTGGCTATATTTAAAGACAGAAAGTTCCAGGAGGGCAGGGGCTACCATGTTTTACTCACCACTTTCTCCCTGGTGCCGAGGATGGTGTCTGACATCAAGGAGATGGCCAATGAGCTTTGGCTGATTGGGTGGCACCTCCTGCAGCTGCTGGCAAACATGTGCCTCTTCTCCTCTACTTGGGACATTGGCTCAGCCCATCCTGTGAGCATGTCGCTTACCAAGCCCATACCCTATGAGAGGCAGGCCAAAACAGTGAGTCAGTGTTCCCCTCTTTACAGAGGAAGCCCCATCTGCCAGAATCCCCAGTCTTGGCGAGCAAGCAGTTAACTCTCGAGAAGGGAGAAAGGAGAAGACAATAAAGGAATGGTCTTCATTTCCAGGGGCATCTGCTTCCCAAAATGAAACATTTGGAAGTTTTTTGAGTGCTTGAGAGGGGGGGGGGGTTAAAATGCACCATGTGAAGTGAGGTTATTGAAATTCTGATCTAACTGTGTGGCCTATCTTCATGCCTGCATTAAAATTGCTCAGCCTCTGACCATCCACCCCCGTCATTTTGTTTGGATTAGCCGAGCGCTCCACTTGTGTGGTACGTTTTGATTCTGTCTGACAGAGTGTTCCCATCCCATCCTCCCTCAAGTAGGTCTGGGGAAAAAATGTACTGAGCTGAGAAGTCACAGTCTCTGCTTTTTTATGCTTCCAAGGAAACTTCACAGGAAATGGCTTGGCTTGCCATATTTAGGATCGCTTGGGGTGCAGATTCACACAGAGTTTCTCTCCAGTCACATTTTACACAGAAAAGTCAATGGCAGATGTAAAAAAAGAAGCGATCTCACAAGCCAGTCCCAGGGTGCTTAGAGAGAATGATGAAAGCCTTCCATCTGATAGATGAGGAAATTGATTCCTGGTGAGGGAAGAGGTTTTCCTCAAAGCCACAGTGAACTCCCGATTTAAGAACCAGGACTGGAATCCAGGTGTCTTGTCATGATTAGGCACGAGATAGAAGTTAAGGTGTAATATTCTCTATAGAGCCCAATAGCTGCATGCTTTCATCTTAAACTCTATTGTCCCAATTCCCAATGCAGTGACCAAAAATAGGTTTTGTCACCTGGATCCTCGTGTGTGTATTGGGGTGGAGTCCAGATAACAATGTCAAGAATATGGGCCAGTGTGGCTCAGTTGGTTGCGCATCGGCCCATGCACTGAGAGGTCACTGGTTCGATTCCCAGTCAGGGCACATGCCCAGGTTGTAGGCTAGATCACCATTAGGGAGCGTTCAGGAGGCAATCAATATTTCTCTCTCTCTAAAATTAATAAAAATAGTCCAGCTGGCATGGCTTAGCAGTTGAGCGTCAACTTATGAACCAGGAAATCATGGTTCCATTCCTGGTCAGTGCACATGTCTGGTTTGCAGGCTCGATCTCCAATGGGGGAGGTGCAGGAGGCAGCTGCTCAGTGATTCTTTCTCAACATTGATGTTTCTACCTTTCTCTCTCTCGCCTTTCCTCTCTGAAATCAATAAAAAATATATAAAAAATTTAAAATAATAAAATCAATAAAAACATATATTAATAGAAAAAGAATGTGGGCTAGAAAAGTCCTCACTGGGGAAGGTCTGAAAGTTTTATGAAGGTAAGAATACGAAGGGTAAGATCAATTAATCTAGGTTGGAGGACCCTCATAGGATATTTCTCTTTAGAGCCTAGAGATTTTATTTCCTTCCTTTTTAACTGAAGAGTGAGGAGGCCTGGACAACAGAAAAAGAGTAAACAACAACTTGTGCCTTACACTGTTTTCACTCTAGATCAATGGTTCTCAACCTTTCTAATGCCACGACTCTTTAATACAGTTCCTCATGTTGAGGTGACCCCCAACCATAAAATTATTTTCATTGCTACTTCATAACTATAATTTTGCTACTGTTAATGAATCGTAATGTAAATAACTGTATTTTCCGATGGTCTTAGACTCTATAGCAGCGGTTCTCAACCTGTGGGTCTCCCCACAGGTTGAGAACTGCTAGCAGGGTCGCCTAAGACCATCGGAACAACAAAGCACGATATCTGCAGCAGAGTGGTGAGTGGCAGAAGCTTCAACATGCACCAGACATTGTCCAGGACCTTTATCCGGGATAGGGCATGTGCTTCAGTCATGCTGTAGGGGGACAGCTGCTTCCACATACATCAGAAGACAGGCAGGGATGTTTATTACCTTTCTGAAACTTTGTGAGGCAGTAAGACAAAAGGCAGAAGGTAGAGAAGAAAGGAAAGTGAGAGTATTAGTTTGAAAGCATGTTCTCGAATGTTCTTGCACCATGCCAGTCGATGATAAGCACCTTATCTTTGATGTCTACTTCACAAATCATTTCGGATTTTGTTCCATGTCTCCTGCTGCACCTGTACCTTGCTCCTGACTCTGTGTTACCTTCAGTTCCCAAATTCAACTTAACCTTGAACTAAACCATCAATCAGCTCTTCCAGTTTACTGCTCAGCATTCTTTCCTTGGCTCCTGTTTATTCTTGACTTCTGGCTCCCTCTGCCCAGGTTAATTCATGTTCAGTTTCACTGGGCCTCACTCCTGAGTTTGGAGCTATCTGAGGTTTACATGTGGTCTCCTGGAAAGCCAGAAAGAACAATGACTAAGGATGCAGAGATCTGTCCTCTTGTTCCAGTTCTACCTTCACATCACTCATGTTAGCATTTTCTGCAACCCAGTTTATCTTTTGTGGCATGGGAATATAGTATCTAATCTAATAGGTACATTATTATAATACAATATGAACACTATCCTATATTATAAAAGCCTAATATGCAAGTAGACCGAATGGCGGAATGACCGTCCGCTATGACATGCACAGACCACCAGGATGCAGATGCTCAATGTAGGAGCTTCCCCCAGCCTGCAGGCCCCAGGCCAGCCAAGGCGGGTGCCAGCAGGGGCCCCCCGATCGCCCCATTGATTGCCCCACAGATCGGCCCTGATCGCTGGCCAGGCCTAGGGACCCTACCCATTCACAAATTTTGTGCACTGGGCCTCTAGTCTATATATATAAAAGCCTAAGCGACCGGTCAACTGGTAGCTATGATGCACACTGACCACCAGGGAGCAGATGCTCAACGCACAGGCATGGAAACATGGAATAGACTGATGAATCTCAGAGGGAAGCGGGGAGGAGGCAGGGTGAGAAGAGATTAACCAATGATCTTATATGCATACTAGAGGCCTGGTACATGGATTTGTGCACCAGTGGGTCCCTTGGCCTGGCCTTTGGGGATCCGGTGGGGCCTCTCAGCCTGGCCTGCAGGGATCAGGCTGAAACAGGCTCTCCAACATCCCCTGAGGGGTCCTGGATTGCGAGAGGGCACAGGCCAGGCCGAGGGACCCCACTGGTGCACAAAGGGCCTCTATTATAAATATAATATGTATGATAACTAATAAAAGCATAAGCATTAAGTGAAAGGGCGAAGACAGAGTGATTGGCATGATGGAGTGCCTGGTGAATGCTAATCTTTTTCTTCCATTCTTCGGCCCTGACATTGCCTAGTTCTGGCTATAAATATTTCAAGCAGAGGCCTTGAAAAGGTCTGGAATATCATTTCCTCTTGGTCATGGCCTCTTTCCCCAGTCTGGCCTGCCTTCCCCTGAAAGTGCTATTGCTATTTGGGGGGAAAATTAGCCAACATCAGAGAGATCAGTTCTGGGAGTTTTCTGGATGTAGGTGATGATTCTAGGCCAAAAAGCCAGCCCTCCCTCATGTCCTGCCTCCATCTGTCAATCACAAGAACCTTGCCCTTCCCTTCTAACTTTACTCCAGGTGCCTGCTTGTTGAGATCTCAAGGCTCCAGACATCTATAGCCACCAAGTTTCCCAGTTTCTCCAGTTTGATCAACCCCATTATCATGCAATATTTTTCCCTTGCCCCTCCGGGCTCTCTAAGCCTTAGTTTCTTCATTTGTAAAATGAGGTTAGAACCCCTATTTTGGAACATAATGATAATGTACATAAAATGCCTAATACCCAGACACCCAAAGTAGGAAGTAGGAAGTATGATTATCTTAAATAATCTCATGCAAAGCTACCTTGTTGTTTATCTTTGTAAAGTGTTTGCTATGCAAATATTGACAGATTTTTAAGAATCCTTTGTCAGACTATTTATTTCTACAAACCCAAATATTCTTCCGGATGTGGGTAACACCGTGAGGGTAGTTGTGGTCGCTGTAGTGTGCACTGAAATGAAGGATGTGCACTTTGGACCAGTCTCGGCCTTAAGCTCAGCTCACTCATCTAGTAGTACAGTGTTATAAGGTCAGCTGCATGACCGTGGCAAGCTTTCGCACCTTTAATTTCCTCATCTGGACAATTGTGATAGTAGAACCCACCTTGTAGGCATTTTGTATACATGCGCCATTTGTCATGTACCAGTTACTCGATATGTTAGCTCCTTTTCCTTCATAACTGGTCCCTCTAAGATCATCCATATTTCTTAATTGAAGATAATTCATGCCGTGTCTTATTTGATGAGAGCTTGAGCATGTTAATGATCCTCCCTGAAAGCTGCTTCCATTAAACACCAATGCATGACCTAAAATATGACTAGCCTATCCCCCTCACCATCCTACGTCCTCCCTAACCTCAGGCTCCTTTCTCATCTAGAAAAATCTTCCTTCAGAATTTAAAAGGCCAAAGGGAATTCTGAAGAAAGTCAAATCCCTCTCTACTTTGCCAGAGAACTTTCCCACAAAGAGGAAATTCTACAAATGCTCAGATGACATCACCAGAAAAGGCCCTTGTTCCCCCAGAGCCCAGCCTCCCTGGAAGATGACAAGGGTTTGGGACAGAGAAAGCCCGGGCCACTTGTCGGATTTGGCAAGCGGCAGCTAACAGCTGGTCCGGCCGGTTAATTAGCCCTGCACTCTGTGCCCGCCCAGCCTGCACTGGCCAAGGCGGAGCAAGCGGCTCTGGCCTGCTTTTCTCTTTCTATTAACAAAGCCCAGTACCATCGGATTACCTTGGCCTGGAGCCAGGACTGCCCGCTGTTTGCCTGCCTGTGCGTTGCCATGGCAATGGCCATGCACCTTTTGCCAAGGCAGCAGCTGGTGGATGGGTAGTGATTACCTGCCAAGCAGATTTCCTAGTTCTGATAAGTGAAAGAGGGGAGAGGTTTGAGGCTCAGAGGAGGAGAGAAGGGTCTCTGCATCTTTGACCCATTCCCCCTTTTTTATTTTTCGAATAAGATGATTATTCTCCTTCATTTGTCCAGGTATCCATCTGCTAAGCACATAGCCCCATTTCGCCTCATCTCCTTGCATTATCCTTTTTTGAGGAGACACATGAACAACTTAATTCTTATCTTTACGGCAGGGGCAGCACCTTCCACACTGCAGTGCAAAGGTTCGGGGAAGCGAGGGGTCCAGGCAATGGGAAGAATTTTCACGAGTATAAAAAGGCAGTGTCCACTCTGATGGAATCATGGACACTTAGTAGGAAAGGCAGGGAATGATGGTGTGCACCTAGCAGGGCATTCCCAGGGAATTCTGGGTCCCTGGACTTTAGCATGGCCTTTTCACCTTCCATTGTATACATAAAACATGTATTAAACACCAACTGTGTGCAAAGTTAGTTTTTACTGAATTGCAGGCATCAGTCTCCTGCTGTCTTCCATGTATAACCAATGCTGGGACTACCCAGGGTGGGTAAGATTTCAGAAGGCTAAGCAACATTGGTGAGCAGAGAAGGTAGATTTCCCCAGAGACCCAGGCAGGACTGAAGTGCGGACTGGTGAGGGCTTTACAGAGCTGGAGTGTGGGATCTGTGGATGGGAGAAGGGTGAGGGAGCAAATCAGGGAAGCAGGCTGGGGGTTTCTATGTATGGAAGGCATATGCACCGAGGAATTCGCTCCTAGGAACCTGCTCTCTAAGTGGTGGAGTGAGGTTCTTAGGCCAGAAGTAGAATGACCAGTGAAACTCCTTGTCTCACAGAATGGATTGCACCAATGGGAGAAGTGAGAAGGATCTGAAAAGGCTACTAGTCGTCCTAATGAAGAAGACCCAAGACCTTCTCAGCAATTGCTCGCTGTCCCCATAACAACAGCTAACACAAATGGGAGGCCTTTGATGCACCAGGCTCCATGATGGTGTGTCCCATGTGTGTCCTCTAGGACACATCTACCTCAGTCACAGTCATTGTCATCATCCCCACATCAACTCCAGCATCAGGTCCCACTCTACAGAAGAGAACATCAACTCGGGGTTGTTTCTGTGATTGCACAGCTGATAGGATTGGCAACATGTGGTGTTGTAGTTTAAATTCAAAGCAGTCTGATTCCAGATCGTTGGGTCTTAAATATTTTATCACACTGTCTCCCAAATGCCATGCAAAGTGGAATGAGATTCATTTCTAGGTAACACAAAGCTCATAATCTAAGGTGGGGTTGGTTAGCAAATCTTTTCTATGACGAACCAGATAGTAAATATTTTGGGCTTTGTGTGCTAGGCAGTGTGTGTCACTGACACTCTGCCAAGGGAGTGTGAAAGCACCTATAGACAATATGTAGACAAATGAGTATGGCTGGGTTCCAATAAAACTTTATTTAAGAAAAAATTGACAGTAGACCAGATCTGCTCTGTGCACTATAGTCTGCCAACCCCAGATCTAGAATAAAAAGTATAGAAAGGAGCTCTTTGGGTATAAAAATGGGACAGCTAAGGTGATGAGTTACTGAATTAAACTTGGAGGGATCTTATCACCTAAGAGACAAATTTAAATCTAGAAAAAAAATCTTAGAATTCATCTAGTCTGAGAGCTCTTGTTGGACCAAAGATGAGAAATAATTGGGAAGGACTGAGGGTGATGGGACTACTGGGCTTATGTCAGCATCTCTTAGAGCAGTGGTTGGCAAACTGCGGCTCACGAGCCACATGTGGCTCTTTGGCCTCTTGAGTGTGGCTCTTCCACAAAATACCACAGCCTGGGCGAGTCTATTTTGAAGAAGTGGCGTTAGAAGAAGTTTAAGTTTAAAAAATTGGGCTCTTAAAAGAAATTTCAATCGTTGTACTGTTGATATTTGGCTCTGTTGACTAATGAGCTTGCCGACCACTGTCTTAGAGAAAGTGGGTGAACTTTGAAAAAGTCTGCTTTCCTAGAAAAATCAATAAAATAAAACCAACGAATGTTCTTGGTTAAAGAGTTAAGCAAAGGTTGGAATGAAAGCACATTGTGGAGGGCCTCCATGGTTATATGAGTGACCTTCAGAAAACCTGTAGGTCTCCTGGGATTATTTGCAGAATTGTTTGGAGATGTTCGTGTATGTGATCACTCCTCCACCTTGGTCCCACCTGAAGAGAAACAACATAACTCAGCGAGTGAGGACACCAGGGTTGTACTCAGATAGACTGTAGTGCACATATGGACCTTCTGGTTATTAACTCTGCCTCATAGAGGATGCTGCTTGCCCACTTTCAGTGTGCACATCTATAAGATGGGACAAAAATAATGCCAACATGTTGGAGGCTATTGTTCTGAGCATTGAATGAGTTGATAGACATAAATCATGGTGCCCAGAGCCCCCAAGTAGAGTAAGGAGGTCTAGTCGTCACAGAGATAGTATACTTGGGGGTTTAAGCCCATGGCCTCTGGAGCCATATGCCTGTATCTCATTTTCTTTATTTGCAAAAATAATGGGTAAAACACAAAACTTACCTCATTGGGCTATTGTGAGGATAAAATGAGATCATGCCTATGAAGAGATTAAAGAATACCTGACACATAGTAGGTATTCTTTACGTTTAAAATTTCTACACAAGGGCAAACAGGCTCAAATGATTAAGGGGCTTGTCCAAAGTCACATTGCTATTTGGAAATCTTCTGATCTTGGAAGTGAGAGAATGGTAGAAACTTTAATTCTAAAACAGTTTTTTGTCACCATATCAAATTAAAGAAGAAAATGTCTTATTAACGATAAACATTCCTACAGTGCCTACCAGATGCCAAAAGCATTCTAAGTGCTTTACGTTTACATTCCATTCAACTTCTCATCAATCAAAGCACAGATAGGTTAACTACCTTTTTCAGAGTGACAGAGTAGTAAATGGAGAGTTGGGATTTGAACACAGGAATTTTACTGTGCTGCCTCTCACATAACGTTATTAAGTTCCGGCAGAGGAATAGTAGAAGATAATGAGAAAAGGCTAATGGGAATGCCTGGGTGTGGAACAGCTCCCCAGATCTGAGAAGTGAGCACAGGACCCCAAGTTCCTATTCAGGAGACCTTGGAGTATGAGCTGTGTCTGCTTCAATAAGGTTGTTCAATCCTTAAGCATTTGTCTAATGTTTACCTCCTGAATGAAGGCTGAACTACACCCTCCTCATCCCCAGTGAATTTATCTCTCCCTGTTGCCTGTTCCCATTGCTCCCTTGTCCAGACTTCTGTTACAGCCTCCCCAGCACGTTCTTAAGTGTGTCAGGTGACATTCTCTCTATCTTACGTCTAAGTCCTTGAGGCTGGGAATTCTGTCTTATCTGTCTTTGTATTTTCCGGACCCAGCCCAGTACCTGACACAGTATAAACGCCTAATCCATTTTTACCGATTGAATAAACAAATCTGTAACGAAATGAATGAGGGCTCTTTGGAGAGAGGAAGGGATGGGTCCACAGGCTGTGATAAGACTCAAGGAAAATCCAGGATTGTGTTGTAATAAACTCCTAGCAGCCCTAATGCAACTCCCGCGTGACTCCACCCCAGCTGGATGTGGAAACGAGAGGCCACGTGAGCCAGTGTTCTTCTAAGAATAACACCTACGAGATAGCAACGTTTGCAATAAGCCCGTCTCTGGAAAGGTTCCTGAGCCCTGTAATTTTACTTTTATAGTCATGGCCCCGGCGTGTTTGACTTTGCAAATCCTCTCACTGAGATCCAAGGGTCTGTTTATAAAAGCCATATCTTAGACGCGTTCCTCTGTGCGATACCAGAGGGATTTGTACTCCTCTGTATAAACTGGTCCCCTGGCACGACATCGCATTCTGCTCCTTGAGGGCTTCTCTCCGTGGTGGGATGGGAAGAGACACCCAACAGCCTAAAACAGAGCTGGTCATAACAATCAAGCCCTCTCACAATAGAAATAACCATAACAACAGTAATAATAACAGCCCAAAGCAGCTGTCATCTAAGAGGTAAGAGCCAAGGAAAAATGAGATAGCGCACCAGAGGAGCAATATGATATTTTAAGTGACCTTTTCTAGGTAGTAGGCAGGAGCCGGGGACATTGAAAACAGGCTTGGAAAGCAAAAAAAAAAAAAAAAAAAAAGGTTGTAACACAAAGAAAAAGAATTCAGGACCTATTTCAGGATTCAGCAATGGCTACCAGGAGGTCAAGTTTATTAGATTCCAGTGTGGTCTGGTTAAGATTTTTAGGACAAGAGCCCTGTCACCACAAAAAACCATTACGGTGGCTTTATAATGTGCTCACTTGGCTAGGCTAAGCTGAGCTTTCCCAGAATTCCTTTTTCCAGAATGTTTCTGGTCAGTGTGGCCCAACAGAGATTCTTGGGCAAGATTCAAAGGAGCCAGCACTCTAGTGTAGACTGAAGATGTCCCTCATCTGCTGGCTCACTTTGTCGGCATGACGCAGTAGTTGGGCTGACCATTGCTTCACGGCCCCCTATTCCTTCCTAAGCTTATCTATCTCCTGGGCCAGGTGTGTATGCTTCGCTCTGTGATGGAAGATGCCGGTTTTTCTGCAGGACACCTACACCACCAAGGTCAGAGGCCACGAGAACTGACATGGATTTCAGCCCATCTTTCTTGGGTTCCAACTGGTGCTGATGGCTGCCAGCTTGCCCTTGCTTGCCCAGACTTCACATTAATTTTCCTCCTCATTGTCTGCCTTGTGAGCTCCAAGGTCCAGCATGAGGCACAAAGGCAATAGCTTAACCAGCTGCACAATTGAGCAGGGGTAAACCCCTCTAATGAATTCCTTGTTATATACAGACTAGGAGCCCAGCACCCACCCTCGAGTCACAGTCCGGCCCTTCCTTGCTCCCCAGGCGCTGCAGCAGCCACGGCCGCTGCTGGTCTGGCCCTGCCTCACTCTCTGGCCCTCGAAGCAGCCATGGCCACTGCTGATCAGGCCCTCCCCCAGTGCAGGCACACAGAGGCCCCTGCTGCCCTGCCCCCGACACTGCGCGTGCAACCTCCTCCTGTCCGGTTGACACGTTATGGTGTCCCGGTTAATTCGCATATTTCTCTATTTTATATATAGAGATATTTGCACTACCGCGTGTTTCTGCTTCTCTGATGAATCTATACATTTTCAACTGAATGGAAAGAGCATGAGCCTTAACACAGAAAGATTGACCTGGGTTCAGATCCCACTCTGGCCACTCCTTGTTTCCAAACTTCCATGTAGATTCTCATCTTGATGAGCCTTGGGTTTATCACCCATAACATGAGGATAATACCTACCTTATAAGATTGTTATAAGGATTAAATACAATAAATATGCACAGCACTTAGCTCATAGTAGATGGTCAATTATGATGGAGAAAAGGAAGGGCTTTGTTCTTTTTTTTTTTTAATATGTTTTATTGATTTTTTTACAGAGAGGAAGGGAGAGGGATAGAGAGTTAGAAACATCATGAGAGAGAAACATCGATCAGCTGCCTCCTGCACACCCCCTACTGGGGATGTGCCCGCAACCAAGGTACGTGCCCTTTGACCAGAATCGAACCCGGGACCTCTCAGTCCGAAGGCTGACGCTCTATCCACTGAGCCAAACCGGTTTCGGCGAGGGCTTTGTTCTTTATTGGCTTAGGGTAACTTCTCTCCCACCCATCCAAAGCACCTTTATTAGAAGACGTTGTACTTGATATGTGCTCCCTGGTTAATTGGTCATGAGTGGTCACAGCAACCCACTTCCAGAAAGTGATGGAGACAGGGCTGGTTTGACTCAGGCCATGCTTGCTTCCTCCGAAGTGAGTCACTGCAAGTGATTTCCTCTTCACTGTGGGGGATAAATGCCTCACCCAGAATGAGCTGAGCACATGTGGCCCTGTTCCTCATCCTCAAGCATTTCCATGTGTCCCACTGGCTGCCGATTCCCCAGCTCTGACTGTTCCATCTCTTCTTGTCTCTCTTGTGTATGGCAGCTCTGGGGACCAGAGTTGCTGAAAAAGAGAAAGAAGGCCTTGCCAGACAACATCATGAGTTAATGATGAGCCCCTAGTTGAGCCCATCAGTGCCTCTAAGTATTCTGACAGGCCAGGGGATCAGCACCCTGACACCAGGAGTCATCTTAAGACACAGACAGTTTTCTTTAGCTTTATGATTGGGTGTTGTCAGAGCTACATTCCTGATGACAAGTCCATTGATCAAAAATCTCTCCTATTTATTGAGTAATACAGAAGGTACAGAAAATGAGCCTGGAGAATTGCAAGTATTCTTTACCCTTAGTGAGTTAATTCACAGCAGAGGCAATAGAAAGTAGTAGAAAAAGCCGTGGGTTGACAGTGGAATGGGAGATTCCATCCTCTCTTCGTTGTTGCCCACGGTGGAGACAGTTGTGGAAAGCCAGTCCATTCCTCTGGGCCTCAGTTTTATCCCCTGAAACAACACCTCAGAGGTCCACTCTGAACTCTGAATACTTAATTTTAGCATGGATTAGCGGGAAAGGGACTATCAAGCAATAAATACTTTTGAATATTGATTGTGTGCCAGGCACCTTGCAAGATCCTATAGAATAAACCCAAAGAACAGCATAATTCCTATGTATACTAAACACTTAAGAAGGGATTGACTAACAGCAGAGCAATACTAGAAAAGGTCTAAAAAGCAGAGCATGATTCATTACTGTGTTGTGATTTGTACAGAAAATATGTACCAAAGGAGATCAAAAAATGTGAAGGGAAATGAATCAGATTGGTCTGTGAGTTAATGGAGTACATTGGTCCTTGATGAAGTTTAAGGTTTGGATAAGTAAAGAAAAAAAGAGGACCAGGGAGGAAACTAGAGCTGTGCCTCAAACTAGACAACTGCTTATGGATAAGACTCTAGAGCAGCAACTTCCCACTGGGGTGCTGTGAGAATTTTTAAAACAAGCAATACATGACTATTCAGTCAGGGGCACTGACCTCTTTTCCCTTAGATTGTCAAATTAAAAAAAAAGCCAACACAACAGTAGCCTTCAGGTGTGAATGAATCGAAATTCTATCTATTTTTTTGTCAGATCAGAAAAAAATATGCTTTTTGGTGTGCCACAGAATTTTATTAATTAGTTTATGTGTGCCATGAAATGAAGAAGTTTGAAAACTGCTGCTCTAGATATAACATAGCCTCAGTTTTCTCATTTTCCATATGGAGTTATCAAGTCAACTGATTTTAGAGGGGATCAGACTCCGTATCAAATTAGATGATATTCCTGCCCGGCTTGTGTGGCTCAGTGGTTGAGTGTCGACCTATGAACTAGGAGGTCACAGTTTGATTCCAGGTCAGGGCACATGCCCGGATGTAGGCTCGATCGCCAGTAGGGGGTGTGCAGGAGGCAGCCCATCAATGATTCTCTCACATCACTGATGTTTCTATCTATCTCTCCCTCTTCCTTCCTCTCAGAAATCAATAAAAAAGTATTTTTTAAAAATTAGGTGATATTCCCTATTGTTTGAATCACATTATGCAGGTGTATCAGCCAATTGACTTTATTAAACACTGGCAGTGGACACATAGATAATTTGCAAGCCAATGAGAGGAACACAAGTAAGCATAAACCATAGGATTTTCCCTTTAAAAGGCTAACAGCCAGACTGGATAGTATAGTACCTGAAACAGCATTTCATAGACACATTTGTCCATTATCAACTAAAGCCAAATGAAGCCTTCATGGCTCCAATTACCAGGCCAATAAAGAACCAAGATTCCACGTCAAATTCCCACACCACTCTGGAGGAGCTCAACACTGAAAATTTCATGCAAAGGAGGGTAAACAAGTGAAAATTTTTGCCCCAATCATCTTTTTCCTCACCAAGCCAAACACTTGGTGTCTATTGCTTCTTTTTTTTCTTTTTCTTTGCAAAATGACAAAAAGACTTCTCAGGCCGTTGGGAACAGATTGTCCCTTTGGCCCAAGTGGAAGGTGGTGAGATGCTGACTGCTGGGGAAGAAACATTTCTGAAGCACACAGACATGGTATTTTCATGTCAGTGTCAGCGGTTTGAATAGGATGACTGAGGCTTTTTAAAGAATTTTTGTTTTGGCTTGTAAACGTGCAGATCTGCTTTCAGTCAAGTGGAATCATTGTCACCAGCAGTGAATCTCTCCAGAGGACAAATTGGTAGACCTGCATGTGAGCATCTCAGCATCCTTCTCTCCATGGAGTCTTAGTAAACTACTTTATTAGGCGAGGAGTCTGATTCGTCCAAAGGTAACAGGTGACCTGTCAAGGAAACTGACTTTCGACTATTTAGACTCTAGAAAGTGGCTATAGGTTCTGTTCATGTTGTGGCCACTTGACAAAGAGTTGTCTCTTTTATTCTGGAAAGCAGTTGTGGTTTAAGGAGACCTTCCAGATTCATTATCCAAATCACTGGTGGTCCCCGCCCCCTTTTTCTTACTTCACCTGATGCTACCTGTCAGCATTTATCAGATCTGGCTTCCCTCCTGGATCACTGCTGAGGAGAGAGGTAGGTCTTGTGTATCTTGGTTTCTCCCCCATTGCCTGGTGCTTGTTTAGCAAGTAATAAGTTAGATTTCAGAAGTGTTTTCCAAAGTGATTTTGATTCCCCAAACAACCTTGTGTGCTATATAAGGCAAGAAATACTATCCACTAGCCAAGAGAGGCAATGCACCATGTCAGGGCCATTGTTTCATACTCCTTCCCAGGTAGACAGGTCACAGACGCCTTTATCCCACCTGAGTCCCCTTCTTCATGTGGACATCCCCAGATCATCCTGATACTCAATTCAGGGGACTTTTGCTTTAAAATAATATCATCATACAAGACTTTGACATATTTTCCTCTATCTTCTCTTGAGATTATTCTGATGATGGATAATGAGGCAAAAACTCAGAAGCTCCTAACAGTGAAATCAGACTTCTCAAACTCTTGCAGGAATTTGAAAAGAAATTTTCACTTGTTATCCTACTTCAGCAATTCAGCTAAAATTTGCCAGTGGCTATCACATCCATTGCTCTGCGAAATGGAATAGACCCCCTGGTTAAAAGGAGATGGGGACATGCTTTGCTGCATCCCTCTCATGCACATTGCTATTTCTTTGTCCAGAACCCAGGGTTTTGCTCCCCTAGAAAATCATGCCATTATTCCCCTGCTGAACAGGTTCACTTTATATAAAAGATATTGTGTCTTACTTAAGAATGACTTCTAATAATAAAATACATGTACACCCACCTACCCACCCACACACACACTTCATATGCATATTTTTTTTCAAAATCTTTCAAAGTTTTTGTTAATTATTTGGGTCTTCAATTTTCAAGTCACATGGAATACATTTTTAATATGGCACAAGCGTGTGATTTATTTAACTTTTCAAATACAGGAAACTCACTGTCCCCACTCTAATTTTGAAAAGCCCATTTTCCCTAGTAATTTGTAATGTGCATTTATTTTCTGGAATATCTATGTATCATTCCAGTGCAATTAAATAAAAAATTCTGGAGATGGGTATAGACATCAGTCATATTTTAAATGTGTCCCCAGGTTATTCCAATCTTCAGCAGAGGTTGAGAACTCTTCTTCTAAATGCCGAGAACCAAGGGCGAAGTGATAAAGGGCATATTCATGACTTGACTTCTTCTCAGGCCGTCACCTCCCCAGTGACCACCCAGTGTTCTCTTAGCCAGTGTCGTTGTGGTTGTCTCACTACACCATGCTCTTATTGAATGTTGGACCTTTACCTATTGTTTTCTTTGGGATCATCTGCCTTTTCTTTTTTTTAGCCAACACACATACATCCTCTAGACTCTGTTCAGACTCCTCCAACCTTCCTACAGCTTCCTCTCACAGCTTTTACGAGACTTTCCTCCTCTGGGTCCCTGGGCATTCCACTTTTACCTCCACCATTGCATTGGTCAAACGCTTTAGTCATCTGTTTTCTTTCTGTTTCTCCCATCAGGCCGAATGTTCTTTGAGGTCAGAGACTATATTATATTAATCTATGATTTCTCAGCTCTCAGAAGAATGCTTGTTACATAGTGGGCCCTCAGAGAATGTTGGATTAATACATTCAAATCATGAGGACATTTTTGGTAAGGACTGAAGGCACTGCCACAGCCGAAGGCTTTACATTGCCTCTTTATTGATAAGAAAAAGTCTACCTTGCAGCCACGGCAGTGAATTCTAATCAATTAAGACTGACTCACGCTTGGATTCATAGAAGCACAGCTAAGCATTCACATCCACAAAGATGAATTTTATTTTAAGTGCCCAGGCCCCTGGAATTATTTCTTCCACTGCTCATATCTAAACTGCCTCCTGATTCAATGTAGCTCTGGAGAACCCATCTTGTCAGGGAGATGATCTGTTGGTATGAATGTATTCTCATCACGTGTTTATATCTCCCATGAAGTGGGATAGCCATATTTTTCATCCTTAGTTCCACAGCACAAGCATTCAAACCCATACTTCCTGCCACAGCATCTATGATGCAATTCAGGACCTTGATATTCTTGGCTAGAAGAGAGAGAAGAACAGAAGTTTCATTAGTCATCTTCTTGTATTTTGTTTTAATACCCACCATATTTGATTTCCTTTTTGAACTCTGGGAAAGCTTTTTCACCAACTTACAAGAACCCAAATCACAAGATCAAAGAATTTTAGACCCAAAAGACCATAAAACCTAACTTGTGTTTCAGAAAAATAGCTACATAGTGAAGTAACCACCTTTAACCAGACATACCAACATTTCTTAATAATGTTGAACCAATATGCCAGCCTATCTGCTGGGAATAAATAAAACCAAAATTCACCATCTGCATCTTGGCTTTAAATTTTATAGTTACAAGAAAAAGTTGGTCTATTCTTTTCAGAAAAATTCCACTCCTTGACATCATTACATTACAGGGTTCATATGCAATCTGCTTTCAATTTGTTGAAGTTTTAGGCTCTTTATAGGCATAGACCTAATTTCAATAGTATGGTTTGCTCTTATTCAGAAATTGTGTTTATTATGTTAGCTTCCTTTTGCTGATGTAACAACTGAGGCACCAAAAAGAGTGTCTCTAAAATCACATAGCATATGGAATTTATTCCAGTGTGCATTTGAAAAAAACTCCTGTTTTCAGCTTAGAGTTACATTGATCAAGGCAGGGCTATACCAATAGTCTTCATAAACTTGAATGGAAGACATGTCTCCTAATTCTGTGCCCCTGACAGATCGCCATAGAAATGTCTTCTAATATTTAACATCCTCCTTTAAAAAGTCATTCTTGTCTATAGTGCTATGAGAATATATGCCTAGAATCTTTTTTTCAGAGACCACACTACAAATCAAGGAAAACTAGCTATAAATGTCGGGAAATCCCATATCCTTCTGCTTGTTAAGCATGCATAGTAATTTATTCTAAATATTCTGACTGTGCTGTATTTTTTTCTTCCAGTATTTCTTATTTCAGGGTTTCTTGTTTATATCAGCCACCATCTACCCTTTTGCTTGAATTTCCTATCCTCTCCCTGAAGTCTTGCACCCTAGAAGAGTAAGCATTACTTCTCCCACCCCCCCCAAGCCCCCAAAAATGTTCTATTGCTAATCATTGTGGAAAAATAGCCAAAGAAATAACACTTTGCAATCATTGAATAGTCACCAGGTTTTGATAGAAAGATGAGTACAATGTGCTTAACCAGAATTAAAAAAAATAATTATACAAGAGTTAAAGTCAGATCTCAGTTTCATTACTTTAGAGATGTCGCTTCTCTCAAACTCAGTTGTCCCCTCCTAAGAGAAAAGAGAATACTACCCAAACTTGAAGATTGTTGAGTACTGGCAGTAATTTATACACACAACACCTACTTACTGAACACATTTTAGGTACGTGGCCCTGTGCGAGGCTTTAGTATACAGTAAAGGACAGGTCTGTTGTGTAGGTCAAACAGCTCTGGCCTCATAAAGTTCACATTTGAATAGGGTTCAGCAGAGAAATAAATAAGCATACAGCAAAAAACCTGCTAACAGGTACTTGTGAGTGGTCTAAATTTAGAATATATTATATGAACTAAAGGGTAAGACATTTTGAACTATTTTTTGAAATCATTTGTTGAAAAAATATTTCAGAGGTATGCCACCTTGAACTAATTTGTTTATATGTCCAGTGAATTATGGTAATGTATTCCTTGGGGTTTCTCCTGAATGACATGTCAGTCACCGTGGACATAAAATAGGTCAATTCCTAGATCTGGAAGAGAACATGTCTTCTTCTGCTCTTGGACCCTAAAGAGGGAGGTCAAGAGGAATGGCTCAATTTAGTCACAACTAGTGGCTGACAAGTCCAAATGGCTAGCCTGAGGGCAAGGACTTTGTGGAACTGGGCTTGAAGAAACTAAATATCATGATTATAGATTGTACATATGCAGTCTTTTTATGTAAGAAGAAATTTGGGAACTTAGGCCCAAATCGGTGACAGGATAAATAGTAGTTGACATATCTTACATGTCACCAGTATGAGGATTCATTGCTGTTGATAGAAATAGAATTTTATAAAAGAATTATTTTTATTTTCTATTATATGTTCCTGTTAGATACTTTGAATATTAACTTTCTCAGATATTCACTGGATTCCTCAACCCACAATGACTGAATCAGCATAATGCTCCAGAGACTTTATGAGGCTGGAGATGTGGCTGAGAAGGGGTTCATTCCTGCCCTCAGGAAGCCCAGAATATAAGGGAAGACAGACACTGGAGGAGTCATTAAACTTGGAACAGTCAGTTCTCCAATGGGAACTGAATCCTAGGGCTCAGAAGTTTCAGTACATCAAAGCTCCAGAGTGTGGCGTGGTGACGTTTGTTTTCTTTACTGGGGTAGAATAGAAGAAAAAAAAAAAAGTCATCAACCCAGCCTGCACATATCTGAACTTTTGATATCGTTATTATGTTTTGACTAACCCAAAAGCTCATTATAATTTCTCTAAGCCTTGTAGTGGTTGAGTCTACTCTCAGTCTGGCTAAGTTTGTAGCTGAGTCTACTCTGCTATTTTTTAAGTCTAATATTGTGCCAGAGGGAATTCTCAGTAACGACTGGGCTTTCAATCTTCCTGCCAAACCTGGGGAGCAATCATCTGCTCGAGTCACTTTGAGGACATAGTCCGTGTTCTTGCCAAGTATGCTGTGGTTGTCTAACCACCATGCACCATTTTTCTGAAAGGGGTCTTTACAGTTAAGGGCCTAGAACTCAAATACTATGTATGTGTCATAAAGTCATGAATGCATGTCTTCTACCTCACCTCTTTCCAGAACTCCAGCCTCACATATTCAACAGCCCGCTCCACATTTCTGCCTGCTTATCTAACATGCATATCAAAGATGACATGTTCAAAACAAAACTCTCGATTCTCTACCCTGCAAAACCATTCTTCCTTCAGACTCTCATAACTCAGAGAATCATACCACTATCTATGCAGTATTTAAAACCAAAGCTTCTCTTCCTTCTGCCCTGCGTGTAAGTCCATCAGCAAGTTCCTTGACTCATCTCAAACTCATCCATGTCCCAGCATGTCTAACATATTCACTCCAGCCCAGTGGTTCTCAACCTTCCTAATGCTGCAACCCTTTAATACAGTTCCTCATGTTGTGGTGACCCCCAACCATAAAGTTATTTTTGTTGCTACTTCATAACTGTAATTTTGCTACTGTTAATGAACGTAATGTAAATATCTGTGTTTTCCGATGGTCTTAGGCTCTACAACAGCAGTTCTGAGAACCGCTAGCAGGGTCGCCTGAGACCATCGGAAAACACAGATAGTTACATTATGATTCATTAACAGTAGCAAAATTACAGTTATGAAGTAGCAACGAAAATAACTTTATGGTTGGGGGTCACCACAGCATGAGGAACTGTATTAAAGGGTCGCGGCATTAGAAAGGTTGAGAACCACTGCTCTAGCCCAAGACATTATTCCTCCTGCCTAGACTACTGTGTAGGCTCTCAAATGGACTATCCTTTTCCCACTTGCCCACTGCAGTTCTCCACACGGCTGCTTGAATCACCTTTTTAAGACATAAGATTAATGCCCCTACTTCCATTGTGATATTAATTCTACCAAACGTCTCCTTATATAGCACACATCTAAGTGATCATCTATCTATTGGTTGACTAAAAGCCCATGAGTGTAGTGAAGAGGATACCTTTGGGAATCCGAGATTATTCATAATTTGATCCTAAGCTTTTCTACACAACAGCTGTGTGAATTGGGGTCACCTAACATTTTTTAAGCCTTCATTTCTCAATCTGAAAAATAAAGGTAAAAATATTACCTCTTTGCTTAGTCACTTTTTTCTAAAAATATTTGTTGATCTTCCTCAGTATAGTGGTGAGTACCCCCACCTGTAAGAAATTAAAAATAAAACTGTCTGTTGAACTAAGATGTGTTGGGTACTGTGGTGAGCATTGGTATAAAAAGTAAATAGATAGCTGGAAGACTGTCCTTCTGCTGTTTAAAGTTTAACTGAACATTGTAAGTGTCAAATAGGTAACAAGTGCTCAATAAGCAATGCGTGCCTCTATGGTCTGAGTGGTTGTGCCTCCCCTCATCCCAAATGCATTGAATCCAAATGCCCAATATGATGGTTTTGGAAGTGGGGATTTTGCCAGGTGCTTAGGTCATGAGGGTGGAGCCCCTCATGATGAGATTAGTGTCCTCATAAAAGAGACCAGAGAGAGCGCCCTCACCCTTTCTGCAAAGTGAGGATGCAGTCTACAAGTCTGCTACCCCGAAGAGGGCCCTCTCTTGATTATACTGGCACTCTTGCTCTCGGACTTCCAGCCTCTAGAAGTATGAGAAATAAATCTCTGTTGTTAATTACCCTTCTAGTGTTTTGTTATAGCAACCTGAACAGACTAAGCTGGGTGCTTGGTCCCTTTCCCTTCTAATACTAAGGATCTCCTGTCCCAGCCTCCCTCAGATATCTCCTGATTTTTAATCCACAGCTATTTTTACTTTGCTGTCATCTATTGTAGCAATAACCAGTTTTTCCCTTTAAAACAAGAAGCTGCAATTATTTGTCCTCAAAGCATCCTCTTGTGCTTTCCAGTCAGTCCTCTTCGTGCAGTCCAGGGGAAAGGTGCAATGATTGCCCCTGTCGGGGTTGGCCCCTGCCATGGATAGCACCCACGAGATGTGTTAAGATGCAGTAGGAAGTGAGCATGTTCCTTGAGGCTTATAAACAAGCGTGTGATATTTGTAGCAAAATACAAGAATTGGGTTTTAATTGCACCAGAATACCATAAGTAGCCAGGTGACAACGATGACAACAAAACAAGAAGGCAGTCCAATCATTAAAGTAGATCAAGACCCTAAAAACCACAGTCAGGCTGATTCTGTCCTGGCTCGTGAGCACCCAGAGACACAACCCTTTGATGAGCAAAGTGTCATTGCAACAACTTGGGAGGCCCCAGGCTGATTGAAATCTTTTGAGGCACCGAATAATGTCTTGTGATATTGAGCCCCGGGAACGCACGCCCTATTCCTAAAAGGGAGCCACAATTCGGTTGGCAGCAGAGAAGAGTCAAAAGACCAGGTTTCCATCATAAACTGAGGCAATCAGAAACTGCCTAGTTTCAGAGGTTTTGAATCTAGTTCAAAAATGGTTTGATTTTCATTTCCATTGAAGCAGCAAATACAACCATACAGACTGGTAGGCAAAATCTAGATTCACTGGTTTAATTTGGAAGGTCTTTTTCTTGGGTGCTTTGGGCATGAAAGTAATGAAAATGTAGTTCTGACTACATGCCTATGCACTCATGGGTAAGTCATTTCCTTTCTGTGGGCTGTCCTCACGTATTAAATAGGAGTTGAGCAGAAGCTTTAGAAGGTCCTATCAGGTCTTCTAATGGGGATGGAGCTCTCAAATGGATGGAGTTCAGATCACCAATATCAGCCTAAGCTTCCTTTTAGGAAGTTGCTTTGCATTAAGTAGGCTCTTTCTGTTCTTTTGTCCCATCCTATTGGCCAGATTGCACCTTCTTAACTACCTGCACTTTCTCCTCTTTGAGCTTTAAGGGCTCTTCACCTTTGTGTAGAGCGCTTAATTTCCTGTCTCAGCAAATGCATTAGTATTTCCAATAGGTCCCTCTACCCAGACTTTGCTTCAACTAAGAAAAATGCCTCCTTGGAAGCAAGTCAGATTGCACATTTATGAGAAGTTCTTCATAAATTTCCTTTTCTCAATTTGTGCATCTGTAGGCTGAGGATAGGCGGGAATTGTTGGACATTGGGGATTCACGGACCCATCCAGGCATTTGTTCTGTAAATACAGTGGTGGGCAAAGTAGGTTTACAGTTATTTTTATGGAAAGAGACATACAGGTTATGGTTATTTACATTATTTACACATTCTTATAGTCTACTATGTGTTTCCTGTACTCATAGCTGTACACCTACTTTTGCTCACCCCATAATTATTAAGCATCTTTTATGTACCAAGAACTTTGCTAAGAGCATTATATATGTCTTATGTAACCCATCAACTAAAAATATTAATTGAAAGCCTACTAATATTTGGGAACTTACATTTGCATTTCTGATAAATTTCCCTAAATTCTTTCTTTTATAATATTCTTCTTATTATAAAAAATTAAAATCAATTTTATCAAGATATAATTTACATTTTGAATATACAATTCAATGAGCTTTGACACATACATACACCTTTGTAACTACTTCAGTCAAAAAATGGGCCATCTACATCATCCCTAGAAGTTCCCTCATCCCCCTTTGCAATCAACTCTTCTTTTTCTGGCCCCAGGCAAGCACTAATCTGTCATTATAGATTAGTTTTGCCTGGTCTAGAATTTCTTACAAAGGGAACCATACAGCTTGTTCTCTTGTGGGTCTGGTTTTTTTCACTCAGTATTATGTTTTTGATATTTATTAATATTGTTTGCTGTCTTACTCATTGTCTCAACAGTATTCATTGTAAGGACATACCACAAGTAGTTTATCCATTTTTATATTGATAAACATTTGGGTTATTTCAATGTGGGGCTATTCTGAATGAAGCTGCTATAAACATTCATGAACAAGCCTTTGTGTGAATACATGTTTTTACTTCTCTTGGGTAAATACCTAGAATTGGAATTGGTACATCATATTGAGGTGTATGTTTTACTTTATGAGAAGCTGCTAAACTGTTTTTAGAATAGTGGTACCATGTTATCTGAATCTTATACTCCCAACGTTCTAGCTGCACCACATCCTCACCAATACTTACCATTATCAGTCTTTCAATCCTAGCCTTTCCAAGTGGATGTTTAGTGGTCTCATGGTTATTTTAACTCGCATTGCCCTGGTGACTAGCAATGTTGAACATTTTTGGTTATGCTTGATGGTCATTTCTATATCTTCATACATTAATTGTCTGTTGAAATACTTTGGGTTGTTAGATTTTTATTATTGACTTGTAAGAGTTATTTATATATTCTTGATGCAAGTCTTTCAAGAGATATAGGCAATGGGATTTTTTTTTCCCCCCAGACAGTGGTTTATTTTTTCAGTTTCTTAATGGTTTCTTTCAAAGAGCAGACATTTGTAATTTTAATGAAGTTCGATTTATTACTTATTTTTCCTTTGTGGTTAGTTATTTTGGGGTCAGGTCCAAGAAACCTTGGCCTATTCCAAAGTTGTGAATATTTTTCCCATGTTTTATTCTATAAAGTTTTATAATTTTAGTTTTTACATGTTAAATCTATGACACATTTCAAGTTCATTTTTGTGTGTAGTATGAGGTACAAGTCAAGTATTACATTTTCTCTATAAATATCCAGTTTTTGTAACACAATTCGTTAAAAATATATATTTTTCATATTGAATTACCTGGTTGTAGTTTTAGGAAGCCAGTTGACCATATGTGTGAAGGCTATTACTGTAATCTCTATTCTGTTCTATTGATCTCTACATCTATCCTTACAACAATACAATACTGCTCTTCATTACTGCACCTTAGAGTGAGTCAAACAAGAAAGTCCTCTGACATTGCTCTTTTTCAAAAGTGTTTTGGATATTTTAGGTGCTTTGATTTTGAATAGTAATTTTTAAATCAGCTTGTCAAGTCCTATTTAAGAATAGCCTGCTGGGATTTTTATTGATGTTACATTGAATTTATGTGACCCTGAAAAGAATTGACATCTTAACAATAATATTAAGTATTTCAATCCATGAGCATAGTATAGCTCTTTATTTACTTACGTATTCTTTTTTGTTCTCCCAGCACTGTTTTTAGCTTTTGGTATATAGGTGTTGAATATATTTGTGAAACTTATCTCTAAGTATTTTATTGTTTTTGTTACTATTGTAAAATATATATTTTTAAATTTCCCAATTATTTGTTACTAGTACATAAATATTCATTTAACTTTAGTATATTGACATTTTATTGTGTAAACTTAAAACTCAGTTATTAGTTCAGAAAGCTTTTTGTAGAGTCCTCAGAATTTTTTATGTCCATAATACTGTTGTCTGTGAATGCAAATGGCTTTATTATTTTTCTTTCCAATCTTATACTTATTTTTACAATGACTAGGATCTTCTGTTTGCTTTTGAATAGAACTGATGGGTGGGGACATCCTCCTCTTATTCTTATTTTCAGAGAAAGCATTCACTTACAAGCCATAATATATAATGTTACCTGTAGGATTTTTTTGTAGATGTTTGCTGAAAAATTGTTCATGAATGCTTTTTTGAAAGTATTTCCTGATAATATTGTGGGTTTTTTCTTTATTCTATGAACGTGGTGGATTACATTGATTGCTGCTCAGATGTCAATAACTTTGTATTTGTGTTTATAGATAAGAGCAAAGCATCAAAACTTAAAAGCTACTGAAATTCACTGTTCATGGGTCAGCCTTGTCAGTTGATGGGATTTTTATAAGGAGATTTGGTTGTACATTGTGTTGGGGTTTATCCACATGTCAGTATTTACATTGCTTTTCCCTTTGGCTAGTCAGATGCCCCATAAAGGAGTTCACCAACTCTTCTTTGAAGGTTAAAGCCTATTTCCCACTAATTTGTTATTTTATGATGAAAGAGAATATCTTTGTAGGGTGTGTAAATCCCTGTTTTCCGTGTAGTTTTCTTACATCAGTTTTGTCTGCTGTCTTTCTGAGTCAGTTTTTCTCGAGACTAAACTCTATTCTTCTATGACCTAGAAGAAGAGATGATGCTGTTGTGTGAGAGGAGAAGGTATCAGCAGGCATGGCTGCTTTTGACACACTCTTTTGGCAATCATTCTGAGAGCACTTTCAAAGGTATCTGATCTCTTGAAATTCTGAAACTTCTGGAGTCTGTGGTACATACAGCTTGCTTTCAGGATCCCTGTAGTTCTACCTTGGGTTTCAGAATAGCACTGTATTCTTGCTAAGGTTGTTGTTGCTTTTTTTCCCTTTGTCTTGGTGAACTTCTGCCTTTTAAAAATATCCTTTTGCTGCCTGTTAAAATAGAGTTTGGAGAAGCAGTAGAGATTAATGGGGATATTCAATCATTTAGAAAGTCCTGGCATCAGTTTTTAAAAATATTTTAAAGCAATTTAATATTTGATGAGGAAACGTAGCTACAGTTAGGCTAGAGAAATAAACAGACATTGCTGTAGGCCCTTGTAGGCCATGTAAATGTGTTGTTCTATTTCCTGAAGACAGTGGAAAACATTGAGGGATTTTAAGTAGAATAGCAATGTAATCAGAATTACATTTTAAAGTAAATCTCATGTCTGGAGTATACAAAAGCTGTTGAGGAGTTTTAGGGATAAAGGCAGGGAGTCTGGTTAGGAGGCTCGAGCAGCAATTAAAGAAAGAGTTATGGCAATTTGATGGAGGGTAGAGTCAGTGGGTCATGACCTAGAATCCTGACCTACACTTTCAAAGGTTTCTTTCAATCTGTCTTCCCTCCTTCCTTCAATGAGGATTATTTGTGCCAAATGTTTCCTTCTCAATATCTCTCTACTCTACCTTCGCTTCCTCTATAGCCAGGACAACTATCTAGCTCCTCAGGGGCCTTAAGACACATCATGCATCCTCCACTCTGTCACCAGAAAGGTTTCTCCAAAGCACACGTCTGATTGTGTGCTTCTTCCAATGAAAGCTTTTCAATGGCTCCCCACAGTTCAGAGGACAAAGCTTGAGGTCCTTAGTCTGACATTTATTTTGATTAGATTTTGCTAAAGTATCCACCAGACATGGGATATGTATTGTGAATCAAGGTTTAAAAATCTTTTATTGAACAGTTTCTGCATAACAAATTGCCCCCAATTTAGGGGCTTAAAACAACTCATTTTTATTATTTCATCATCTGTAAGGGTCAGGAACACAGACATAACTTAGGTGGGTCTTGTGCTTCAAGGTCTTTCATACTTAGAGAGAGGTGGGGTGGGAGGGAGGGGGAGATTTATTTTAAGGAATTGTGTCACACAGTTGTGAGGGCTGGGAAGTCTGAAATCTGGCAGGCTGGAATTCATGAAAGAGTTGCAGTCTTGAATGCAAGTTTCACCGGGTAACCGCTGCAAACTTAAGCAAGTTTTCTATGTTGCTGTCTTGAAGAAAACTCCATCTTCTTTGGAGAACCTCAGTCTTTAAGGTGAATTTCTTCTCTCGACCCCCATTGCATTCAGGATACAAACCAAACTGCCTGGCTGGTCCTCAAGGATTTCTGTGGTCTGATTGCAAGCAATTTTCCCAATCTTATTTCCACGTCCTGTGTATGATCATTTCTTCCCTTTCCTCATGTATAATAAACTTCCCTTAACTCTTCACTTATTAAACTTGATCCAAGATCCAGTAACATCACATCCCTAGATAGCACTTCCTGTTCCTTTAAGAATCTCAATGAAATGCTCTTTTATCCATGACTCTCAGTACATTGTTTGTATCGACACAAGCATGTATCTCATTCTGCGGTGTGATTTGGCTCAGCATTTACCAGCCTTTCTATCCTTAGACACCCAGAACACTTTTTAAAAAGTGAAAACATGCTTTATATTCTTTCTTTTGTTCACATTGTCAGAGTCTGTCACCATGTACTGAGCGACCTCAGTCCTATGAGGATAGGACATAGGTTTTGCCATCAGACACACCAGAATTTGACACTTACAAACTATGTGATTGGAAAAGTTACTTAGTCCCCAAGTCTTGGTTTCCTCATCTATCAAATGAGAATAGCATTGCCTGCCTCAGTGATTTACTATAAAAACTCATTGGGTATTAAATACATAGAAAGAAAGATTAGCACAACATAGAGTAAACAATTACTCTTTATTCCCCAAACCTTTCATTCTCACAACCCAGAACCAACTTCCATTCCAACTTCCTCTCCCACCCACTCTTCCTCGTTCCATCCCACCATTAATTAGTGTTTGTTAAGTTGGATTGAGTCCTCTGTCACCAGCCTCCTGGAATCAGGAAGTACATGACTCACAGCTTTTCAATGATCTATTGACTTTTTTCTCCGCAGCCTTTCACTTGTGTGGTGCCCTGCATCCTCGCTTTTCTCCTCCTCCCCCACCCTGTCAGCACCGAATCCTTCTTTTGTGTCCCTTTTCTGTTTTCAAATTTCATGTTCACCTTCAAGCGTTGTGCTTACATTGCGTCTCTCTTCTGCTGAAAGAGCATGGCCTTGAGAAGCTGGCATTTGTTTAATCTGCTGGCTTCTCAAGATCTGTATTTATGAGTCTCCTAATGTTCCCAGTGCTGGGACTTCAGCACACAGGCCGCGGGAGCTTTCGGAGTGAGGGAGTGAGGGCTCCAACCTGAAAGGAGGGCTGTTCCAAGGTTATGTCATCCCCCACCACGGTGCTTCCTCATGCGCAGCCAGGAAAAATAAAAGTCTCCATGGAGATGAAACAGAAACAAGTCTGTCTGATCAATTCTGATTTTTATAAATAGGAATGCATTTTCAGTCTACATTTGCGGCTTGAGCTGCTTGTCACAGTGAAGAGGAGAGTGGGAACATATTGGGAAAATTTCTAACATTGAATATCTACTCAGTTTGATATAAGAGAGAGACTAGGTCCTTGCCTTGCAGGGGCTTAAAATTCAGTTGAGAATGAAAAGTAATCCACAAGAAAGAGAGGTAATTAAAGGCTAGGAATAGGAAGAGCTCGTTGAATTAATATTTATTGATTTACTGCATGAATAAATAAATACAGGATTGCTATGGACTGAATGTGTGAGTTCTCCACCACCAAATTCATATGTTGATCTCCAGTGTGATTGTATTTGTAAATGGGGCCTTTGGGAGGTAATTAAGTCATGAGAGTGGAACCTTCATGATGGAATTAGTGCCCTTGTAAGAGTGGTATCTCCTCTCCCTCCCCACACCACTTCCTCCTATGTGAGAAAACAGCAGGCACATAGCCACCCAGGCAAAAGGCCCTCACCAAAATTCAATCATGCTGCCATCCTCATCTTGGACTTCCAGCCTCCAGAAATGTGAAAAATAAATTTCTGTTGCTTAAACCACCCAGTCTACAGTATTGGTTACAGCAACCCTAAAACAATGATTGACTGAATAGAAGTGATTAAATAAATGAATGAATGAAAGCTTGAACTTTAATTCTTGTGCTTTAAAAGTCAGACAAAGTAATTCAAACAGATTAAATCACTTTTAAAGAATTTGTATTAGAACTCCACTTTGATCTTAGTAAGTTAGCAATCTAAGGTAGTTTAACAAACACCTTAAGTAACAACGATGGACAAGACCTTACAGTGAGTCTAAAAGGAAAACAAGTTGAATAAGATATTGTTCTTTTTCTAAGAACACTATCTTTTGAATTATTGCCCAAATATGCTAAGCATAGGCACATAACCTCCAAGTCAGTATATTATAATCAGTTTGAAGTCCAATAATAGATTGAATGGAAAGTGTGTTGGGACTTGTTGGGACTCAGGACAACTGAGTTAATCTATAAGCATTACTCAGTGTGTCTTTTTCATCATGGAGAGCTTTATCCTTCTTATTCTGGAAGTAGTTTGACATTATACATTTTCTTTTCTAGAGATATTAAATATTTGTTATTTCCCAAAGTCTCTAAATTTCCTGAGAGTATGATCTATTTTTTATTTATTATGTGTCTTCCACAGAGCCTCGTATAGTGTCTGACATATTCAGATACTCATTTATATTGAGTGAACAAACAAACAGATATACTATAAAATAAAAATTTGTAATTGCTCACTAAGGATTGGGGGACCATCACTATGTGGCATGCGCAATGCTAAGCAACGGAGACATAAAGACAAATAAAACTAGTTCTTGGTCCTTCACAAAGAAGCTCTCAGCCTGGTTGGGAACTCAGAATGCAAAGCAATAATGAAAATGCAGTGTGCTAAGCATCATGGTATTGATAAACATTGGAAGCTTTATGAGCAATTGGTAAGGACCACACATTCTGAAAAGAATTAGGAAGAGGGGTGAACTTGAAGCAGGACCTAAAGGATAAATAAGAGTTTGCCAAATTAAAAAGTTAGGAAGATAGTTCAACAGAAGGTTATGAATAGTGGTGAAATAGAGCTTGTTACAGATGAAAGAACAACCTGTGCAAAGGCACAGAGAAATGAGAATGTCAGGCATTTAAAAATAATTTGAGGTGGCTGGAGTGGAGGTGTGTTAATAGAGAGTCGCCAACTAAAGGAGTAGCAAGTTAGATTGAGTTCAGATTATGAATCTCTACCAAGCCAAGTAGTTTGACCTTGGCCAATTGATAAGCCATTGATTTTCTTTAAGGAGGGTAGTGATATCATCAAAATTTTGTCTTAGAAAGACAGCTCTGACTAAGGTGGGGAAAGTGAGCCTGGCCATCAAGGTAGGAAGGAAACATTTATTGAGTGATGACCATATGCCCAGAAATTCACCAGAGGCTTTCAGAGATGTTATTGACGTGTGCTTCATTTAAGACTTACAATAACCACAAGAGCTCAGCATTAGTGTGCTCATTTAATAGGTGAGAAATCTGATATGTGAAATTGGGAATAGAAGAGTGATTAGAAATTGACAAACTACTTAATATTCTAGGGGAGATCCAAAGTGGGTCAATGCTATAACAGTGGTATTGGGGAGGGCCGGGTCAGGAGGGGAAGAAGGATGCAACATATTGCAGAAGTAGTCAGAAAGCATAGCTAATGGAATAGTCATTGAATGGATGTAGGCATGTGGTAGAGGGATAGCCAATGGTGAATTCAAACTCTCTAGAGACTTAAAAAGCCTGGGACTTATATGAAATCCTTCTTTGAATGGTTTAAAAATCTCTCATGTTTCTTCTTATACTATTAACTTGAAATCCATATGCGTTTTTCTTAAAATGCAAAACAAAGTTTTAGAGACTTGTGACTTTAGAGTGTCCTCTTGGGAATCAACTACTGTGCCAGGGAAGACCCTAGGTACCCACTTTTCAAGACAATTTTAATATCTTTTAGCTTTCTCAGATTGAGAGAATTTATGTTAGTAAACTATTCAGATGAATCTGGAGGCAAACAAATATATAAGTGCAAAGAACGGTATCATATATGAGTCACCACCCAGATTCTTGGCAAGCCACAGTTCACTTGGAAGCAATTAGTGGCTCAAGAGGCTGATATCATAGAAGATCAAAGTGCTCACTGGGAAGTGATTTGGGGAGTAAAGAGGCCACCAGTGACTTCAGAGCAAACCACGGAGCGATTGTGAAACTCAGTGCATTTTGCAAGGCTATACAAAGCAGAGGAAGGGTTCCAATTCCAGAGAAATCCTGCTGACATCCAAAAGGCCTCTTTCTTATGCTTCCAAGGACTTCTCATCTCCCATATTCTCCTTCCTCTCCCAGGCTTAGTGTTTGGTGGTCTACTCCCTATTTGGATAGTTTCCTTAACAACTAACACGACGGGCAAATGTACCTACTCAACTCTTTGCTCTTCTAAGGGAACTTAGAGTATAGAAGATGCATTAGAGTTCAAGAGATAACCCTGTAGTAGCACAACTTCTAAATGTCTCTCATCAGTGTGGAGCCCTGTTCAGGAAAGGAATCCTGGCTCATGAGTTTTGAGAGTTCATAAGACCTAGAATATCCAGCTCCTTAAAGCAGGCATCTGCACTCACTTATTTCTGGAATGGGAGAAACCACTCTGAGTCTCAGCTGCTGCTTTCAAATGGCGCCACCATGCTTTTCCATGGATACCTATGGGCTCTTTTGTATTTTCCAGGTTTCTGGGCTGGCAGACACCCCCTGTTTCCTTCTGCTTCTCCTAGGCTAGGAAGATTCAGATACCCTGCAGACTGTTAGGCTAGATGGTGATTTTTCCTCCCTTGTTTTTTGAGGTGTGTAAGGATACTTTGTCATCTGGTCTTGTGGTAAATATTATCCATTGGCTTTGTTTTATTATTTCACTAGGGACCCGGTGCATGAAGATTCATGCACGGGGGCGGGAGGGGGGGTGTCCCTCAGCCCGACCTGCACCCTCTCCAATCTGGGAGCCCTCAGGGAAGCCCTCTCTAATTCGGGAGTTTCTGTCTGTCTTTACAATCATGAGTGAATTGTCTCAGACCCCAACCCAGTTTGGTTAGTTGCTCACAGAATAATAGAGGCTTTTTTTTTTTTCTTTGCTTCATTGGTGGAGATTTCCTGGAAGTTTTAGGATATCTTCCCTTTAATTTTTCCTAGACACTCTGATTTTACTTACGTCTCTCACCTTTGCTTTCCCTCCATCCTCCACTGCAACAGTAACTTGCTCCAGGCTCACTTTGCTCTAGTGTCTAGGAGATCTGTCTGCCACCAGAACTACGATTCCCAGCATTCCTGGTGCTCCCCACGCTCTGAGCTTCCGCTTGGGCTGCCACCAGAACTACTATTCCCAGAATTCCTGGTGCTCCCCACGCTCTTGGTTTTCCCTTCCTGCTCTGTCTCCATCCCACAGCCTCCTGCTCTGCCAAGTCCTCCTAGCCGCCAGCTCTCCCTCTCTGCTCTCCGTCTGGTGGCTTGGAGAGCCAAGTTCCCCAAGCCGCTCCATTCTCCACCGGCTCTCCCACTCTGCTCTCCGTCTGGCGCCTGTGTATGCAAATTATCCCACCATCTTTGTTGGGTTAATTGCATACTCACTCCTGATTGGCTGGTGAGCATAGCGGAGGTACGGTCAATTTACATGTTTCTCTTTTATTATACAGGATTGTGTCTCTTTTATTTGGAGATTCTAAGAGATTCATATTTATATTGTGATTGTTACCACCTCTCCAGAATCACTGGGCCGTTTTATAGTTATCTTCTTGTTGTTCATTTACAGCTTAATTCCATTGTGATTTGTGAACATGTTCTGTACAGTTTTATTTAATCAATGTTGGCTTTCAGATAAACTCCATGTGGGTATGGAGCATCCCCTCATACTTCCAAAAATCTAACCAGTGCTTATCAAACACCGCCACATAGTAAATATTTGTTGATTTGGAGGGGGTCTATTTTTCTTTTATTTCTCATCAAGAGTGCTTTGAACAGTTAGTATATGCTCAGTCGTAACGAAAGCCCTTGGGAGGTTTTCTTGGTCCATTCAGACTGCTACTTAGCTGATAAACAACATACATTTATTTCTCATGGTTCTAGAGGCTAGAAGTCCAAGATCAGGATCCAGCATGTTCACGTGAGGGCCCTCTTCTAGGTTGCAAACTTCTCATGGTGTCCTCACATAATGGAAGGGACTAGGTAACTCACTGTGGTCTCTCTCCTGAGGGCACTAATTTCATCCATGAGGGCTCCACCTAACCATGACCTAACCACCTCCCAAAGGCCCTCACCCCCTAACCATTGCATTGAGCTTTAGGATCAACATGTGAATTTGGGGGGAAACACAAACATTTAGACTATCCCAGAGGTACAAAGAAACGTAAGATATATGTTTGTCCTAAAGTACTCTGTATCCTTAAATCTAAGATTCTTATGATTGAAGATATTGGTAACGTCACCCATGTCTACTAAACTCAATAAATAATCAAAATCACAGAGCTTAGATGTGAGTAATTTTCACTCACATGATGGTAACAGTAGTTTGGTAGTGTGTTCCTAGACTACTTTGGGCAGAGAACTGTTCCATGGCTACATAGGGCACCAGAAGAAAGAATTCAGCAGTTGAGTTCTGGAATGTTTTCTTCCGTGTGTTTTCTGCCATGTATGTGGGTCATGAGTGTAACATGATATATCCACATATTTGTACTCTCAAACAAAAATCTACTTGCATCATATAAAGACAATACAATGATTTAAGAAATAAAATTTGAAGACAAGAATTAAGTTTGGGGCAAGCTTGGAACTTAAACATAGTTATGTTACAGACAAAATAAAACTTCCAGAAACCCTGTGTTCAGGTTTGTGAATTTCTATTTGTATACCTGAGATTTAATGAGTACTTACCACATCTCTGACACTATACTTAGAGATGAATCTGCATTAACTTATTTACTCTTGACAGTTTTGTCAGTATGTTGTAATTTATGATCTTGGGAAGTCACCTAAACTCACAGTCTGATTCCCTAACTTGTATGGCATGGATCCCACAAGTTAGTTCATGGGCTAACTTGAGGCTTTTGTCATATAATGTATGTGAACACAATCTATAACCTAAAGTTGTAATATGCTATTATTATTTCCAGGCCACCATACTGTGATAAACTAACATACACACACACACACACACACACACACACACACACACACACCACACAATATACATAGGGGTTGAATTGCATAATATAGAATAGAAGAGCTGTACAAAAGGAAGGTATTGAGGGTTGAAGCAAGAAATGGGTTTATATAAAGCAGTGACTTTAGTCATGAATTAAAACATAAACTGGGGAAAAATATAAAGATTGTGGAGTAAGAATGAGAATAATATTGCCTGAAATACCAAGAAGGGTTACCTGCATGAGATGAAAAACTAGGCATTAAAAATAACATAGAATAGAATGAATATTTCTTTCTCTTAAAATATATCTGATTTTGATCACTGTCTTTTTTCAATGTATTGCATGTTTTCTGCTATCCTATTTGACTATCAGGTTTTTGAACCAGAGACAAGCCCCTTTTCCTTAGCATATACCTTTTTCATGTAATGAAAGTATATGGTACTTCGAGTAAGAGATGTGAGTTGAATTCTTTACTATACCCAGTTCTTGTGTGACTAGAAGAGTTTTCTTCTCTGTGAAATGGAGATGATGAGTCTAAACAAACAAAAATCACATGAGCATGGTGAAGATTAAATGAAAAGTACACTATCAACTGAAATGACATCCAAATGCTCATCATTGATACAGGTCATCACCATCATCATCATCATCAAGTGCCATTACTTCATCATCATGATCATCCTTAGATCTCACTCTGTGTCTTACAAGGTGAATATTTGCTGAATGAAATAATGATGAAACAAATGAGTGAGACAAGATAGACTAGAAACAAAGCAGGAACTTAGATTACGCAGGGCCTTGAAATTTCATCTTTTATAAACAGTTCCAGACAGACAATGGGTTGACTTTGAAGTCCTCCTTTGTGTGTAGTTTTCTGACAGTAAAATGTAAAGGTCGCTTGAATGGAACCCAAGAAAAGGCCAGGGGCCATGGGTAGAATTGGGATTGCTTTCTTCTTCTAAAAGAAACCTTTAAATACTTTGGCACTGAGAGAAAAGCCAAATTGTCAGTCAGTGGGAGTCAGCCAATGACCTTCCAGAGAAGAAAGGAAGGAATCCAACACCCTCCTTAACTCAATCTATTGTGGACGGAACCCACAGCCAAAGATTTACCCTAGTTCAGACTCCTTTGTATCCAGATCAGATGGGCACTTCCAGAAGTCAAATTTTACCACTGAAGTTAAGGAGGTTACTTCACAGAGGAAAACATATCAGCCCGTTTTAGGAGGGTTTAGACCTCATGACATTTCTTGTCCCTTTTGGGGAACTTGTGTATTTTACAAAGTTCTTAAATATCAAGAATCACTTTTGCCTGGCCGGTGTGGCTCAGTGGTTGAGCGTCGACCCATAAACCAGGAGTTCATGGTTCAGTTCCCAGTCAGGGCACATGCCAGGGTTGTGGGCTCGATCCCGAGTAGGGAGTGTGCAGGAAGCAGCTGGTTAATGATTCTCATCTTTGATATTTCTCTCTCTCTCTGTCCTTCTCCCTTCCTCTCTGAAATCAATAAAAATACATTTAAAAAAAAGAATCACTTTTGTCCCCAAATAACCAAACTTTTTTGCATTCTCTTTACAATATCTGAAGTTACAGTCTCTTCTGTTTGAAGGTAAAGATATAAACCCGAAATGGGGAAAACAACAGATGTGGAAAAAACTTGTAAGATTTAAAAGAGCACCCTGCTTTACATCTCTCTCAGTTGTACAAGGTCGTCTTAGGATGAGTGAAAGAAAGGAAAACCCACAAGTCAACCTACGGGTGGGTGGAGGAGAAGAAAAGAAGACTTTTTAAAAACATTTCTGTTCAAAATGGAATCACTTGCTCAAGACAAAAAACAAACACAAAATTATAAGTATTGGTAAGAGCCTACAGTTACTTTTATGAATTAGTTTGCATAAAGGCAATTGCTTTTTGTATGTATCTATGGGTATTTGAATTTATACATGTTTTTATTGGTCTTGTAAAGAATAAGTTTTCTTGTCACAAGAATGTACTACCATTTATAATAAAAATACTAAGGATCCCAAGCATTGAGACCACTGAGCTGGCGATAAGAGTGGGAAAAAATGAACAACTATCCAGAGTCTCTCTTCATTTGACCTTTAAACTTAATTTTATCATTTTGCCTGACAAACTGAATTCTCAGAACCCATTTGAGCTCTACTCTGGGTGACTAAGTATGAAAATATCTTCCCATGCTAACTGTGGAGTGGGGGGGTATCTATGCTTCTGGTCACCCACATCTGTATGAATAATGAATGTAGACAACAGAATGACTGGAAAATGCTAGCAACATTTCAATACTGGTGATAACAGCATTAATTTTAATCCTAGCCCGAGGTGGTTTGGCTCAGTGGATAGAGCGTCAGCCTGCAGACCCAAGGGTCTCGGGTTCGATTCTAGTCAAGGGCACCTACCTTGGTTGCAGGCTCCTCCACAGTGCAGGAGGCAACCAATCAATATGTTTCTATCACACTCATGTTTCTCTCTGTCTTTCCCTCTCTCTTCCATTCTCTCTAAAAATCAATGGAAAAATATCCTCAGGTGAGGATTTAAAAAATTTTAATCCTAAAAAATACTTTAAAAATACATCTATTATGTCAGCTACCTGTGAAAGTTCAGAGGCCAAGAAAAATTAGGCGAGATTCTGTGTTTGAAAAGGTATTCCCATTTGTAAGAAGCAGACTAGATGATTCTGATGCAGGTGGTTAGATTATTATTCGGGGACAAAAGTGCAGTGATTTATTCTTTGGCTCATAAATTCATTTTAGATTGAACAAGGTCTGGGCATCAGCATGCAAACCAGGCCCCATTCAATAAAAATATGGAGAAAGATGTCTCATGGGTCCAACTTGGCTAAGCAGTATCTCCCGCCAACAGCGGTGGGCCTCTCTTCTAATTGAGTTTTTTTTTTTTTTTTTGGTCTGAAAATTAGATATTTCTCACAAAAGAAAATTTGGGGGGCTGTAATCAGCTTTGTGATAATGATTTGTTTTTTTTATAACCCAATTTTATTTCTTATGGCTCCATTATCTTTGGAAAGTCGGCATATTTTTCTCTTCCTTTATATTGGCTTTCCATTCTTTCTTATACCCAGATGCTAGAATTAGATTTAGGGCATCATAATTATGCTATAATTACCATGATCATATTTTCCTGCCATTGAAAATTAGTACCAATTTTGATTTTCCTCAAAACTTCTACAGATGCTCTCTTTCTGTTGTGTCATAAATTAGTGTCAGAGCAAGTATAAATGTACAAGCCATTTATATGAACTTGTGTGGAGTGTGCTGAATCCACTGTTTCACTGAAGTTGATTGTCTCCCAGAATTATCATTTTTTCTATTGATAATTTTACTCCTGTGAGCTTAATTTTCTCTAACTACCCTGCAAACTGTCTCATTTCACTGTCCAGAAAGGAACTTATTGCTCTACCCCAAAAACTTCACTTTACAAATGAGACATAGAGGACTGAGAAGAGAAGTGACTTGTTCAAGGTCACTCAGCAAGTCAGAAACAGAATCCTATAAACCATTGTACTGAAGGACAGCTGAGAAGGCAGATCAGGGGAACTGAGTCCTGTTTCTATATTTCTTTCTATCTCCATCACTCCATACAAAATTCACACACACACACACACACACACACACACACACACACACACAGAATCATGCCTATTTTCTTTAAAGCAACTATTTATGTTTTTTAGAAAAGAATTGTTGAAACCATCTTCAAGTTCATGAGTGTCTTCTTTCTTCAGAAAGAAGAGAGGAAGGGTAGTCTTCATTGCAACACTGGTAGCCCCTCCTCCAAGACTGTTATTGGTTCCTTCACGTGGATTCCCAGTGGACAAGAGTCAACCTCTAGACAGAGCCCCACTGAGATCAGATGGGATCCTCTGATGTTCTCTACTCAGAGGGAAGCAGGACAGAGAGACCTTGAAGGACAAAAAAAAGGGTGGGGGGGGGGGCATAATATGGCTTAAGGGTACATGATTTCAAAATAAATCTGGATAAATTATTTCATGGAAGACTCATAGCAGGAGAGCAATATTTATCAAACAGCTCACATTTCAAGTGCTTTAAAATGTACTATCTCCATAAAGAAATGGAGCCTCCATAAGAGTTGTATAATTCTTGTAGGTCAAATGATGCTAAATGAAAAATCTGGGTTTTGAATTCATGTCCACATAAGCAAATCAGAATATGTGCTGTCGCTTATCTTGTCATTGTTTATTTCCAGGGGCTAGCAGGTTGTCTGGCTCAAAGCAGGAATGCAAAAGAGGTCTTTCAAAGGCTAGTCTGGGAGTAGAGGCCTGAGTTCATGTCAAGGTTCCTCAGCCAGTTCTGAGATCTGGGATTTGCTTGAAGCAACTCTACATGGGCCAGAAGCCAGGGACACTCACTGCAGCTCCCAGACAGTGGATGACTGTGTCACCACAGCAGATTCTCATTTCCTTCAGAAGCGGTACTTAAAATAAATGTCCACAGCAATCACAGAGAAGGGTCGCTCCAGTCTCTTTAAAATAGAGTTGCTCATCTGTGCCAAAGGACAGCTGGCCAGGAATAGATGATCAGGACAGTCTGACCCAGAGGCCAAGCTATACATGATGCTTCCTTTAATAGCCACCTTTTAGCCTCTGTTCTCTCTTTTTTTTATACAATGTCGATTTATTTCCTAAATTCCTTTTTCTTAAATTAAATTTATTGGGGTGACATTGGTTAATAAGATCATATAGGTTTCAAGTGTACACAGTTCTGTGATACATATTGCATTGTGTGCTCAACACCTAAAGTCAAATCTTCTTCTCAAAACGTGGCCAAGGATCACAATTACCAAATAATAATGATAGGCTTTGTTTGTTTTTTCTGTATTCACAGAGAAGATGGGAAAAGGCAAAGTAAATGGTTTCACATTCCTTTAAAAATTGCTTGGAATTAGATACTGTACTGGACATATTTCATAGGTTGACATATTTGATTCCTTAAGAATTAAGGTTATAGAGGTTGTACCTGGTGTCTCCATGTAGTGAATGCTTAAAATATATTTGTTGGATAAGTGAATGAGGTGTATTGTAACTTGACTGATCCAAATTTCCATAAAAAAATAAAAAGTAAAGGCTTGAAACAAAAACTTACTGGGGGCTGCAATCTCAAGAAAGCAGGAAGGAAAAAGGAGGTAGAGAGAGGGGAAAAGACCGATTTCTGGGTGTGCAACCCGGGTACTCAGTGCACTGATACCTTGGTGTTAACAGTACATTTCCAAAGAGGCTACACAAAATACTGTAGCTATCCAAAATAATGGCCACACAGCCCCAAACTTGTCTTAGCATTCTTCCCAGTCTGCCCATACAATGGGAAGGCGGAAGAATACTGTGTCTTCCGGCTCCTTCCTGTCCTGGATTTCTTATTGATGCCCCAGGCTGGAGTCTACCTCTGGGGCATTAGCTGCACCTCTCAATTGCTCTGTGGAACCAGAGCCTCATAGGATACTTCTAGCCAGTGCGTAGACAAGACGACCTCTCTTTGTAAGTCAGAGCTGGGCATGGGACTCCTCAATTTGCAGCCATAGCAACATGGATCTGGGAGCATAGAAAGGAATTCACCCTTGTTAGGTCCTCTCCAATCTGAAAGCAAAGCTAGAGTTTTCAGCCAGAGACAGGGTAGGAGGATGGCACATCATTTAGGGGTAGGGGGGTGTGTGTTATAAAATCTGAGTCCAATATACAGATGCAATTGGCCTTTTCTCTGCTCATGTCTTTTCCCAGACCCAGACATATAGCTTCTTACGTTATTCTTTCTCCCTTTATTCATCAAGTCATCCAGACACTTGGTCTGCTTTTCTCTCCTTTTGGCAACTGCTTCCATGTACTTTACCCCTAAGGAATGTCTGTGCCTCGCAGAGTAATAGTGAACTGCTTCTCCCGTTCCCTCCTCATTCCCCCCACTCACCCTGGCATATCATTTCTGCTCGCTAAGACAAGCCTCTAGGTGAAGAATGTCCAGCTAGTATCTTCACCTTCTACAGCTCAGAATATCAGTGACAGTGTGGAGTGCTGTATAAGAAGCCAGGTTCAGTGAAAACCCTGTGGGAATTGATTTGGAGTTCCTACCATTGTCTTGGAAGAAAACTATTGATAACACATAGAAAAGGTTGTGTTGTATTTTTTATCACTTAGTATAGACTCCTTATAGTTTGTGTTTTATCACTGATCACTTATGGAAAGCCAGTTAGAGAAGGCTTTTCAGAAGTTAAAAATATTAGGAAATTATTACATTTATAAAGTTCTTAATGCCATGTTCCCTGATCTGTTGTCCATACTCCCGTTAAGTTAATGAATGAGAATTTGAGTAGGTTTGTATTACTGTATTTTTGGGAGGCCTTATGGACAGCCCTTCTACCCCAAATAGCAGGCTCGTTTTGATTGATATACAAGAGTGGTCCCTGAAGCATCCCCAAAGGAGCAGTGGTTGGTTGGTAGAATGGTCCTCTAAGAACATGAGGAGAAATGTCCCAGTGGACTCTTGTCCCATCTTCCTTGTGAGCTAGCTACACCTTTTTTAAATAAAGAAGTGATGGTTAATCCCAGTGAGGTAAGAAAACAAAAAATCAGGGAAAGGTATATGTGTTTTCTCCATGTCCAATATTTTCATGAGAGGTCATTCCCTTCACATATACTCCTGACATTTCTCAATCTATCCTTTTATTCTTTCTCTCCTAATGTGGAGTGACTGATCTGATTGAAAAATTTAGGAAGAATAACCAGGCATTCTGGGCTCAGGAATGAGAGAGCTTCTTCTTCCGTTTGCTGTCCTCAGAAAGCACATTCCAGTAGTTCCCCAGGCCCTAGATGTCCTCGTTCAGGGAAGATTGCTCCCATATACTGGTAACACTTGCAAGTGAGTTTGCCTAATTATAGCATTCCACATTAGCAAACCTTCTTGCTCTTTATTTTCAAAACACGATCACCACATTGTCCTTGATCAGTAATAATGATGCTTTTTTAAATCCCTTCTGCCATTCGATATATTTCTCAATTTATTAAGAACATAGATAACAAAGAGAGGTGCTGTTTGCTGGGGTTTATTTAGGCAACAAGTATGTAAAGTAAGCTTAAACTACCGTACTAACTTTCTAGAGTTGCCATAACAAAATACCACAGATTGGGTGGCTTAAGCAACAGAAATTAATTTATCTGAGTTCTGGAGGCTGAAAGTCCAAGATCAAGATGCTGGCAGGTTTGTTTTCTCCAGAGGACTCTCTCCTTGGCTGGCCCTCTCTCTGGGTCTTTGTGTGGCCTTTCCTCTGTGCTCATACTGGTACATCCCACATGTTGCTTTCTCTTTTTATGAGGACACTAGACATACTGGATTAGCGCCACATCCTTCTGACCTTGCTTAACCTCCATTATCTCATTAAAGGCCCCATATCCAAATTTAGTCACTTACGGAGTCATAGCTTCAACATATGAATTTGGGGAGAACACAATTCAGTCCATAACAAACACCTATAAAAAAGCAGAATTTTAAATAAAAATTTAAATCTAAAATCAGCTCTGAGTTGTTGACAGAAAAGAACACTGAAACAGTAAGAGAAAGTTGAAGAAAAGCATGAAAAGTTATCTCAACCAACAAATGAAAAAGATTAACTTTATAATGACATAGTAATATAGATTAATTGAATATAGTAATGTAGTATAAAATAAATTAGGTATTAAGATAGAATAGGGATATGGCTGGTGACAGTAGAAAAATAAAACACCAAAAAGATATAACAATCGTGAATTCATATATAATAACATAGTCTCAAAATACACATGGCAAAATTTCAAGTATTAATTGACCAATATGACTATTAATTGATATAGTAGATTTTGATTCACTTATCTAAGAAATTAATACCTAAAAGAGTCCAAACATTTGTAAGAAGTAGAGAAAAATTAGCACAATTAAAGCATATTACCTAGTACTAGAGGCCCAGTGCACGAAATTCGTGCACGGGGGCGGGGGTGTACCTCAGCCCAGTCTGCACCCTCTTCAATCTGGGACCCCTCAAGGGGTGTCCGACTGCCAGTGGGATTGGACCTAAACGGCAGTCGGACATCCCTCTCACAATCCAGGACTGCTGGCTCCCAACCGCTTGCCTACCTGTCTGCCTGATTGTCCCTAACCACCGCTTCTGCCTGCCAGCCTGATCACCCCCTAACCACTCCCCTGCCAGTCTGATTGAGCCTAACTGCTCCCCTGCTGGCCCGATTGCCCCTAACTGCCCTCCCCTGCCAGTCTGGTCACCCCTAATTGCCCTCCCCTGACGGCCTGGTTGCCCCTAACTGTCCTCCCCTACACGCCTGGTCGCCCCCAACTGCCCTCTCCTGCAGGCCTGGGTCCCCACCAACTGTCCTTCCCTGCAGGCCTGGTCCCTCCCAACTGCCCTCCCCTGCTGGCCTGATCGCCCTCAACTGCCCTTCCCTGCCGGCTATCTTGTGGCAGCCATATTTAACCACATGGGGGTGGCCACCTTGTGTGTTGGAGTGATGGTCAATTTGCATATTACCTCTTTATTATATAGAATAGAAATGCTTAACCTAAAACACATATGGAATTATAAAGTCATAAAAGTCACCAAAGCAGTTTTAAAGAAAAAGAGATTGGAATAGTTGGGCTTGGATTACATTGCTGGATACCAAGACTTGGTATATGAGAAAGACCACTTCAAAAAAAAAAAAGAAAAAAAAGAAAAAAAAAAAAAAAAAAAAAAAGAAAAGAGAAAGACCACTTCCCTTACAAATCAGTGGAAAAGAATTAGATTGTCAACAAGTTGTATTGGAACATGTTGGATAAATGAGCATTTAAAAAATTAAATACCATTACTTTGGAAAGAATAAGATTTCAAGAAAAACAGAGAGTGGGGAAGATCTTATACTGATGATGAAAGTACAAATTGGTATAGCCAACATAGAGAGTAATTTATCAATACTTCAAACAACAATCGTGATGCAGAAATATTATATACCTCGTCATCCTATGTGTAGATATCTGTCCCAATGAAATTCCCATACATGGACCAGAAGATCATTGGGAGAAAATTATCTATGGGTCTTTCAGATTTCTGCACACCTTCTCAGCAAAGGGACTAACTTTCTTTTGCTCTGTACTAAATTATTTTTCTTAAGGATGTTTCTAAGGTGAACAGACTTGAAAGAAAGAGGTAGTGTCTGCAGTGGGTAGACTTGCTTTCTGTCCATTACAATAAAAGTAATATCTCCCTTTGGAGCAAAGATCTGGCATATTTTCCTATAATCTATAATAATAAAAGTGTAATATGCTAATTAAACCAGACGTCCTTTTGAACGAAGCCAGGGCTACGAGGGAAAACCCGGTCCCGGGTGCCTGCTGGCGGCTTGAGGGAAGCCTGGGTCCCAGGTACCAGAGGGAAGCCCAGGTCCTGGGTGCCAGAGGGAAGCCAGTGCTGGTAGCCAGGGGAAGGAAGGCCTACTCTTGCATGAATTTTGTGCATCGGGCATCTAGTGCATTATAAAAAGTTCAGATTCCCTATACTCAGGATTCCTCAACTATGATGCAAATGACTGTGCATAGTTTTCATCTGGGCCTCTATAGATTGTTCTCATGCAAATTGAGAGGCAAGGGGAATTGGTACAAATATGCCAATTCTCAGCCTGCTTGCTGTAATAAAGTTATTTGCTTCTGAGAGATCTGCCAGAATTCATGAAACTATGGCAGACCAACTTGTTTGCTTACAGATAGGGTAAAACTCAAAACTTTTTACAGTTCCTGACATAGACCTGTACAAATTAATTGTAGCACTGTTTCTAATCATAAAAAAAATAGATTCGAGTTGAATGTGTAACAGTGGGCAGATGTATTTTAAAGGTGTGGAGTATAATACAGCAACTGTATTGTGTGGAATTGATGTGCTATGTTTACTCATATAGGACTGCTATTTTTATAAGTCAAAATTAGTTGATTGTTGGCAATCTTACATGGTTCAACCTTATATTTGTATTAACAAAAAATAGGTCTCAAAAACATAAAAGTTAATTTAAACTTTGATTTCTTCACTGAAAAAACACACAACCTATCCAAATATTTAAAAATGGAATCATTTTCTTTTTAATTCTCACTAATGGAGTAAAAGCATTCTTCTCCATGTGGATAGAGAGACACTGACTTCAGGATAACAATTGATCCTAGACTGAGTAGAAGGAGGATGGACACTGGATGAATATTAGTGAGACTTGAACTGTATCTGTCAAATTCTGGTTCAGAAACCAATAAAAATCAAAAGTAAATATTATAATAGACTAAATAGTTTTTATTATATATGTGTTTACTTGGGTGGTTGCCAAAAAGCTTCCTGGACTCCTCTTTATGTAGTAGGTGTCCATTGTTTCTTAATTAAAACAGTGTACAGTAAGTGTGCAGTGTGTGGAGGCTCAAGATGGTGATTACAACTTGAAACCATTCTTAGTCAACTAATTTTGACTAATTTTGATCAGGCTTTCAAATATGCAGAGCAGTATCAGACCTCTGTTCTCTCATTTTCTGAGAAGGCCTATCTTGGTTTATAGGACAGTTTTTTCTCTCTTTTTCTCCTAGAAAACACATTATGAGTCACTCTGAGGAGTATGGGTCTAAAATTCTCATCATGTGTCATTAAATGTCATATAGTTCAACTGCAGGAAATTTTTTTCTCATAATGAGAAATGCAAAGTCTGGGTTGGTTTCAAGTTTTTATAGTTTTTAATCCTAAAAAAACATTAACAAGTTCATACATTAAAAAACAACACACTATGTCTCCACTAAACTATTTTTCCATCTATTAGATTAATGCTTTTTAACTTTTCTAGGGAGAGCGGGGGAGACAACATAGACCTTAGTAAGTCTTTGTCTTACTGTCAACTTCTAGTTTTGATAATGAACTTTTCTAGTATTATAAGCAATCAATGGGGTAGATATTTTTTTTTATTTTATAGTTATAAAATGCAAGGACCAGAATGGAAGAATCACTGCATTCTTGGTCTCATCCATCCTCTCACTACTGGCTGGGGAACATGACTTACCACGGGTGAGAATTACATCATTAGAAAGGAAAAGAAGAAAATAGTATTAGGTTCTGTTTTCCAATAACTTTAGGAAAGTAGCATCAAAAATCCTATATAATAAAGAGGTAATATACAAATTGACTCTCACGCCCTTGCACAAGATGGCCACCCCCATGTGATCAAAGATGGCTGCCACAAGATGGCCAGCAGGGGAGGGCAGTTGGGGGTGACCAGGCTAGCAGGGAAGGGCAGTTAGGAGTGACCAGGCCAGCAGGGGAGGGCAGTTAGAGGCGGTCGGTCTGGCAGAGGAGGGCAGTTGGGGTCAATCTGGCCGGCAGGGGAGCAGTTAGATGTTGATCAAGCTGGCAGGAGAATGGTTGGGGGGTGATCAGGCTGGCAGGCAGGCAAGCAGTTGGGAGCCAGCAGTCCTGGATTGTGAGAGGGATGTCCAACTGCCGGTTTAGGCCTGATCCCGAGAAATCCCAGATTGGAGAGGGTGCAGGCTGGGCTGAGGGACACCTCCCCCACCCCCAGTGCACAAATTTTGTGCACTGGGCCTCTAGTAAATTGATAACTAAGAGTCAGGAATTCTGTGTCTGTCATCTGTGTAGCTCTCTCATCTGTGAGACTAACAGCCATTATTAAACATAATTCATGACTCTTAAAGCTAAAACATGCCCTAACTTTTTCATTCTCCTGAATGAAAGAGAATTTACTACATTAAGGCAGATTCATATTGCTATGTAACTAAACATGCCAGAACTTAGTGGCTTAAAACAACAACCATTTACTTATCTCATGGTTCTGTGGGTTAGTGGGGTCATTCTTCTTGCCTGGATTGATCTTAATAACCCTCTCTTGGGCTTTATCAAGTGTTTGCAGTTGGCTTGTGGGTCACCGTGTGATCTAGAATGACCTCCCTCATATGCCTGGCAGTTGGCAGCTTGTCGCCTAGAGCCGTGGTTGGCAAACTGCGGCTCCCGAGCCACATGCGGCTCTTTGGCCCCTTGAGTGTGGCTCTTCCACAAAATACCACGGCCTGGGTGAGTCTATTTTGAAGAAGTAGCATTAGAAGAAGTTTAAGTTTAAAAAATTTGGCTCTCAAAAGAAATTTCAGTTCTTGTACTGTTGATATTTGGCTCTGTTGACTACTGGCCTGGAGCAATAGGAGTCACTGAGCCTATGTCCCTCATCATTCAGCAAGCTGCCTTATAGTAGAGATTTCTAATAACAAAAAAGAGGAAGCTGCACGTGATGCTTATAGAGAATCCAGGATACTAAAGGAGTGCTCCAAACATAGCACATTCAAATGCTTTTTCTGAAGCACTTCCCATTGCCTGTAGTATGCAGCCTATGTTCCTGACCTTGACATTCATTGCCTGACACAGTATGGGTTCTACTTACTTTTCATATTTTCCATGACTGCCCTCCTCACTTTCCGATTTAGCATTATGTGGCTGAATTACACTATTTGTTTACTAACAGTTAATTTCCTTTCCCTTTGGGTTTTCTCAACGCTGTTCCCTCTATCCTAATATTCTTTCCTTTGACATCCTCTTGCTGAAAGTTTGCCACCTTTCCAAGACCCAGCCAAAATACCAATCCCATGCACATTCTTTTAGCTTGTTTTGTAATGCTTGTGTGGCTTTCTCTTTGGAGTTTCAGGGCATGCTTTACACTAACCATATAGCTCTGTGAATATACTTTCTGCACAATCGTTAGACCATAAGCTCTCTTAAATGCAACGATTGTGTTTCCTTTTATTTTGCACCTTTAGTACCAAGAAGAGTGTTCAAAACACACTTGGCAAAGGAAAAATATGTTTGCTATTTGCTGACTTGAATTGAAAATTCAAATTATCCACATGGGGATTTTCATGTTTTTGAAACCAATCTTGTTTACCCTGCTTTCTGGCTCCACAAGGGTCTTTGTGTTTTTAATAACAACAAAATCTATGACTATGAAGGTCGCATTTTCCATTCCTCTCTCAAAAACAGTGTCAAGGCCATTTGCGAGAGAAGGTAGGAGGTGAAGCTAAACTGTTTGCCCAGAGTGACAAAGGTGCTGTCCCATTTCCCCGAAACCACAGGACTGACTCACTCCTACTCCAGATCTTTGGGCCGCTGTACCCACCCCATACCAGCCCTGCAGTCATTAACCTCCCTTGGAAACTCTCCTCTGTCTCCTGAACTAATAGCAATACTTGGTGTTCATTGATTTCCTTATTTGAAAACAATGAGGTGCCTCAGTGTTATTTCAAAGACTTGGCAGCTCCTGTATGTCCCTCTCCCCCCACTCTGTTCTTGGGCTCAAGTTGAAGTTAAGTTATTGTTCTTACTCTCAGCCATTTCCTGCCTTTGGGAGTTGATAGAGGGTGAGCCTCAATACACTCAGACATTCTCCATAACAGTTTGACACCTTGGACACACATACGCACACACATACACACACACACACACTAAACAAAATTAAATGCATACCTTATTTTTTAAAATGTGACAAGCACAGAAGCTATTAAAAATAAAATTCATGCCCTCACACACTGAAAATCTTAAGTGCTAGTATATTGTCATGTTCGCTTTAACATTTTACTTATCATAAAACAGAACTTCCAAGATAAACTTCAAATCTTCTTAATTTTCTCTCCAATCTCATGCCTGTCCTCTCTCCCATGACATAACTGTAAGGAACTGAGTTAATTTCCTTTGAGTCCTTGTCTATACACTTGTATATATGTGTCCATAAATGTATTATTCCTTAAGTGTTTGTAAAGGCATCAGATTAAATTTAACATTCTTCGACTTGTGTTAATTACAAGTAGATTTAACAGATTTATTTTAGTCCATAATATTCTAATAATTCTTTTACTAGACTATATCATTCATGTATTTACTTCTACTGATAGATATTTGGATTGGGCCAATTTTTTCGCTGTTGCAACAAATGAACAAATACTGTACTGTGTATGGGTTTCCCTAGAGTATAAACCTAAAAGCAAAATTGTTAGGGTCCTGGTTATTTTCACTTTCCAGATAGTCCTGTACTTTCTCTGCCTCTTACCTCTCTTCCACACTTGTTGTTTCCTTTTACCCAAGAGATGATGCTAAAATGCAAGCTTGATCGTGCCCCTAACATATTTAAACCCATTAGTGACTTCCCATACTCAGTAGGATATCCTATCAACTCCTTAGACCAACAAGATCCTTTATGACGTGTCCTGCCGACCCATCCGGGCTTATCTCACTCACATTTGATCTCCCAGCATTATTGAATTACTTCTTATTTTGTAACTAGAGGCCTGGTGCATAAAAATTCATGCACTGGGTGGTGGGGGGGTCCCTCAGCCCAGCCTGTCCCCTCTCACAGTCTGGGAGCCCTCAGAGGATGTCCTACTGACCACAGTCTGGCCTCCCTCTGCAGGAGGCGACTGGACCAATTGGGGGAAGGCGCCACCCCCATCACCCTGCTGCTGCTGCCACTGCCAGCCCCCACGGCTGCTGGCCCTTGGCCCTCGCCCTTGGCTTCTTAGCGCTGGCCCTCCCCCCCCCCCGCCCACTGGTTGGGGGGGGGGAGGTAATCTGGGGCCAGGCTGACTCGGGGAGGGGCTGTGGGAGGTTGAGGCACAGTGGTTGCATCCCGTCCAGCCTCTGTGGAGGCTCTGGGACCGAGGCACCGAGGCCTCTCCTGCCACCGCCTCTGCAGGAGGAGGGGCCATGGCGCGGGTGGGACCAGACCAGGCCTGCGCCAAGACCTTTCCCACGCTGCCTCTGTGAAAGGGGCTGCGCTGCTGGACTGGCCTGTGCCGCCACCTCTCCTGGGTTGCTGGCCCTCGGCCCTCGCAGCCACTGGGACTTTGTCCAGAAGGATGTCCGGAAGACATCCAGTCTAATTAGCATATGACCCTTTTATTAGTATAGATGGAATGATGGAGTGTAGTTCCTGCCTATAATTCTCCTGCCTGTAATTACTTTCTTTTCCCTCCTTGGTTTAGTTTAACCTTCAAAACTAATCATAGATCCACTTCCAATAATAATAATAGATAACATTTATTATTTGCCAGGTACCTAAAATGATCCTTGCCAACTTGTCTCCCTGACAAATACTATGTCCCATCTTATTTAAAGATGATCCCCAGTAGAGTTAAATACCCGTTCTCTTGCTCCTCCGTCATTTTTTCTATATATTTATTTGTTATTAGATCTATAAGAAGGAAAATATCTGAATGAATTTTCCTTTTTATTCTACTTTTTCAGCTGCTGGTATACATGTCCATGCCCCCACTAGTTTATAAATTTCTTGAAGAAGAAACTACACTTTAGGTATTCATATATGTAACTCTAGTACTTAGCACAGGGTAAGGGCTTCTCAAATATTTGTTAAATAAATAAATTGTCCTTGCTAATAAAGTCTCTTTTCCTTTCCTGGAAGAATTTACAATGGGTTCTGAGCTCTTTAATTGCCACTACACTTGTGGTAAAGGCATTTTGCCAAATGTGAGTTAAAAGGCACCTTTTGATGTTAAAACCACTCTTTAATAACCAAGTCATGAAGCCACAAAGGCTTCACACGTTTCATCCTACCAGTTTCACTGACAGATCGCATCCTTCCTTTCCCAGGGTTTAATGCTCCCTCAAACTCATATTGGCTTGGTTAGTTTCCAATTTTCAGTATTCAATGGTAACCCTAAGAGAGGGGGTGGGGATGCTCTGCTAGCTTCCCTCAAATATAAATATTACATAAATTAAAAGAAAATGGATTCCTGTCTGTGGACTCTACTCCGGTCCTCACGCAGAGAGACATCATCAAGCTTTTGCAGGAGAGGCTCATTCGTCTTGGTAGAGCAGCACTGTGTTCCCAGCCATGGGCGAGAGGGAAAGGGATGATATCTCATCAGATGTGAGCAGAGCAATTAGAGCAGATGGATATAGAAAAGTCCACTGGGTTAGAGCATGATGATGAAATATCGGGACTCCAAACATGATGACCGTTCCCAGAGTCATACCCAGAATCCTTGGCAGGAAGTCTGTGAACTGAGGAATAGAGAAGAGGAACCTGGAAACAAGCAGTAGTGATAATCCCTGGAAAAACAAACTGTATAATCTTCATCCTGGGGATTTTTTTCTATGCATGATTCCCTTCCAGGGGGGGATATTAATTTGAGGTTGGCAATCAATTGGAACAAATCAGTAGAGACACCTGTTGTGCATGATTGCAGATGTGCCTTGTGAATTATGTGATGTGTTTTATGAATCCTAGACAATGTCTTTCTGAATGTCGATACTTAAAGAATAGAGTCAAACAGAAATATTTTATTAAAATTGTCTTGAGTTGGTAAAGATTAGTGCCAGCATGTCAGTGTCTCAATACTTTGAGAATGGATTAGAAATTTGCTGAGTTCCATGCCTTGAAAGTCAGCACTGTTAGAACTGCACATAAAAATAGCTACCATTTCTTGAATATCTAGTTGATTCTATTATCTAACAACCTGGGCTAGTCTCAGCTGAGTGCTTTTTCTGCTGGTCTTACCTGAGGTCATTCGTGTGTTTGATGGCCCAACAGAGGCTGAGTGGTCCAAGATGGCCTCACTCATCTTGGACCACAAATGATGCTGCGTGTTGTCTAATTGGTCCAGGGACTGGAGGATTCATCTCTACTCCATGTAGCATCTTCTCTTCCCCACTGCTAGACGCAGCTTCTTTACAGAATGGTGAAAGCATTCCAAAAGAACAGGACTACAAACTGAAAGCCTCTTGAAACAGGTTTGCTAATTGCACATTGTCACTTCTGGTACATTCAACTGGCAGAAGCAAGTTATAGGGCCAGTCCGGATTCCTGGGGAGGCAAAGCTAGTTCCACAATGTGATGGAAGAAACAGCCAAGTCACACTGCAATGGGAAGCAGGTACCAGGATGTGAGGAATTATCGAGGCCCTGATTGCAAACTATGTTTGCTCTCTCACCCTCTCCTTCTGCTTCTCCTTCCCCCCTTGCCTCTCCCTCTCCCTCTCTCTCTCTTTCTGTAACATTTTTTTAAACTTGCTTCATTGTCCTTTGACAAACTTGACCCTGTATGCCTCATAATGGCTTATTTTAGACCAGTCAATACTCAACAAGCTAAATCGGTCACTACAAAACAAGAACATTCTAAAGTCTCAGTCTGCATTACACAAAATTCAGTCTTTAACTGTAGAAATTTCCCACTTTGAAAACATAAAGACTCGTCTGTTAAATATCCTCTACTTTGACTCTTTCTTTGTCCATCTCCCAAATCTGTGCCATGCATAAACTTCAGATGGTAATGACTCTTCTCCAACAAAGAGGGTAAATTCTAAGTTATCTCCCCAATAATGCCCCCCAAATTTTGTGCCTCCAAAGTGAGAGGGTTTATTTCCATATGTCTCATTTCTTTGTAAGAAGTGAAACTTCTGGTTAAATGTAGCATGATAAAATCAGCCAGTATTAATCATATCCATAGAAGTGGTGTGAGAATTAAGTCTGGCAATGCAGAGCAAACACTGTGGCTACTTCCAAAGAAATTTCCACCTAAAGGAAGAGATTGACACACACATGAGAATAAGTATCACAGGAGGGAGCCGTCCTGTGAGATACCCAGCTGTTCTGGCTCACATTGGCCCATGGGAGACCAGTCTGTGTGGCCTCTGATGGCTTGATGAGAAAGCTGTTAGTCCCAGCCTGAAGAGCACCAAATTCATTATTTAAATACAGATATGTTCTGTGTCCAAATAGAGGCACATGCATATACACACACATGTACAACTATAAAAGGGAAATGGACCATCTCAATGGGAAATTAAAAAGTGAACAATTCACATTTAGGTGTAGGAAGAAAGAGAGGTTCTGAGATGCTTCCTAAATATCTGTTCTCCTTTTCCATCTCTGAATATGAGTTTCTCCTTTTAATGAAAGTTTTGGATTATGTAATTTTCTGGGTCCCTTCAAGCTCTAACATTTTACGCTTATAGCATAGGCATCTAATTGGCATCATAATGTCCAATACTAGTGAGTCAAAGCGATTCCCCATATTCATTCAGAAATAATCCACAGTTCCATGAAAAATAGTTGCTGAATTGCAACACATGTACATCTTATCTATTCCTTAATAAGGACACCACAGTCACCCGAGTGAAGTTTATAAAGAGGGGCTCTAACCTTACAGTTAAGTCAAGGGGTGCAAAATGGGAAAAACAAACCACAGTCAAAATGAAAAAAAAATTTTTTTTTTTTTTGTAGTTCTTAGCATACCAGCAGAACAAATAGGTCAATTTCATAGAAGTTCAGTACTCTGCTGTTTAATGTAGATGAGTTGTGTACAGATCTCTGCGTAGGACAAGGAACCCTCTGACCTGCTCTGTTAAATTTGGTGTGTATAGGGGGATCTTCTTTTGTAAAGTTTACCCAAATGTTCTATTTTTCTTCTATTACTCAGATAATTGTTCTTATCATTCAACTATCTAAATATTCTTATATGCTTATGCTTTATTGCACTTTTTACATTTTAAATAACTTTCAAACATTCTCTCAAATATGATCATCAAACGCAAGGGTGAAAGGTTTTTATAAAGAAGAAAACTGAGCACTTAGAATCCAAATGAGTAGTCCCGGTTTACACGGCATGTAAATGACAATGACGGGTCTAGGGTGAAACCCAGACACCTCGCCTTGAAACCAGTCTTTGTCTTACTATAGAACCTGGGGGAATTTTGGATAGTGGTGCAGGCCTGCCCCTGTCATAGAGACAACATCACTCACCGGTTTCACTGCCCTGACATACAAATAGCCTTAAAAAGCAGAGAGATTGGTGCCAGAGGCCACTTTGCTGCTCATCTCCCATCTGTTGGACAGCTGGACAAGGGAACAGCTGCCAGTCAAGGCTGTTTTGCCTGGCACTATCAGATCTATTGGCATCCCACACCACATGCCAGCTGGTGCCTGCTCTGGTTGAATAGGCCTTGTTTGGGTAGGCGAAAGCTCCAGTTGTTATTAGTGCAGCCATGAACCTCAGTTCCCTTCCTAATGCAAGAGTGAAGGTCAGAGCCAGAGAGTAAATCAGACTCACCTTTGAAAAAAGGTTGCTTCCGGTTTTGTGGAACCAGGGCCTGGGTTAGTGTGAGACGGAGCAGTGTGCGCACCTCACATTTACCCCTGCGCAACTGTGTGACCTCAGACAAATCACTTCGCCTCACCTAACTTACCCTACAGGTCCCTGGCACTGCAGTGGCAGTAGCACCTGTGCCGTGATTGTGTTGGGAAGATGACATGAGTGGGTATGACAGAGCCTTGCACGCATTGGACCCTCGGTGAGTATGAATTGGTCCAGAAGCCACCATAGCCTGGGGCTTGGTTTAATCTCCAGAAGACATCCCTGAGGTCTCTTGTTGTCCATCTTCAATTATCTAAAGGACTAGAAGGAGAGAGGGGATAAGACATTATTGTGTTTTATTCTAAAGGGAAGAAATAAGACCAAAGTTCTAGTAGTTGCAGGATAATAAATTTTAGTTTAAATTAGAAGCAACTTTCTTGAACCCAGAGCACTTAAGAGTTGGGAAAATCTGGAGTGAAGTTCTACACCCGAGACTCCTGGGAAGAGGTTGAGGCACCATCTCTTTGAACGATAAGGAAGGCGCCCCTTTCACCTCCACCCTTTTATTCTGCCTGCCTTTCCTTTATCTTTCTGGTTATTTCTTGTTCCAAGTGAATTGTGTAAGGATAAAGTGATTAATACATATCCTTATGCTAACGGGGCAATACGTTAAAAGTCAGTGCTGTATAAAATATTCAAAAAGTGTGTTGGGAAAGTTAGTGAGCAGGAGAGAGAATGAAAATCTGCCACTAGCCATCCAGAAAAAAAAAAAAAGTGTTGCCCTCCTGGGGAAGTGTAATGGGAGTATCGCTCACTAGGCTTCACTCCCTGTGAAGCAGAAAGAGTAACTTTAGCATCTTTATTGCATATGCAATATTTTTTACATGTTATGCATTTGGCCTCTATCGTTTGCTAGGGCTGCTGTCACAAAGTATCACAAGTTTGGTGGCTTAAACGACAAAAATGTATTGCCTCAGTAAATACGGAGGCTTGAAGTCCAAAATCAAGGTGTTGGCGGGGTTGGTTCCCTCGGGGGACTGGGAGAGAGAATGTGCGCCATGCTTATCCCTTTGGTGCTGTTGGATTGCTGACCGTCTGGGGCACTCTTTGCCCTGTAGAAGCATCACCCTGCCCTCTGCCTTCATCTTCCCAGTGTTCTCCCACTGTGTGTGTCTCTAGGTGTAAATGGCCCCTTTTTCTAAGGATGCAGTTATATTGGTGTAGGGCCCAACCTAATGACCTCTGTTTAATTACATATGCAGTGACCCCACTTCCCAAAAGGTCACATTCTGAGGTGCTGGGGTTAGGACTTCTACATATGAATTTTGAAGGGACACAACCCCAAATGGGACCTTATATGTGGTATATGCTTAGTAATGTTTTCTGTACAAGTGGAGCTGAAATCAGAGTGACCAAACCTCAGAATTAGAAATAAATTGATGGAATGAACTCCATCTCTCCTACGCCTGGATACCCTCTGTACTGCAGGCTTTCTTTAGATTCTTCCAGCGATGCCTGTAAGTGGTAGAATTTGTTTCATTGATTTATCTCCAAGGTTCTATGACTGTGGGCAGGCAGGGGAAAGCTAAGGAAAGAGTATCCTAGAATAATAAATGATTGCTTAAAGAATTTGAGCCCCTCTGCTCGCTAGGATGTTATTTATGACAATTGTTGAACTATCAAAAGCAAAAATCTTTAGAACGTAAATAGGTAATATTTGCTGAGCACTTATTATGTGTCAGATTCTATACTAAGTGGTTTATATGATTGGATGAAAACAACTCATCGTCATGGAAGTGTTACCATGCATACCCATTGTAGAGAGGGGAACTGAGTTCTGAAGCGCTCACGCAACTTGCCCAGGATCACACTGCATGCAGGACACTGCAAAAGAGGCCCATCTGATGGGAAAGTCTCTTCTCACAAGTCCTGTCCTGCTCTGACTTTCCTCAACTCTTTCTTTTCTTCACAATAAAATCCAAATGAAATCATCTGTTTAGTGACTTAGAGGGAGGGTGGAGAGTGGTGAGGATGATGTTTGTTCTTGCATCCATGTATAAAACTAATACATTTTAAAGAGAAAAGGAGGGAAAAGGAAAGAGAATTGGTAGAAGGAAGAGAGAATTCTTACCAGGACATGCTTTAGGCAGGTCGGTGGGTGGGTGGCTATTTATAACCTGCCTTCTTCAGATCACTTTTGTCTCTTGCCACCATTAGTGATAACACAACAAGAGAACGATTCAGAAAATTCTATTTCCTAGAAAGGCACCTGGCCCTCCCTCTGCGGGGGAGTGAGGAAGAGCACCAGATGTACTGAGGTTTGCCTGATTTAGCATTCTTCAGTGGGTACTCACCACAGTTCCTAAAAAGGAAATCATTTTGGGTGAATTAATTTAACCAAGGTGGTGTTGAAGTTGGGTCTTTGTCTCTTACGCTGTGACAGTCAACAGACGTGCTGAGCATCTGGGTGGTTACCTCACAGGCCCAATAGTCCATTCTGTTTCTGGACTTCAGAAAAATGGCTCTGGGAGCCTGGCTCAGCCAACTCAAATGAGAGGGTTCAGAAAGCAGACATGCTTCTCCTTGAAGCACATCACTAGTAAATGGACTGCTCTCCAAGTACAGACATGTTGAAATTAATAAGTTCTCTCCCCATTTCTTTTTCCAGTCTTGATGTAGAGGTTACCCACTTTGTAGCCATGATTTTCCTTTCAGAAAATGACATGTGGGGGATTCAAAAGTGCCAGAACTCAGTTTTCCCCATGCCAATTTGCCTATTCCTTTCATTTGTCTGACATACCTGAATACCTGCTCCTGGAAATTTTCACATCTTAATAGAAGTGAAGTACATTTACTCATTACAACAAAGCTATCAGTTAGGCATTCTTCACTCTCACATTAGTGACCAACAAAAAAAGCTAAGTAATTGGGGGGAAATGCAAAGTTTCCCATTAAAGGGTTAAAGCATTTAAGCAGGAACTGTATGGCTAACTCGTTCATTCATTCAACAAATAACTTCAGATTGTGCTGGGGATAAAGATAAACATATTTCTAATACAGATAGCTTCCTCCTACTTTCATAGTTTTTATAGTCTGTCGACGAAACAGAATAAAACATTTTGTCATACAAATTAATATAAATGCAATAAATATATTGTGAAATGAGGGCATATAAATGAGAGACCCAATCTGATCTGAGTATTAGGAGAAGCCTCCATAAGAAAATATATTTAGCCTGAGACTTGACAGTTGTGTAAGAGTTAGCTAGAAAGGAGAAATGGCAGATGAAATAATCAGATGGGAAGGAATCTCATATACTGTGAGTGACAGAGGATCCAAATGATTGAGAGGACACAAAGGAGAACAAAGATGACATTAGGCTGTGGAATTAGGGAGGAACCAGAACATGCAACTACTACCAAGTCACACTATAGCTGATCTATATCCTAGGAATAACAGGAAGTCTCTGAACGGCGTTATTCGAGGATTATAGTTATAGGTTCAGAAAGGCATTTGAAAGATCACTCTTTTTTTTTTTAATGTATTTTATTGATTTTTTACAGAGAGGAAGAGAGAGGGATAGAGAGCTAGAAACATCGATCAGCTGCCTCTTGCACACACCCCACTGGGGATGCGCCCGCAACCAAGGCACATGCCCTTGACCGGAATCGAACCCGGGATCCTTAAGTCCACAGGCCGACGCTCTATCCACTGAGCCAAACCAGTTTCGGCTGAAAGATCACTCTTATCAGGAGACTAGGAAGAAGAGGGACAAGAGAAGAGTAAAGACCTCTTAGAAGTTTCTGGAAAGTTTCAATGGGAAAGATTTGGTAGCTTGAATTAGTAATATGACGATCCTATATAATAAAAGCCTAATATGCTAAGTGTCCGGTCATCCAGTTAGCCGTTCAACCAATCAAAGCATAAAATGCTAATGATATGCTAAGACTGCTCAACTGCTTGCTATGACATGCACTGACCACCAGGGGGCAGACACTTTGACCGGTAGGTTACCTTGCTGCTGGGGTCCAGCCAATCAGACTGAGCAAGATGGGCCTGACAAGTCCTGGAGCCCTCCTGCAGTCCCTCCCCGGTTGGCCAACCTCCTGCATCCCTTCCCAGTCCTGATCATGCACCTGTGGGGTCCTATGGCCTGGTTTGTGCCCTCTCGCAATCTGGGACCCCTCGGGGTATGTCAGAGAGCATGTTTCCACCTGATGGCAGAACTACTGGTCACTATGATGTGCACTGATCACCAGGGGGAAGATGCTCAACTCAGGAACTGCCCCCAGTGGTCAGTGTGCTCCCATGGGGGAGCACCGCTTAGTCAGAAGCCGGGCTCACAGCTGGTGAACACAGCAGCGGTGGTGGGAGCCTCTTCCGCCTCCATAGAAGCACTAAGGATGTCTGACTGCCGGCTTAGGCCTGCTTCCCGTGGGGAGTGGGCCTAAGCCATCATTTGGACATCCCCCGAGGGCTCCTGGACTGTGAGAGGGCACAGGCTGGGCTGAGGGACCCTCCCAAATTTCATGCACCAGGACACTAGTGAAGATATAAATAAGTGCTTGGATTAAAAAATTATTTAGAAGGGATCTTCCCTGGATTTGAAGATTATTAGATACACATCTGAAGGTAAGATGCCCAAGATGACTGAGGTAACAGCTAGAAGCAAATGGGAAGTTGGAGCTAACACTCACTGAGATAGAAAACACTAGAGAGAAGGCATATTTTCTGGGGAAAGATTATGAGGTCACTTGGAGATATGTGGGGTTGCTTTACCTATAAAACATCTAGGCAGAAATGTCAAATCAGAGATTGGCTAAGAGGTGGAAAACTAGAGCCTGGAAAAAAAATATTCACCTTGGAATTATTGATCTGAAAGTCATAGCCTTGATGTGCTAATGAAGCCATGGGCAATGAAAATATAACATAGAGAGAAGATCTAGGATGGGACAACAGATAGAAATGGGGAACCCTGAGGTTTTTTTTATTGTTATACTAGAGGCCCAGTGCATGATTGAATCATGCACGTGTAGGGTCCCCTACACGCTTTCGCTTTTCACGGTGGAGCTGGATGCCTGTCTGCTCCGGCACCAGGCCTTTCAGAAGCCTCCGGATCCACGCTTTTGATGGTCCGCAGCCGCTGAGGGGGGCTACCCTGCTGTTGAGAGGCGCTGAGGGGGACTGCCGCGGACACCTGGCTACCATGCCATTGAGAGGCGCAGCTGGGTGTCCGTGGCAGGGCCCCTCAGCGGCCACGGATTTGGCCATTGAGAGGCACAGGGGGCGGGAGTCCCGCCCCCTGCGCCTCTCAACAGCAGGGTAGCCCCCCTCAGTGGCAGTGGATCCGTGCCTCTCAATGGCCGGATAGGCCACCCCGAGTCCCGCCCCCCAGCCTCCCACTGCCCAATCGTGGGCATAGCGGAGTGATGGTAATTTACATGTTACTCTATTATTAGATAGGATTTTTATTGATTTTAGAGAGGAAGGAAGAGGGAAAGAGATATAAACATCAAAGATGAGAAAGAATCATTGATTAGCTGCCTCCCACACACCCCCTACTAGAGATCGAGCCCACAACCTGGGCATGTGCCCTGACAGGGAATCAAACCATGACATCCTAGTTCATAGGTCAACACTAAACCATTAAGTCACACCAGCTGGGCTTCATATCTGTTTAGTTAAGGAACAATGATCAGAAAAGGCTTTCAGGAGTGATGAAAGGTGCAGATGAAAACAGGAGAATATTGGAACAGGCAAATTGAAGGAGGACTGTCTTAAGAGCCTAGTGGTCAACATTGCTCAAAGTCAAGTAAAGGTGGTGAGTGCAAAGATTGCACGGGATTAGAGATTTGGATATCACTGAGGTTTTTTGGACAAGAACTGCCAAGAAATGCTGGGAGCAAAAGCCAGAATTAAGTGGGTGGTGGAAAAATAGAGAAATATATATGCATAGGAAGTTCTTTCAGTGTGGTGAGAAAGAAGAAAACTGGAACAGTAACTGGATGGGAGACATCTTTTTCCACCACCAACCTCCAAGGACCCTTTCAACTTCTAAACTCCATCAGTGTTCATAATTGGCTATGCTCCCAGTAGTCAAGGCAAGTCTTTAAAATTGTTTTTCTTAATTGTATGCCTTCTCAACTCATGATACAATGCCTATCACATTGTAGATGCTACTCAAATACTCAATATTAGTTGAAAGATCAAAGTTGTTACTGGTGGATAACCTGTGAGAGCACATAAGATACCCACAGGAAATGAAAGAACTGTTTGACTAAGACGTCTAATCAGAATAAAGGCCCAGATCTTTTTAAAACCCCAAATGTGGTATCGTTGTGAGCAGAATGACTAAGTGAGCAAAAGGCTACAGAGCTCCTGCTAAGTGAATATACACTTATTAGCCAATGAAACCACCAATGCAGATATATACTCACTGGAAATTGTTAATTTAGAAAGTATAATGGCCTGGCAGCCAGAAGCCCCTGTAGGCTTTTTTAACAGTTGGTATTGGAATGATCTTTCTCACACTTGAATGCTGTGAAATTAGTGTCAGATTAAAGCCAAGTAAAGATGAAAGTTCCTTCCTTCTTGGGTTTCTCAAAATACATCAGCTTGATCAATTATCAACAACCGTCTGGTTACTGCTTTTAAAATCTGATTTGAGAAAAGCTTGAGAATGTTCTTAAGCTGATGCTTAATATTTGGAAATATGCAAAGTCACTCAACCTAGTGTGTTTGACACCAACACTGGGACTAGAAGACCTACACTCTAAACAAGTTTTAACAATAATAGCTAACATGTAGTTCTGTTCACTATTCCCCTAAATTTGCTTTTTTCCCCCTGCCTAGTATCCAATTTCAATAATAATAACAATAATGATAATAATAATAAAAGTTAACATTTATTTGGTGCTTAATATATGCCAAACACTGAACATGTATTATATTATCAAATCCTCAAAATAATTTCCATTTTACAGAAGAAAAAACTGAGGACAAAATAAATAGCTTATGTGTGTCCTCAAAACTAAAATGAGTCTCCTGTAAGCAGCATGTTGTTGGGTCTTCATTTTTGATCCATTATACATTTTAATTGGAGAATTTAGTCCGTTTATATTTAATGTAATTATTGACAGGTAAGACTTTCTAATACCATCTTATTAATTGTTCTGGCTGTTTTTCAGTTCCCTTGTTTCTTGTTTGTTTTATCTTTCTCCGCCCCGCCCCCCTTTTCCTGTCTTCCTTTGTGAAATTTGGATTTTTCATAGTGTATGCTTTGATTCCCTTTTTATCGTTTGTGTATCTAATGTAGGTTTTTGCCTTTTTATTGCCACAGGTTTACATAAAATCCCTTACAGATATAATGGTCTAATTTAAGCTGAGGACAACTTAAGTTTGATCACATACAAAACTCTATCTTTCTACTCCCTGCCCTCTATACCTTTTTGTATGTGTCACAATTTATCTCTTTTTATATTTATAACAAATTATTGTAGCTATAGTTATTTTTAACACTTTTTGTTCTATAACTGATTAGCACAAAATTATATTACAGTATTAAATTATTCTGAATTTGACTATTTACCTTTACCAATATGTTTTATGTATTTTACACTTTCATTTTATTGATTAATATCTCTTTATTTCAGCTTGAAAAATTTATTTCAGCATTTCTTGTAAGGTAGGAGGAGTGGTGGAAAACTTCTTCAGCTTTTGTTTGTTTGGAAAATCTATCTCGCCTTTATTTCTGAAAGAAAACTTTGCCAAGTATTCTTGGTTAGCATTGTTTTTTTTTTTCATTTAGCACTTTGAATACATCATCCCACTCTTTCCTGGACTGCAGTGTTTCTGCTGAGAAATCCGCTAATACACTTATGGGGTTCCCCTATATATGAGGATTTTTGTACTTGCTGCTTTTAAAGTTTTCTCTTTGGTTTGAGTTGTAGACAGTTTTATTATCATGTCTTAGAGAAGACCATTTTGAGTTGAAATTTTGTGTTGACATACTAGCTTCATGAACTTGGATGTCTAAATCTCTCCATAGATTTAGGAGTTTCTCAATCATTATTTTAAAAATAAGCTTTCTGCCCATTTTCCCTATGGGAGCTGGTCTGGTACTAGGGTAAGCCTTTATTTAACCTGAGGTTTCTGAGGCCAACCTGAAGTTTGAATCTGTGGGGACAGTCTGATGTTGGGATGGGCTCAGAGCCTGCATCTATAGAATTTGGCTGGGGTCACAGGGTTGGCCCAGTGCTGGGGTGGGTCAAAAACCTTGGTTCCTAGTAATTGGCCTGGCACTCAGCCCAACTGGGAGCCTGGTTTATGGATGTCTGTCTGGTTTGTGAGTGTTGACTGGGAGCCTGGAACTAACTAACTGGGGCCTTGTAAACTGACAAACACTGGAGTGGGCTGGAGTCCTGGGTTGATGGGAGCCTGCCAGGAGCTACCTAGGACTGTGGGAGTAGCCCTGGAGCCGGGGCAGACCTGAGCTGGGGCTCACAGTGAAGTCTGGCACTCAGTTTACTCCCCTATTCCCACACAGAAAGTGACTCTCTTTATGATGAGCTGCCCAGGATTGGGGAAGGGGTGAGCAGCTAGTGCAAATGTCTTTCCTTCCTTCTTCAATGTGTCTTTTCTCATTTCTGTGCTTATAATCCCTCACCTGGAATTTTAGGTTCTTGTGAAGGTATTGTTTGTGCACAGATAGTTGTTCAATTTGATGTTTCTGAGAGAAGACAAGCATTAGAAATTTATAAACAGTCATTTTGCTGATGTCACTCTTCTAGATATTTCTGCTCCTACTTTAAAGATAACAAAACTAGGCCCTTGAGTGGATGAATATTTTGCATGAGGTCAAGCAACTCATTAGAACAGGTCAGGATAACAACTCAAATTTGTCTGTCTCTAAGGCCCATGTCCTTCCTCTCACAAAAGACCTTCGCTCCAGAAAGAAAATACGGTAAAACAAAAATGATTTCTCCTTTTAAAAGTAATTAATTATAACCACATTTGTTTTCCATGGGGTATAATAATACACAGTGGTGGGAGGGAATAGTTTTATACTGCTCCCATCCTTATAAACACATCCAGATATTGAATCATATAAAAGGAACAATTGAAAAGTCAAAGCTTCCACCAATTCTTTGGCTGTCAAAAGGTGAAAACCCCAGATAGATGGCCCTTTGTTTCGGAGAAAACCATAATAACTTTTTTATATTTTCAAAGATTGGCAGACCTGAGAGTTTAGGCAAAAATAATTTATTCTGTGTATTAAATGGAAAACTCAGAATTGGAGGTAGAAAGGAGTCTAAGAAATGGGAGAGAGGGGAAAAGACCTGAAGAAAGTGAGGGGCTGGCTAATATGGAAGCCAGGAAATCCATAAAGAAAACTCTAGCCAGTGAGAAACCCTGTAAGGAATGAGTCTAGCACTGTGGGAAGTTGAGAACTTACTAGTAATTTTCCTTGGTCTTCTGTATAGTACCACCAAAAAGAACTGTTTTTTCTCTCTAAATTTTGAATCAAAACAAGAAAAGAAGACTAGGTTCCACATTTGAGTTGATTCAAGCTAGAAACAGAAGAGACACAAGTCACAAGACATTAATGAGATCACGTGTCCAGGGAAGAACAGGGCAAATGTGTGACCCTCCACAACAGGAATCCAAGCAGAGTTAATAGGAGGGTGTGTTACTGCTGGGATTTATTTTCGGTGCATGTAACTAGCAACTTGACCTATTTATTTTAATGTCAGAGGAGCCCTAGCTGGTTGGAATATTGTTCTGTACACCAAAAAGGTTGCTGGTTTGATTCCTGGTCAGGGCACATCCCTAGGTTGTGGGTTTGGTCCCAGGTGGGGGTGCATATGGGAGGCAACAGATTGATATCTCTCTCTCTCTCTTTCTCTCTCTCCCTCTTCCCTCCCTTCCTCCCTCTCTAAGAATTAATTTAAAAATGCCCATATCCTCAGGTAAGAATTAAAACAAAAAAGAAAATGGTGGTCAGACACCATCAACTCTAGGATTTGTGAGACATTCAGATGTCTGGTCACTTGGATCATAAAGAGAATAACAAAATCATACAAACTCTCTCTCAAAAAAGAAAAAAGCTATTTGCCTATAGTTCTTTCCAGAATTTTTTACTTTTATGCCACCACACACCCTAGATTCTATCAACATTAAGTGACTTGCCCTGTGCAAATATGCTGTGATTTTTCAGACCATCTTTTTCTATCTGCAAGGATTTTACTTGGACATCAATGTCATTTCCTTATAAAGACTCTGTACTCTCCTGGTTCCTTCTTCCTTGATAGCATCTTACAGCTATTTCAAGTACACTACCTGCCACCCTGTCTCCCATCTAAACTGTAAACTCCTTGGGTGAAGGGAAAAGACATTACTGAAGTCGTTATTCCAGAACCCAGCACAAGGCTGAAATAGAGATGTTTTCTACATCTTAATTACATAAATGGCATGCTTGAATGGTGTCTTCTTAGGCAACTTTATTTAAACTTTGTGGGGAAAGCTCAAATAAGATGCTTGAACTTTCTCTAGATTCTTACCCCACGTCAGTCACTATCTGCGATGGAGAAGCAATAATTATATACTCTCTGAGGATTGTCATGTTGATAAAATAACAGTCTCAGCCAACAGAATTCAAGGAAACCAGACTCAGCTCCTTTGAGCTCGTGAATTTACAGTTCAGTTTCTTGTCTCTCCTGAAGTATCCTATCTAATAAAAGGATAATATGCAAATTAACTGTCACTCCATCATAAAGATGGCGGTGCCCAGTACTCTCAGCCCCACCAGAGTCCCCCAGTCCAGGAGGGCGGCTGCTGACAGTGGGCAGCATGAGCGGCCTGGTGGAATGCTTGCTTTGTTGCTGTGGCAATGAGGCAAGCATTCCACCCCGGCCGTGGAGGGCCTCTGGGCAGTGGGCATGGAGTGGCCGGTGGGGGGGAGGGGGGGACGGGGGGGGGGCGGAGAACACTTGCCCTGTCGCCCTGGTGACAAGGCAAGCGTTCTGCGCCCAGCCGTGGATAGGCCTCTGGGCCGAGGAGAGCCTCTGGGCAGTGGATGCAGAGCGGCCAGGCCCCGCAGAGAGCTACTGGCGTACGGATTCGTGCGCAGGGCTACTGGTTGGTTTCTAATTTGATTGTTTTCATTTTTAATTTGGAACTAACTTCAAACTTACAGAAAGTTTGTAAGAATAAACAACAATAACAAAAACACCTACATACCCTCATTTAGACTCAGCAGTTAGTAAAATGTGACACGTTTGTTTTATCGTTTTCCCTTTCTCTCACATATATAGTTTTCCCTTAAATGAGTGATAGTGAGCTGCAGACATCTTGCCCTTTCCTTGGTAAATACTTCAGTACATAGTTCCTCAGAGCAAGGACATTCATCTCCATAACCATGGCATAATTATGAAAATCAGGAAATTTAACATAGGCACAATATTACAAATTAGGCTGTGGATGACAGTGAAATTTCACCAGTGATCTCTTTTATAGCAATTTTTCCTGGGCCAGCATCTAATTCAGGACCACATATTGCATGTAGATGCCATGTCCCTTGGTCTCCTTATTCGCGGATGGTTTGTCAGCCTTACTGTCTTGCATAACATTGAAGCTTTTGAAGAATACCAGCCACTGATTATGCAGACAGCTCTTTGGATTTGTCTCAGAACCTCTAATGATTTGATTCCCCTTAGACATTTTGGGCAGGATGTCAGTGCATATTATTAGGAGTCTCCTGGTGTCAGTTCTTCCATTTTTGAGGATGTATTCTTCACCAACTACTTAATATTTGCAAATGGAAAGATAGTAACTCTACCATAGATAAACCTGCTAAATGTACCTTCATCAAGTGATCAAAGTTGACTTTGCCAATAGCTGATTTTTTAAAAGCTACTTCAATAAAAGATTCAACTATTTTTGAGAACTGATTTGCCAGCCATGAAAATTACACATTCTGATTTAAAAAAGAAAAATGCATGAAAAAAGCGATGTTGGTGCTTGTCGCAATATTTACTTACCACCCAGTGCATAAGATCTGGACTAATGTTGGTAATATTCAATGAATTCCAAGTCTTTAATAATAGGTTGCCACCAACACACCCACAAATCTTTTTTTAATCTTCCGATGACCTCATGTACAAAAGAGGAAACAATGGTAACTTGGCCACGGTCACAAAGCTCAAGTAATGCGAGTGCGCATTTGTGTGCTTGCAAGCTCGTGTTCTTCCCTCTGCACATACTTATACACAACCAGGAAACAGGTGGGCGTTCACTATTAGAAGAGGGCTCGGTAGGAGCTATAGGGAAGGCTGGGTGCTAATTCAGTTTTCATGCTACCAGATGGCACTCTGTGACTCCCTCATTAAAGCAGTAATCAGAGAAAGGATGTGGAAGAAAACTGTGGATGTGAGGGGGGTGTGAGGGCAGGTGAGGGAAGCGAAAAGGCTCCATTTTCCTCCACCGGAGACCAACGGTGCTCTGTGGCCTTACAAAGCAACCCCTGCTGCTCTGGATGTAGGTATGTCTGAGTGACTGAGCCCCCACTGGTGACTCAAGGACCTTTTTAGAGAAAGCAGGCAGCCCCGTGTTTCCCGGTAGACAGGAATTTAAAAGCAGCAACTCTGTAGAGCACTCCAGCTTAGAAAACCCCTAAACCCTCCCAAGAGCTCAAACTCTCGGTTTCAATCATCTTCAAGTTCTAGATAAATCTCATCTATGGGTGGGAATCTCATGAAGCAGACGTGTGGAAGAGATGTGGAATGGATGTACTGTTACCCAGGGAATTTGTGAGAGATGTGGAACAGGATCAGACCGAGGCAAGGAGGTTGCAGAGCTGTCCGCCTTCTCTCCTGAGCTGGGCAGAAGAGACTCTGCTTCTTCCACTTCGAGTCTACCGTGCAAACTCACCGGTACATTAAAGTCAGCGAAAAGGGAAAGATACTTTGCTATTTTCAACATGTGCAGCCACCGAGAGGGACGAAGGAACTAATTGACTTTTTGGGAAATAGCCATCTGAGTTCTACAAAGGCGGAGGGGCTAGAAGATTCCTCCAAAGAGGAACCGCAAACACTGGAGAGAGAGTTGGGTCCTTAAACAGTGGGCTGCCATCACTAGCAGGGACCCTCCCACAGTGTGCCTTCGCTTCTCCCTCTTTGCCTTCAGCGGGGATGGGTGAGCTGCTGCAAAGGGATAAGCTATCCAGATCACTTTCTTTTTATTAGCAGCTGTCACATGCTCTGTCTGGCAGCAGCGAGCTAAATCCTCCCTGCTTGGGCCACTTCGTCACAGCTCTCTTCTCAAAGGATGCATTCCTTTATCCTTGCTGACCCTGGAAAGGTGGCCTGTTTTGCTCTCTCTCTCTTTTTCTTTTTTTTTTTTAAATAGCTGCCACCCCCAATTTCTCCATTTGGGCATCCATTTGTGAGAGTAGAGCCCATCCTTTCCAGCTACCCCTTTCTTCTTTCCCTTAAAGACAAGAGTGTAAGACCAGGGAGCAGCACAGGGGCAGGCTCTGAAGTCAGACACACCTGCCTTCCAGCAGGGTCCCTCCTGTTACAAAGTTCTGTGATGCTAGCCAAGCCTGTGTGTCAGTTTCTCCTCATCTGAAAAACTGGCAAATAATATGTAACATGATTCATGTCACACATAATGCATGCAAAGTTCTCGACCCAGAGCAAGTACTTAATAAACCTTAGGTATTAGTTGGTACCATCATCATGATAGTTGCTCTTGCTGCCATCCTCATCTTCATCATCACTGTCTCCTTTAATCAGTGTGAAGAATTAGACAAGAAATAGAAAGCACAGGTTTGAAAATGTCTACAAAGTTGAGAATCTTACTGACTTCTCACTGTGATTTTTCTTTGGGAATACATCCTGGTCCCCATTTCCCCTTACTAGAAATGCTTTTTTTTTTTTTTTCTGTCAAGAGAGGATGCAAATTTACATGGAGGAAGCGGTAAGGAGAAGGAAAAGGTCTCTGCTTGCTTTCACCCCCAACACCTGGCACAGCTGAGTCGAGGTGAGGACCTGAAGCAAACAGAGCAGGGGAGGGGCCTCCAGCGGCTCTCGGTTCCCCTTGGCCCTGGGCCACATGTAGCGTGTTCAGCACTTGGGCTCCCCTCTGTCTTGGCACCGACCACACCGTGTTCGTTGCGTGCTCTACTGCTGGGGCCTATTTTCTGCTCTGCCTCCCTGACTAGTACACAGGCACCTCTAGGAGGGGGGGGGGGGAGGACATGTTTTATTCAGCCCCGCGTTCCTCAGCCCAAGCACAGTACCTGGACTGCAGAAGGCAGGAGCTCGGTCAGGGTCCCTCCTTCTCATCACCTGTGTCAGTCTCACTTTCTGTTCCTCTTCTTCAGTTCAGATTCACGTTAGAACACAATCGTGGATGTAAATCTTACTACCCCCAGAACACATCCTCTCCAATGAGGAAATGGGCTCCAAGAGGGAATGCCCCGTGTCTGGGATCTCACAGCAGGTGGGCAAGTGACAACAACAAGAGGAGGACCAGGTGTCAGGTCTTCCAGCACACATTCCCACACAGCTTCTGTGTTGAAGAGCTTGGAGACTTCACTGGGTGTTTATGAATCGGGGGAACCCCAGACCAGTGACTCACTGCAGAGAACTATACTGTTTCCTCAGGAAGGAGTACCTGTACCCCTTCCTTCATGCCCTTCTTGATGAAAACTACCCTGACAGTCGGTGACCACATCTTCCTCCTTGTCACTTACACCTCCCTAGGGTCTTCCCCTCCTCCTCCCCCACCTCCACTTTCTTACAAAACCGCCTTATTCTGCTCATACAAATTCTTTTGTACTGATGTGAGGGTGGATGCTAACATGATCATGTCTGTATGCATTTTTAGAGGGGTTTTGAAAGGTCGGTATCTTTAACCAAAGGAGGGATTGCAAGTCCTGAAGCCAGCAGGGCAGACGTGAATAGGTGGCATTCCAGGTTACATGGGGACTGGAGCGGGGAGAAGGTCATGCTCCTGGGCATGATGCAAACTGATGAGGCCTGTGACCTTGAATGTGTTGATAGGTCAGATAATTGTTAATGAAACAAATATTGTCTGAGCCAGAGACTCTAGAATACTCCCCAATTGTGCCTGAAGTCTCGACCACATTACCTGCTCCTGCCACAGAAATAGAAATGATAGTCATGGAAGTAATTGTCATCAGAGCTATCATTTGTCTGTTGACTGTTTGCTATGTGCAGGTAATATATAAACCTCAGCAACTCTTCAAGGTAGGAGTTATTGTGAAGAAAGCCAAACTCAGAGAAGTTGAATAACATTTTATGGCTCAGAAGAGGCTTTGAATCCAGTGCCGCCTTACTCCGAAGCCCCCTTCTGCATTGCCCTATATGGTGGCCATGATCACAGGGACCTGTCTGGCAGATGGTTTGGGATTAGGGATGGGAACACAGGGAGGGCGGAGAACGCCCAGAAAGGGGTCACTGCCAGGAAGCCTTTCCAGGGTGTCCCTTTACCGTTGTTAGTTTCCTTTGGGTCCCAAGGTGTTTGAAAAAGACTCTAAGCACAGCCCATGGCTGCCCAGCCAGCAGCGTGCTCCTTTGTTTTTCACCTGTCCTAGTCATAAGTTTTGCCACCTGTAACAACTGGAGGCACTTAAGACTTTACATCCCAACTAGACCTCGGAGTGAAGTGCGTTCTGGGCTGTGATGGGGAGCTTGTCACGTATGGCCGCATTGGGTCCAGAGGAATGCTTTAAAAAAGGCAGCAGGCAATCCCTGTGCCATCCTGTGCTCACTTGCAGGAGCGTACAGTCAACAAAGCCATTCCCAGCACAGCCATCCTCTCCTCCCTCTTAGCCTCCTCGCAACTTGCTCTGAAGACGGCCTGGAAGGGCTTGCCACTGCCACTTCCCTTCTTTGAAGTGTTTTAAGTGATCAGGATAAAGTGTGGCCATGCCATTGAGTGTACTGAGCAAATCTTCTCCCGGGCAAGCGTGGGGCTTTGAAAACTGTAGACCTGTCACAGACCAAGCCCAGGCACACTTCTCTCTCTGTGTTGGGCCGTTCACCCAGTCATTCCTTGGCAGGGTGAGTTGCTCTTTCGGCAAAGGCCAGCCCCTCCCATCTCCCTGACACATCCAGGTTTAACCCGACTACCCAGCTGGTCTTTCCTTCTATCTTGGCCGTGCTATTGAACACCGAGCTTATTTAGTCTCTTCCCATAAGCCGCCTGCGAACAGGGAGCTGTCTTACCTCTCCATCTCAGCACGTTGCTGGGCACATTGAAGGCAATTAATAAATGGTTGTGAAATAAATAATGTGGCCATCTATCGAGCCGACAGAAATCATTGGTCACCTCACAAGCCATCAGTGAATCAGTTCCAAGGAACACGAGCATTAAATGGCATAACTCAGCTCTTCCTTGTGGTGTACAACGTCCTTTCCAGGAAGAAGGAACACAGAGTAGTAAAGGAGCTCTGTCCAAGGCCGTATTCCAAGGGCAAAAAGTGAGAAGCCAGGAGCAGCTGAAGGTATGGGCAGAGGCAGCAATACATTGTGCTGTGGGGGTTCGCCCTCACAGGGAACTTAGACTGTATTCCACAGAAGAGGAAGAGCCAAGGAAGGTTTGAAACAAAGGAACGGTCCTTTTTCTTTTACTTGTTCTTTACTGCAACGGATCAAGTGAGTCTCAGGGTTTATCACTGTGTCAGACCTCACATTTCAACACAGGACAGGGTCTAGAAAGTGCAAGAGGCAGCAACAAACCCACACCACTCTGGCAAATAACAAAGGTAGTTTTATGTTTTCACGAATAAAATTTCTGAACCAACCATAATTTGGGGGATCATTACCATTTATTGAACATTTACTCTGCTTTAATTAACCTTCTTAGTTCTTTATGCATACCCAGCTGTTAATATCCCTTGAAGCTACTCACAGGTATGGTTCAATCCTGTCACAAATTCTACATCTGGTATGTTTAGAAGCATATTTCCACCCTGTTCTGGATGGCATCATCTAGGCATCTTATACCCTGTTCTTTTTGCTTCTCACCTCAAGAATATCTTTCTGACAATCCGCCTTGTTCTTTTGAAGGTTGATTGCAGAGTAATAGACAATTCTGGGATGGAGGTCTGGGTCCGGGATGGAGTTCTGGGCCTTAGAGAGAGTTCTGGGTCCTGGAATGGAGGTCTGGGCCTTGGAGGGGGGACTACGTCCTGGGATGGAGGTCTGGCCCCTGGAATGGAGATCTGAGCCCCAGATAGAGGACAGGATTCTGGGATGAAGGTTTGGGCCTCTAATGTAGGTCTGTGACCTGGATGGAGGTCTGGTCCCTGGGATAGAGGTATGGGACCCAGATCGAAGTCTGGGTCCGAAATGGAGTGCTGGGCCCTGGCATGGAGGTCTGGGCCCTGGCATGGAGATCTGGATCCCTGATAGAGATATGGGTCCGGATAGAGGACTGGATTCTAGGTTGGAGGTCTGGGCCCTGGCATGGAGGTCTGGGCCCTGGCATGGAGGTCTGTGACCTGGATGGAGGTGTGAGCCCCAGGTGGAGGTCTGGGTCATAGAAGGTAGTATGGGTCCAGGAAAGAGGATTGGGTCCTGGGGTGAAGGTCTGGGCCCCAGTATGGAGGTCTGAGCCCCAGATGGAGATCTGGGCCCCGGATAGAGGACTGGATTCTGGGTTAGAAGTCTGGGCCCTGGAATGGAGGTCTGGTACCTGGCATGGAGGGTTAGGACCCGGATGTAGGTCTGAGACCTGGGTGGAAATCTGGGTCCCGGGATGGAGATCTGGGCCCTGGATAGAGGACTGGATTCTGGGTTGGAGGTCTGGGCCCTGGCATGGAGGTTTGGGTCAGAGAAGGAGGTCTGGGTTGGGAAAGGAGGTCTGGATCTGGGAAGGAGATCTGTGTATGGGATGGAGTTCTGGGCCCCAGAGTGAGGTCTGGGTCCTGGGATGGATGTCTGTGCCACAGTATGGAGGTCTGGGACCCGGATGTAGGTCTGAGCCCCGGAGGGAGGTCAGGGTCCTGGGATGGAGGTCTGGGCCCTGGTATGTATGTCTGCTAACTGAAAAGATACATGCAAAGTCTGTTTATCCTGAAACTGGAGCTGCTGTGGACATTCCTAGCACCTCCCTGCAGCCAGTGCACACTGCTCCAGGGGCTGAAGACAGTCCTCCTTTTTAGGCCTCTGCACAAGGGCAGAACTGTTCTAGGAGTAATACGACCACACACAGACACCCAGAACTCATTCCATATCTGCATGGGGGCGGGGGTGAAACCCTCTGTTACTTTGTTGGCATTTCTGTGTGATGGTCCTAATCTAGGCATCCTTTCCCTGCAGAATTCTTAAAAGCAATTCCTCTTAAAAACCAACCAGGGAGTAAGTTTGTCTATCCTGTTCCTTGACTTGCGCAAGTGATTGCTTCTCGGACAATATGTTTGAAGTCTTCCTCTCACTTGAGAGATGCTGCTAGATATTTGAGCCATAGAAAATATTTTGAATTCCAGGTCTATCACATAATAGACTTGTACAAGGTACTTAAACTCTAAAATGGGAAGGGCGTGGTGAGTATGTAATGTGTGATAATGCATTTAACATAAAACACAAAATATATTGGTAAGCTCCTTTCCTCTTTGCAAAGGTCCTGTCATATTTTATTTTTGCTCAGATTACAGTGATAGTATCTTGCCCAATTAATCTTTTCTTTCACTCTAAAAGTCAATTTTCAAATTTTGTCATCAAAGATTACTTTGGACATTTGATCAGGTTCTGCAAGCCCGTTGACAATCTGGGTCAAATTTAGAAGAAAGTGGTCAAAATTAGGAACACACTTGGAACCATACAACAGCAGGAATGTTTTTAAAATCTGGATTGTTTTTCCTAGAAACAAGGATTTTTGTGTCATCATTTTCAGATATCAAAAGGATTGTTACGTGAAAAAGGAATTACACTTTTTAATGAAGTCGTAAGTGGTAGAATTCATACCCACTAGTGGAAAATGCAGGGCAACATATTTTGGAACAACTAGAGAAAGAACTTCATAAAAGCCCACAGAAAAAAAAGTGGTTGATTTGGGAGGTAGTGAGGGCTGGTAGAAAAGTTCACCTATAGGTGGGTGTTGGCCACATGGTGGAGATGTTGTAGAAGGTATGCAGGTATAGCCAGAGGGGGTTGGGTTTCATGACCTTGACAGTCTTTGAACTCTGAGATTTTGTAAGCCTACAGATTCATACTTGTTTGTATCTGGTCTGTGCTGGCTGTGAGCGGGTTCAAGGCTGAGCTTTCAGAAAACTTCCTAAGAAATGATCCTTGATGTCAAACAATAGAATAACCAAATGCTCCAGGTGAAAGAAAAGTTAGAGCGCCCCTCAGTGAACCGTCACTGTAAAAATGTGCGGGCTAAGAATGAAGCCAGGAGAGTTAAATGACCTTCCAAGGACCTCATAACAAATTGTCAGCCAGTCAGAGCTCAACATTTCAAATGAGAGATAAGATACATACATAACCTCTTTAAGGAACACTTTGAGGAAAGCCCCTTTTTAAAAAGAACACTGCAACGAATGCTCTCTTCTCCACACTCTGTTTACTTAGTAAATATGGAGCACACTTGCCTTTTTTTTTTATTATTATTAACCAGATGAACCATGTTTGGCAAAGACAATAAAGCGGAAAGCACAGTCCTGCTCCTAAATTTCAGAGATAAATGGGCCTGAAACCATAAATTAGCAAGATCTCAGAGAAGCTGCAGGAAGATAATTCTTCACTTGAGCTACTGCCCGGGAGGCACTTGATAGCAGATGGGGCTTCTAGGAGAATGGAGGAAGCCCGTTTCAGGTAAAAGTGATCCTCTCTGGCAAAAAGCAAAGGAAGTTTGCCGAATACTCCCCATGTAGAAGACAGATAGATGTGCTGTGGCAGGTGTTTCTCAGATGGGGGTGGAGCCAAGGAAAGTACCCACCTCCTGTATTTTTATGGATGTTCAGCATTTTAATAGCAAAAAAGGAATCAAAGCAACTATGGAAATAATTCATGGAACCAACTTTAAACAGTGGAGTAAACTAAGCTAATTGAACATATTGGGACATAGAAATCTCTATGAAGGAAATAACCACCAGTCTGGTGTGGATCCCCTAAGTCTAGTAAGATCTCCCTGTCTCTAGACGCTGAGCTCCAGACCAGTCTACGGCTGGGTCGTTTCTGTACCTCTCATGCCTCCCACCATCACTCACTCAGTAGAGGTACTCAATTGACTAACAACCTGCAGGAACAGACCCCTGCAACACAGAAACGGCCAAGACTGATGGCCCAGGAATCATGATGAAGAAACCCAGGCAATCTCTCATGAGAATGACATTAGACATGTTCACATCCATCTTTAAGATGACCCTATGAACAACTCAACATCAAGATCTTCCGTAACCCATCTCTTTTCCCCCGTTCAAAGTTCAGAATCTACAGAGGGAATTTTTGTTAAACTGAAGCAAAGCTGCTCTTTCCTGGTGTTCCCTAGTGATACGGAATTGCAGTCATCTCGGACCTTCTGCGACAGATGGACCTGGGCACTACTGCTGTGTGTATGCAAATGTGGACTGGACTGTATGGGCACAGATACAGCCTTGGGAATGAGGCTTTAGAATCATAAGACAAATGATTAACTTCTCCAGGAAGTTCTTTTTTCTAACTATGTAATTACAACTAGCTCTAAATTTCTAGAACTATGCCTAGAAACGTGCCTAGAAAAATGTTTGCCCACCAAAATATTTACCAAATGTTGTGGGTTATCATTATCAACAAATTATTTATTTCTGCTTCTTTATTAAAACCTGGGTTAAGAAATCCACTTTAAGATGACTTAAGATGTGAGATGGGAGTGCTAACCAGTTTGGTTCAATGGATAGAGCATTGGCCTGCGGACTGAAGGGTCCCAGGTTCGATTCTGGTCAGGGGCATGTACCTTGGTTGCCGGCACATCCCCAGTAGGGGGTGTGCAGGAGGCAGCTGACGGATGTTTCTAACTCTCTATCCCTCTCCCTTACTCTCTGTAAAAAAATCAATAAAATATATATTTTTAAAAAATATGTGAGATGAGAGCCATTTGGAACCTCTGGGAATACAGGATTCTTGTGCTTAGATAGAACATATCTGTTAACTGTGCCTCACTATCTATAGACCAGCACCTTAATAGTCTGTCTTCCTGGTTGGACCCATGGCCTGTAAAATATCATGGAATGCAATTAGGTTGTTTAATGGAATCTAACTCCAGTTAACGGCAGGGAATCTTCCCAATGTGTGTAGTATTTTCTCTCACTCCGAATTTGTTCATTTCAGTTGAATTTAGCCCACAGCTTTATACCGCTCTAACTTCAGGGAGGGTTTTTCCCCAGTCTCTCTGTTCTGCTGAATTGCATCTTCAGGCCTGTTCAAAAGAAAGAATGAGAAATTAGAATACTGTGATCAGGTTCCTTCCCATTTTTGTTGCTTGTAGTAGAATTTTTTAAAAGTTGAACACAATAACGGTCATATGACTTGTAAGATACTCTGAAAGAAAATGTGTAGTCAGAAGAGAAAAATGTATCGAGCCCTAAGCTAAGAGAACTGTAGACCTTAAATAGTAAAGTGGCCTCTCTCCGGGTCTCCAGGTCTTTCTCTCTGTGCTGAAGGAGGGGGGTGGTGTGAGGCCCTCCCAGGGGTCCTGAGGGCATCCTGTATCTTTCATCTCTGTGCACTTCCGTTTCCCTCTCCTGCCAGTTTCACATAATTGGGGTTTTAAACTTTTAAAATACAAATGGAGAAGACACCAAATATTTTTTAAAAGATCAACAATAAAGCACAATTTGAACTTGGAATATATCTTATTCTCTTGCTACTGATGCCTTTGTTGCAACTGAATTTAAAGACAGTTTGAAAATTAGTTTATGTTTTCTGCATACTCAATGACCAGTGATGGGAAATTACCCAAGAGACTAATGGAACAAAATTCTTAAACTTTTCTGGGAAATTCCATTTTTTCCTGGCGGCGAGTAGTGTTGAAAATCTTAAATTCAAACTTAGACAAAAGTATATGTAATACAAATAAATACTATTAAAAATAGTGCAGTGTATTTAAAATAAAAAAGCAAAAAATGTATTTACTAATAAAGTCTATATCAGGTTTCTGCTAAAAACAGTTTAATATGTATGGTATAACTATCTCATTTTACAGCTTGCAAAAAACTAGAAACGTATGCTCTAAAAAGAGATAACAAGGGAGTGAGGATTTGGAAAATATATAATAAAATATGCATATTATACATCATAGGTATTTTGAAAAAGAGCTAGAATAAAATTCTGGGATCAGACCCTGCCCAATGTGGCTCAATTGGTTAGAGCATTGTTCTGAAAGATTGAGTGTTCGATTCTCAGTCAGGGCACATACCCAGGTTGTGGGTTTGATTCCTTCAAGGTGCAGTAGGGTTGCATACAGGAGGCAACCAATCAATGTTTCTCACATCAATGTTTCTCTCTCTCTCCCCCTGTCCTCCCCCCCCCCCTCTAAAATAAATAAAAGTATGTCCTCAGGTTAGGAGTGAAAAGAAAAATTCTGGGATAAGCATTATTTTCTTATTTTATGCATCAATTACACTTTACATTCAGTATTATTTTTATTAGTTTCAGGTATACAGCATAGTGGTTAGATAATCATAGTATTCCCCCCAATATTTTCAATACCCACCTAGTCCCCTGCATAGTTATTACAATATTATTGACTATATTTCCTATGCTGTACCTTACATCCCTGTTACTATTTTGTAGCTACCAATTTGTATTTCGTAATCCCTTCACCATTTTCATCCAGCCCTCACCCCCCTCCTCTCTGGCAAACACCAGTTTGTTCTCTGTACCTAAGAGTCTGTTTCCATTTTGTTTATTGGTTTATTTTGTTCTTCAGAGTCTACATAAGTCAGATCACATGGTATTTGTCTTTCACTGACTAATTAATTTCACTTAACATAATACCCTCTAGGTCCTTCCATGCTATTACAATAGTAAGATATTGTTATTTTTTGTGGCTGAGTAATGTCCCACTGTTTATATATGTGCCACAATGGGATCAGCGTTTTTGTACTTGGATTGTATAATCAAGTAAAGATTGTTGTAAAGCTTAGAAATGGGTAAACCACATCTAAAGTAATGATCCATGTCCATATTGGGTTCCATTGATTGACAGCTGTGGTCAGCATAGTGTTTGGGGAAACAGATGGTACCATGACACCCTTGAAAGGGAAGTGGAGGAAAGACAAAAACCTTTGTGAACATTTGCAGCTGGGAATATGATATAATGTGATTTGGGGAAATTAAAGATTTTTCTGGGCAGGAATTATTATTTGGCCGAGAATTCTGTACATACAACCTCATGTGAGTGTTTGATGAGTTGCCACCAGCTTTGGGGTTGCCTGAAGAAAGTCCTCAGTGATCTTCTCCCTGAGATAGGCTCAGGATAAATGAGTACAACAAAAGCCTCTCTGAAATAATGGACTCCCCACCCTGAGCAATCCATATTTAGGCATTATTTCTCCACGATATAAATTTGCAGTCAACCGTATCTGAGAAATCTTTACATTAATTTTTTTCTTGCCTCCACAGAAAGGTTGGGTAGTGCTTTGAAAATCAATGTGCTCTATAAGTGTAAAAGTCAACACTAGCATTGCCATCATCATTAACATTTTTCAGTTTGCCTTTTAAATGTAAGACCTCATATTCATGGATAACTTCCCTTCAAAAATCTTAAGGGTTTGTTGTTAACAAATTACATTTGGTTAGGAATTTATATGGAGAAAACAATATAAGAAAAAACCCCCAAAGAATTTCAGAAATATATCTTTCTGCAACTTATCTCAGAGCTTATTGCTTTTATTGAAATTATTTTTAATTTTTTTCATTTTAAACTTTGAGAAAAAGGTTTGCTAGTCTATTTGTATTAAGATGATGTTTCTGACTATGCATAAAACTTTCTCCAATCTTTCTTGGGTTCACCAAACAGTTATTGATAACTTAACAGAAAAAAAAGGAAATAATATGTATTAAATATTATTATTTGCAAGGCATTGTGATAAAAATTTACAAGCATTATTTGATTAAACTACTCATGATGAGCAAATGTACACCCACCTCCAGGAGCTTGTAAGTGACACATAGCTTAAAAAAATATAAAGATGAGATTTGACCAACTTTTGAAAATGCTTCAAAATTTCCCCTGGACTTGACCTCTTACTCTACCAAGTAATGACCCTAAATGCTAAGTATGCAAGGGATAGAGTTTCTGAGAATTCATTGGTTCTAGGCAAAATAATTGAGTGAAGATCCTGAGCTGGGAGAAGCTTGCAACGTAGGAGTTACTAGAAGAAGGTCACCAAGGCAGAGGGGACATATGGAGTCAAGAATTCCACTGATTTCAGGCCACACAAGACCCTATGGACAGCGGTAAGGGTGTTGATCTTTATACTAAGAGATATAATGGTTTTCTCTAAAATTATTACAAGAGCTTGTCCATGATTTAAGAAGATGTCTCTGACTACCAAATGGGGAATGGCTAAAAAGAAGTCAAGTCATTTAGTTAAATGGCTTTGACAGAGATCTAAACAAAAATTACAGTGATTTGGACTTCACTATTGGATGTGGAGAAAGAACTAAAAAGCAGACAGATTCAAGACATAAGAAAAATCAATATGATGTGGTAATTGATTCGATGTGGTAAATTGAGGATATCAACCATGATGTCAGGATTCTGACATAAAAATCTAGAAGATGTCAGAATTTTTTATGCTTTTTTATTTAAATTCAATTTTTTTTTCAGGTTTTAGGTCATTTAAAAGAGGATATCACACTAAAGGATTCTAAACCAGAAATTTTCAACTAGTCAATCTAATCTGAAGGATTTCTCAAAATATCAATGAACTTTGCTAAATCTCTGTAGAGAACATACATGTTTATTCCTTTTACCCCAATATCTAACCTGGTAATATTAAAATTAAAATAAAATTAAAAGTGATTCTGTTCTAACAATTTAGAAAGTCTTCTAGCTACACACACCTGAATGAATGCATGTAGTTATCTGCTCTTTTGTTGAATCAAACCTATGAACTGTAAAGACAATGAAAAATATAAGAGAAGAGAATTGAAGAAAAGAACTATCAATGAATGTGAGAAAGATTGAAAATAAATGAAGGAAATAACACTGTTAAGAAATTGAACAAGAAGTACTTATAAAGAGGAACCTCATTGAGGAGATCATAACCTTATAATTTATGTTACAGAATACAGCAAGTCTCAAAACTTGGCAGTAACATGTGACACTAAATGTGAGAGTAAATAAGAGGCCCAACATAAGTGGATTCTTAGAACCTGAACTGGGGCTATTAAATACCAATATAACCATGTTCTTACTCCCAACATCAGGCAAAATTTCTACCTACTCTGGTAAGAAATTTGTTCTGTGGATAAATTGAGCCAGAGAGACCTTAGACTCAGGGATGCTAGGCTAAGAGGAAAATCAAGAAGATTATGTATAATGAAGAGACTCTCCACAACCTTCCCTTTTCTAGATTCTAGGAACATGGGTGGAATTTACCACCACCACCCACCCCTTTCTTTACACTCTCAACAATGTCTTTCTCAAGTAGGGGCTTTTTAGTGTTCTCTGGAAAAATTAAATAGCCCCTGACAATGGACTTAACTACAATTAGTTGGGTATATCTCAATCAAATAATTGCCCCTACATGCCACCTCATTCAAAGATGCACCAGTTGGCAAATCCAAACCCCCCCCACACACACACACAGAGCATCTCATAAGCTTTATAGCAATGGACAAGCAAGGATTATCAATAAATGAAGAAAATACCAATGGACAAGCAAGGATTATCTATAAATAAAGAAAACCTTTCCATTTGAAACACAAAGATCAAAAGAAATAGGAAAAAAAGAAACTTGAGGAAACAATACAGATAACAGGAAACATAAATATTATAATTATTATTCTCAGGTAGGTGAATCAAGGTAATATATTCATGGAATAAGAACAGGAAGCTATATAAAAGGAACAATCTGCTAATAAGAACTCCTTTCTATTAAAATTTTGATGGCTAAAAATAATCAATATTATATTAAGAAATTAAACTTGGTTCATTCTCCCAAAAAAGTAAACAAAAAGGTAAAAAATGGGAACATTAAAGCTGGTTAATAAATTCAAGCTATCCAATATCAAGTAACTGGAATTTCAGAAGAAGAAAAGAAACAAATCAGAAGAAAGGAAATTATAGGAAAAAAAATGAACCAAGAAAATATGTTCAAATTGAAGAATGAATGTCTCTGGAGTGTCAAGAATAATAAATGAGGAGATAATGAATACCAAAGCATACCATTATGAATGTTCAAAATAATAGTGAGAAAAGAAAAATTCTAACATTTTCAGGAGAATATAGAAGGCTCCATATTTAGATGAGAAATAGGATGGCATTAGCATCTCAAAAGTAACCCTAGAAGCCAGAACATAATAAGTGAATGTCTTCAAAAAACTACTTAAAAATAATTTTATTTGTATTTATTTACTCAGTAAAAGGATAAATCAAAATATGAACAATGAGTAAAACACACATTTACAAAACTATGTGTACTACATGCAAGTTCATAAAATTATCCAAAAGTAGAAGACATAACCCAGGATAAAGATTTAGAGAAATCCCAGGATGACCTAAAAACAACCATTCCAAGTGAGGTAGTAGAAGGAGGTGTTCTGGAAAATATCTGTCTAAATAAAATGGGAATGATGGAATATATGATGTGATTGATCATGAGGAAAATAGTAAACAGAAAGGCTTTACATTACTTTAAAGGGTTTGAGAATAAATACGAATAGAAAAACACACACATAAAAACCAAGCAATCAAGCCCGGCCAGTGTGGCTCAGTGGTTGAGCGTTGACCTATAAACCAGGAGGTCATAGTTTGATTCCGGTCAAGACACATGCCTGATTTGCAGGCTTGCTCCCCAATGTGGGCATGCAGGAGGCAGCAGTTCAGTGATTCTCATCATTGATGTTTCTATCACTCTCTCCCTCTCTGAAGTCAATAAAAATATATATTTTTTTAAAAAAGTAATCAAAAAATAACTACAAGGGAAAACTTACTTAAAATTAAAAATTGCTCATAATTTTGAACTAGTAATGAATAATACTATATATTCAGAAAAAATAAGATAATATATAATAATCCTATCTAATAATAGAGTAACATGTAAATTACCATCACTCCGCTACGCCCACAATTGGGCGGCGGGAGGCTGGGGGGCGGGACTCAGGGTGGCCTATCTGGCCATTGAGAGGCACGGATCCGCTGCCACTGAAGGTGGCTACCCTGCTGTTGAGAGGCGCAGGGGGCGGGACTCCCGCCCCCTATGCCTCTCAACAGCCAGATCCGCAGCCGCTGAGGGGGGCTGCCGCGGACACCCAGCTGCGCCTCTCAATGGCAGGTGTCTGCAGCAGCCCCCCGCAGCGGCCATTGAGAGGCACAGGGGGTGGGAGTCCTGCCCCCTGTGCCTCTCAACAGCAGGGTAGCCCCCCTCAGCAGCCGCGGACCATCAAAAGTGGGGGAGCTGGGTGCCTGTCTGCTCTGGCACCAGGCCTTTCAGAAGCCTCCGCCGCACCAGAGGCTTCTGAAAGGCCTGGTGCACCAGCGGACACGCACCCAGCTCCACCACGAAAAGCGAAAGCGTGTAGGGGACCCTACACGTGCATGATTCAATCATGCACTGGGCCTCTAGTTTAATTATAAACTATTACATTATGATATTGTGATGTAGCCATAAATAAAGGAGTTACATAAGTATAATAAATCTTTATCATTAATATACAAAATCAAGAAATGGTTTTGTATCCAGGCTATTTAATATGAGTTAAACTACTAGAAAAAACTGAAATAGTTGCTTTTGGTTACAGGGACTTATCAGAGAAGGGATAAGACAGATAAAAATATTTTTAAAATTATAACCTTATACCATGGTTACATTTTATTAAACATGCAAAATCTTTTAGACAAATACAAATATAAAAGTAATTTATGAAAAACATTGGGAAAAATAGCTGAGAACTTTTCTAACTGAAATGAGTTTGGTTCTTGCGGAATGTGACTCAATTTTAAATAATGAAACCTTTTCTCTATGTATTTTCAATTTGAAAATGACCTTTGTCTGTTTTTGTTTTGCCCTTAACTCATCAAATACAGAATAAACTGATATCACAGTTAAATAACCACAGGAGCTAATTTTCTGAAATAATCCCTAGTTGAGTTGTTTTTCTAATGAAATGATAATGGTTGAAGTGATTTTGTCTCAAATCAACCATTACCAATCATTGTCTAGACTTTCTGTGAGCAGTCTTTCCATCATAAGCAAATGCAGAGCAAAGCAGCCATGAGAACAAAAATATGTATTTGACACTGGATCTAATGAGAGTCAAATCATCATAAATGAGGGTTTAAGCACTGTGCTCAGGAAGTATCCCTTTATTAGTCAAGCAAATATTTATTGAGGGACTTATTTGTGATCCAGTGGGAGCTTGAGTTGGAAGAAGATAATGACTATAATGATGGCCAATTAATTCTTTCAATGGTTTTAGAAAACTCTTCAGCACACAGACAAGGAAGGCTATCTAATAATAATAAAATCACAACAACAACAAAAAGTAATAATAGATAGGTACTAACTCTACAGAAATAAAGCTGATGGCCAAACTGGATAAAGTGTCCCATGGAGACTGAAGAGCACTAAGAATTAATAACTCTAGACTTAACTAATATTTACTCAGCACCAGCTATGTACCAGGAATTGAATTTAATAATTTGCAAACATCCTCTTATTGAATATCATATTTATTGAGAAGAAATCTAACCAGAGAAGTTAAATAACTTGCCCCCATTACATAACTTACTTTTTTTTTTTTCAGAATTCAAACCCAGCTCTGTATAAATACAAAACCCATTCTTTTTCTAGTGTGTCAAAAAAAATTGCTGAAAGCTTCTGCAGAATTACTTTAGAATTCTGGAAAAATGAGATGTTGTGACTGCAAACAAAAGTATTTAGATTGTGTCCTCCCAAGCAACAACTCAATCTTGCACATGTTGAGGCAAAGAAGAAGAGCTGGGAGACGAGCACAGTCTCTGCCTTAATGTTTGCTATAAAATGGGCATTTAAATAAAATGATTCATTTAAGTAAAGCTAGAGATGGATGCAGAGAGCAAATGTAAAATGCAAAATAAAGAATAGACTTGGAAAATCGAGAAGGAAGAGGAGAGAACAAAGCAGAGCAGGGCAAGCATAGTGTGATCACAGAATCAGTAGAGACCCACAGATAAGAGCACTTACTAGTTCCTTCCTCAAAGCCCGTGTTTCCCAGTTATTCTGTGTAACAAGGGTCCTTCCAAATTCCCTATGTTTTGATTCTATACTTGGAATTATAAGGTAAGCATGCATTTAAATAAGCAAGTTTTAGGAAATTGGAAATATTTCCACCATAGTCACAACCTCTCTGGGAATTAAGTCCAGCCCAGCATGATTACTTGAATAGAACATTTCAAGGACCTGTATCCTATACTCAGTTATGTGTTGCTGTTTTTAAGTTCTTCACAGATTTTGTGACCCCATAATTTTTTTCTTGTCTGATAATAGCTGATACTCTGATGACTCTGGTTTCAAAGTATTTCTTCCCTAATGGTTCTTCTTAAAGTCACTACTCTTATATCTTTTCACTTTCTCTTACAGCCATTGGACAGAGCTAGTCTTCTGGTCCAAACCTAATGGCTAGAAATTTTTCTCAAGTTTCCAGGAATTAAAAGAAAATTGGATACACTAGCTCTATTTATCTCATCTAGTTATCTCTACCTCATTAAATGCCCGACTGAAATTCATCCTCAATCATCTTTATTCAGAGATTGTTCCTCTCCCCTGGTTGTCAGAACAGATAGGAATCATTGCATCCCTGGGAAGGGTCAAGTTCACTTACATGGAGGCACCGGGCAGTGGAAAGAACACAGGAGTCGGGTCAGAAGAACTTGATGTGCTGCCTAGCTCCTTCAATTACATATCTCAAGAGGCTGAGCAATTAACTTGCATTGTCTTAGCTTCAGTTTCAACATCTGTTTACTGGGGTATTTTGAAGAATACATAAAACAATACCTTTATAAAATGTTTTATAGTGAGTAAAATCCCCAGAGTTCAAGGATAGTGTCTGCTTCATTTATTGTTCATCCCCGTGGAGTTCCTGATACACAAATAAGTCATCATAATTTTTGCTTGTGTGAATAAGTGAATGGCCCATTATAATTTTAATGTAAAAGCATAGGGAGAAAATTTCTAGATCAAACACAGTATGGTTTATTGCTTTTAAAAAATTAAGGTACGCGCGCACGCGCGCACGCACACACACACGCACAAAGGGCTGAGGGATGTGTTCTCTAGGCAGCATCTCCAGAAAGATAATACAAGCTCCTTTGGACTCTTATGGTTTATTTCACTTTCCTAGGAAATCCTCAGGCCAGGGTGTCCCTCACTTTCCCCAGGCTTCACCCACCTTGCACTTCTGACCATACCTCCATTTGGAACTTGACTGAGCTACAGGGAAATCTCCCCCACCCCCTGGTAATTATAGGTGGAGCATGTGCCATCATATGGATCAAACCATGGGCATAGGATTTGGTTAGCTTCCTAATTAGTTTCATCATATAAATTATTTTCTTCCTCATTGCTAAAATCAAACTAAAATGTGTGAAGGCTTTTCACTGCCTTAGTTATTTGAGGATGGAAAAAATAAAGATTTGGGGATGTAGCTATGTCTGTGTCTCAGATTCATCCTTTGAATTGGTGGGGATACTTCTGTCCTGTAGAATTTCAGGAATCTGGCAGGCTTCCTTCATTTTGTCTGTTCTCTCTCCCATTTAGGCAAAATTGGCAGCATTTCTGCTGGAATAACCCCAGCATTATTCCGTATTTCTACTAAGATGACTCATTGGATCCCATAACCTCTTTTTCAAATGAGAGCACCTTGCCCTTGGTGCTCTCCTCAGAACACGCCTTCTCATTTTTGTCGTTTTATAACAAGAATCACCTTTGCTCCAGTGTCTAGTAACCTGCACCCCAAAACTATTTTAGCCTTTATCCCTTCCCAATACCAAAGCAATGTCCACATTTTGGGGTATTTTTTATAGCAGCACCCCACTTCCCAGTACCAACATCTGTATTAGTTTTCTAGGGCGGCCATAACAAAATATCACAGATTGGATGCTTTGAACAAAAATTTATTTTCTTACAGTCCTGGAGGCTAGAAGGCATAGATCAAGGAACCATCCATAGCAGCTCTCACTACTGAAAGGTATTTTGAGATATCACTACTGTGGAAACAATTTCTCTCTCCAACAATTCCACTACTCCTAGCACCATCTTTGCTGCAACAACCTCAAGATTGTGGAAGACACAAGCAAATCCAAAAGGACTTGGAAATGTAGCACAGTTTTTCATCTGAGGAAAATTCACAGAAGACTTCAATAATAATGCATGTTGTAAATACTACTTAAAGTCTCTTTGGGTCTCAGAGAAATCGTGTTGCTTCTAATCCTGTGCAGGTGAAGACCTCTGCAAGTTCCTCCGGTGAGAACCTGAACAGTAATGAGAAAGGTCCCGTTATGGCAGGTTGCCACAGGAGGCTGAGAGGTCATGTTCATAGTCCATTGGTCCGCACGCCCTCCAAGTGGAGCTGGTTTTCTGCAGCATAGTCTAGCTTTCTATTGTAAATATTTCCTCAAAGGGATCCGGAGGTTCAACAGAGAAGGTGGGTTGTGAATGACTTTCGGAGGACATTGAGTGACCCCTCCACTTGAGGAAAGCATGTTGTTAAGAGGAAACACTCACTCAGCCTGTGCTCCGGTCGGGACGTTTCGGACTCATGGCATGGCTGCCTGGTCTTTCAGCAGCCGCGTTTCCTTCTGGCTCAGTGCCAGTGCCAGAAGAACCATTGATCTCCAGTGAGAGGAGGCCTTTGATAGGTGGCCAAGGCCACGCAGAGGTTTGCCATGGGTGGCTTAGTTCTGAAGTACCGTTTATGAACAAAGTAAAAAATGCTTCCACCTGGTCTGCCTTTCTGGTCTGTGAGTGGCAAGTTAAGCGAGAAGCAAAAGAGAGCAATTATAAAGTCAATGAAAAATGCATATTTAGTAAGAATATAATACTTCTAACAATTGCTTATTGTGCCTGTTGGGCCCTCCCTCTCTGTCTCGCCTTACTTATGCCACGCTCAATCTAGAAACTTCATATCCAATGGCATAAAACTATTGGCAGTTTCCTGGGTGAGCTGTGCTATTTAATACCTCTATGCCTTTAAGCAAACTTCTTTTTTCTGAATGAATGACCTTTTCTGCTGTCCATTCAGGTCTGATCTCAGCTATAAAGCTTTTTCTTATTGTCTTTTGCAAGACCAGACTAAAAATGTCTTTCTTTTGCACTATAATCCCTCTCCTCCAGACTCATCTTTGTTCCTTCAGCTACGTCTCTGTACCCCTGTGGGCATAAAAATGTCCCAGGAATCCATGTGGGAACACTGGCAGTTTTTTGTTCACCAGTTATTCTTGATGACTTTAGGGGTGGGGGGGAAGCTATAAGTCAAAACAAATAGATATACTATTGTGTAGAATTTTTTCAAAATTTCCCTTAAAATATCAATTAAGAGCCCTTAAAACATATTTACTCTTATGATTGTTGTGGATCCTGGTTTCAGATTCTTTGACAGAGGTATTAACTTTTCTTAAATTTTGGTGGAAAGGTATGAGACAGTGGTGGAAACTTCTGTGATTGCACATCTCACCCTATATATTTTATTCATCAGTTTCCATGTCTGTGTTACTGCAAATGCTGGAGAACACATTTAATAAAGGCACCGGTGTTATTCATCAGGGTGTCCTTAGCACTTTGCATACCGAACAGAACTTAGTGTCTCTCAAATTAAACCAAAATGAAGCAGATAGGATTTCATTATGCATCGTAAGAAATGATGACATTAGATAACTTAGTTAATAAACCTGTTCTGTGAAGTACTAAATGTGGATACAGCATAAGAATAAGAACAGGCAAAGCTGGTTTATATAGCATCCACCACCCAGAAATCTCCATTAATCAGTACTTCATTGACTCTGATCTTCATAATGTAGACCAATGAATAATGTGTGAAGCATTAAAAAGAGGTCAGATTTGATTATATCTTATTCATAAACTTTTAGGACTAGACATGGACTTGGAAATAGCTTGGTCCTTGGGTGGTAAATGTGCATATGTGTATGGCCACTCTCATTTTCTAAAATCCTGGCAGATACCATTAATCAATCAAGAAGCTCATTTTCCCTAAACCTAGCTACAGATGCAAAACACTTTCTTAACCCATTATTCCAGTCAGGCAAAACCAGTCCATATAATCTTGCAAAGAAGATAAAATCTAGCTTTGGTTAAATTCAATCCTAAAAATCAAAGAATGGGTGGGAGAGGGATATAGGAAAAGGATGGAGTAAAGTCTAGTCGTACACGCCATGCCATTTTCCTTGTTTTCAAAGGCTGAAACAAAAATATTTTCCTGGCTTACTTGCTTGGATGAATTATCTTGCATGAGGTGCCTCAACCTTCCATATAGAATGTCTCAGACAGTTCTTCTCCCTCAATGAAGCAGACATGATCAGATGTGAAATACTAAATGTAGGCACAGAGTAGTTTGAAGCTGGAGGTAAATACAGAATATGGTTCAGACGAAGAAATAAAAGAGAGAGGCAATCAATTCTATTTGGGGAAGAAGGAAAGGAGAAATAGGGAAGATGGCAATGGAGAAGTCTTACTTCTATTACATCTTGAAGGATGAGTGAAGTCTCATGAAAGCAATTAGAAGTAAAAGCCAGACAGGATTTCCAGACAAAGGAAGCCAAGGAGGCATAGAAGTGAGAACACCCATGATGCTAGGAAGGAATCAGTTTGTCATGACAGAACATAGCAGAGGAGATGTGGCAGGAAAAGTGTTTTTAATACTCATGATTGAAAGGAAGGAGAGGAGGAGGACAGGAATGGGGAGGGGAGGGAGGGAAGGAGGGAAGAAAGAGAGAGAGAGAGAGAGAGAGAGAGAGAGAGAGAGAGAGAGAGAGAGAGAGAGAAGAAAGAAAATCATCTGAGGCATTACCATAAAGTACATCGGTGAGTATGGCATTCATATCTTTCTCTAGACTGAGATTCACATATTGTTAGCCTAAGGTTGACCAGTTGGACAGCAGTAAGCCTGGGGTTCCACATTGGGTCATTCAGCTTTGATGTCCATGCTTATTCTCTGTTGACACTTTGTTGGCACCTCTGGGATAAGTGGATGTCTTTCCAAGAGAACTGGTTTGATGAGAATTGGCTCATTGATGTTGTCAAGTTCTGATATGTTTGCTCACAGATTATCCCTGTTCTTTTGTGTTTACATTTTAAGTTTGAATGATGAAGTTACCCTTTCCCTTTGGATTTTTTTTCTTCTGCTCCCAAAGTACTTGAAAGAGCTTATGCAAGAAGCGACAACTTAATAGATATTTACTAAAGCCTGACTCCGACTCTAGTTTAGAGCTATGTTCTTGGCAAGACACATACAATTTGTTTTCTAGGTTTTCCACTTCAAAATATATTTAAGGAGAGTCAGTGCTAAATAGTTAAGAAGGAGCAAATGCCGGGGTATTAAAGATATCTGGGCTTAAATCCCCATTCTGCCACTTTTTGCTTGCATAATCTTTACTAGGTTAATTAACTGCCTGGCACCCAAGTGTCTCATTTATAAAATGAAGACAATCACACAGCTTTGTTATGAGACTAAATATGATCACATGTCTTAATGTTCCAACCTCAGTATCTACTATAGGATCTTTATAAGTAAAAGGCATCTCTGCTTTTCATCTTTCCTGAACTGCTCTGAAGGAAAAATGGTTCCCACACTCACAGACCTCTGTCACGAAGCAGATACGAAGCCACTGGGCAGCTTTGGGAAATTTCCCAGGATTGACGTGGGAAACCCCCTCGGCTGCATGTCTGAGCACAGATCTCAATTCAGAGAAGTTCCCCAGGGCTTTGGGCCAATACGTTATTTTCATTATTTCCTTGCACGCATCTTCAATTGTTCCACCCGTCCTGCCAACAGTGTCAGAGACCTCTGTCCATCCACACTTGGGTCTTTGGAGGGAAAGAAGGCAGGATCGATATTGACTAACAAGTCTATACTCCAGCATCACAGCCAGGCTGAGCTAGGCTGATTCACACAGGCCATTCCCAGGTCGAAGCCTGGCAAGGGTCAGGGGTGAAAGTGGATGAATATGGCATGGTCATGGATTAGTCAGATTGGTACCAGCTGAAAATGAAAATATGCCACTTTGAACGGGTTATCTACCTCTCATGATCAGAATAGAGATGTAGATTTGGAAAATTTACCTGCACTTTGGTTTCAGATTGAACTGACAAACAAGCAGTGAATGGGATATACTGGAAATGAAGACCTCAGTGGGCAGACCCACAGTTTCCAAGGCTACCCTGATTCCTCAGAGATGTGCCGCGAGTTCATGATATAACAACCCACTGAGGGAGAGATCATTCATTAGTGCGTCTTAGAACCTTCGCTCCCTACCTCTGCTGGAATTAGTCTCAATTCTCAAAGATCCTTACTGTTGATACATCTGACCTGCTTTATGGGTATATACTTTTGAATATATTTCTTGCATTACCAGGAATACTCAGCATCCTGGTAGGAGAGATCTGGCCAAGGCCTTCCATGAGTGCCCGCTTAGTAGACTCAGTTTGTTCCATCTATACTTTGTATTATCTGGTGGCCTCTGTAGTCAGATGAATTAAGTTCAACATGCCAACTCAACCACGTGAATCTAAACTTAGGCAAGTCATTTAAATTATAGAGATGGACTGTAAAGGAAAAACAAAACAAATTATCTATCTATCCATCCATCCATCTATTATCTAGCTATATTCTTCAAAATTAACCTTGCTCCGCTTAAAAAATCTGCAATAGCTTCCTATTGTTTTGTAGGGGAGAAGTTGAGGGAATGAACATTTTTTACCCAGCCTATGGATTGACACAGTCTAGGCCTTCCTGGTCCCTCCAGCCTGATTTTTTTCTTATGCTCTGTTCTCCTGCCTCCCAAGCCCCCTCTTGGCATCCTCATTACACCTTTGCGCGCACGCGTGTGCACACACACACACACACACACACACACCCTCTATTTAGAATGCTTTTCTTCCTTATTCCTTTACCGTTCATTTTCAGATACTGGGTTTACAATTCTCCTAGGACACTTTCCTTGTACCCCTTAGATAGATTATGTTTTCGTATATTAGGTTTTGTTTTGACTTTCAGCGTCTATTGTATCACTAAAAGAAACATAATAGACATTATACTGTACCAATATTTGTTTTTGCTTCAGAAGAAGTCATCAAGGGGAAAATGTGGCTTCTATTTTATCATTGACATAGTTTTCCCCAAGAACAAGACAAAACAAAAATAAAACGTCAATGAGTTGTCGTGCATTTTCCTTTTAAAAAATCATTCCTTTACATGTTCTGGTTTATCAAAGAAAAAAAGGTCTAGGGAAATCGAGACCTTTTGAAAGCCTGGTACTTCTTTGCTCTTGTGATTGTCTAAAGTGTTTACAGTCTGTATGACTCATTGGCATGGTGGCTTGGTCTTGTTTTTCCCTGCATGTCTTTTTTGACAGCTATTCTAAGATATAATTTACATGCTGTAAATTCACTCATCTAAAGTAAAAATTTTAATAGTTTTTAGTCTATTTACAGAGTTGTATAACCATCACGGTAATCTAGTTTTTTAATGTTTTTGTCATTCCCAAAAAAGTCCTTGTGGGCTATGTTTTTAAAAATACATTTTTTCTTGAAAAATTATGTTTCTTTCTTATAGGACACTGATCTCATTTGTAAATATGGTTATTATTCAATGAATACCTGTTTCTTACACTAAAACTTAAGCAATACAACACAGACTGTTTCTGGGTCACTTTTTTGTCACTAATGCCTAACAGAGCATTTAGCATATAGTAGATGCTTGATAAATGTTAAAAGATTAGTCTTGTGAGCTTCAGTGGAGAAATAAAAATACAAACCACATAACGATGCTTTGAGGATCAAATAACAGCATGCACAGGAGAGCACTTTGTAAACTGAAATGTCATGCAAATCTTAGCTATTACTTAATATCTATTTTTAATTCAGGGAAAAATATAAGAGAGAGATGTGAATTTGGGAGTATAAAAGCAAGTACCTCGATGCTCCCTAACCTCTCTTCCTTTTCCCAAAACTAGAGGATGAATACATTTTCTAGAATCCTTTTTGGCCCAAGAGATGTGAACAGAAGTGATAGGCACCTCTTCCAAGCCTAAGGCCTTAAAATCATCTCAAGGCCTCAACGCAAGCTCTCTCTCTGTCCACATGGCCAAAACAAAAGGACCTGGAGGTGGCAGTCACGTGGCAAAAGAATCCTGGGTCCCTCTCTTTGAGGAAAGTCATCCAGACTGTAACAAGTTCTGACATTACCACAATTCAACTTGTGTGTGTGCTACGTCATGAGATCAGGAGTGATTGTTGGTTATGTAACTTCATAAGAAATCACTACTTTGAAGTGGGACACGGCTGTAAGGAAAAGCTAAAATAAATTGGCGCTGGTTAAGCACTGAGAGATAGGCATCAGGAAAGTGAATACAGAAGGCTGGAAGGGTAGCCCTCCAGATTCTGAGGTTACAAAAAGATTGGTTTCATTCCTGCCAGTGGTTACTTGGGATTCAGATCACATGCCCAGTCAACCAGCAGCTCTACCAGAAAAGCTTGGAAAGCAGAACCTTAGTAGTGAGTGTTGACTACCGAAGGCTGCCTTTGGCAAGATATTATAAAATATGAGCTCACTGGAGAATTAGACACTTTGAAGACAGAAATAAATGAGAATAAAATAAGTGTAGAAATTCGAGGTCTTTAACAGAGTTGGAAAAGTTAACAGGTTCTAGTCCCAGGGAAGTAAGATAGGACATTTTAAAATACTTTGAAATGCCAAGTCTCAGGAAAACTACTCATTTGGAGGAAGTGATTCAGGGCCATCAATGATAAATCCTGATTCAATCAACCCCATTGAATCCTGATAGCCTCAAGTAATTTTATTTAAGAGAAATGAGGGAGTGAAAAGGGAAAGAAAATACGCAGGCCTGAGAATCTGTCTAGGAAAGGATTTAGGATGTGATTACTGGACTTGGAACTGACTGGGAAGTTAGAGATTAGGACCTATTAAGCTGTTGAAAGAATTGTATTGTGAATTTGTAAACACATTCAAAAAGTCTTTTGACTTTAAGACTTGAGGCAACCTTTGGGACCCTAACCAGTCACAAGCAGGAGGCAAGTCTCAAAGCCCCTAAGAATAGTGCATCTCTAATACCCACTTCAGATGTTCCCAGAGAGGCTACTGGACAAAGAGAAGACCCCCAAGGGTGGAGATCCAGGTCGCAGGCCACAAAGAACTGAGGCGTTCCTTCAGCACAGAACGAATTAGAGCCTGAAAAGGAATTCTCTGCATCTACTCAGACTGGGAGAAATTTGCAGTCTCTGTCCTGAAAAGTCTCCCATAAGAACCTCCATCTGCCCTCTCACCCCCTGCTGGAAGTGAAAGACCCCCAAGTTGATGGAGCCAGATGCTAAAAGGAGCTTGAATTCCTAAGTTACTTTTTGGAGGCGAGGCACCCAACCCGCGTTGGATTGTAATGTGAGAAAGAAAGAAATTTGTGTTGCATTCAATCACTGAGATTGGGGATGTTTGTTAACTAGAGGTGGGAGTAATTCACCCAAGTTGTGCAGAAAACCTGGCTTTGTATGTGGTCCTGAAGTTAAGAAGGTACCCCCAAAATACAAAGAAGGGACAAAAGACAAAACCTTTGCAATTTCAAGGAAAATATCCTATTGAAAGTGAGGAGATCAATACAGGGTCTGAAAATGCGTCTTGTGCATAAGCTTGTGATAAAGTAAGAAAGCTAAGTTTTAGCATCTTTTTAGGCACTAAATGCCAGAATAAGACTTAAGATTTTTAACCTCCAGGTCACTTTCCCAAAGAGGATTTCTTGGAAAACCAGTGTCCAGCAGGCTTCTTAGGATCTTTAATATGCTAATGTATGCTGTTAACCCCCAGCCCACCACCACAGCCAGCCCACCTGCCACTTACCTGCACAACCCCACCCCTACCCCCCAGCTTCCAGACTCCCATATCCAGGCTGTATTTCTTTTTTTCTTTTTGAAAAAGGAAATTATCCTTTTCCAAGTACATACACGTTTCCAAAATCTCATATACACCAGCATTCCTTGAAAAACAGCACGGGAAAACATCTTTATAGGCCATAAAGTTGTTGTGATTGCCTCCATCACCGGAGAAAGAATATAAAGGCAAATGGGCGTGGGGGGTGTTAGGAAGATAAAAAGCCTGGCATTCATGTTCCTTCTCCTTCTGCACCTTATTAGTGGTGAGGGGCTGTGAGGCAGGCTCTGAGGGGAAAACGCTGCCTCTTCTCTGAACTGTACCCGTTCCAGTTATGGATAATGTTCAAAACAACCAATCAAATCTCCATCCTCCATCTAAGTGGCAGATCCCCCAGACACAGGTGTTATAAGTACCGCACAGCCAGGAGTCGTGCGTCACACACACACGTGCTTGAATTTTAAAGACCAAAACAGGTGTTTAAAATGAGCATTTTTGCTCAGGGGCTTGGGAACAGGAGACGGGCTCTGTTTCTCTGCTTTCAGCAATTACTTGCTCCGAGGGGAGAAAAATAGATTAAAATTTTATGCCATAATTTTGCAGTTGATCATTAGTGCCACAGAGGGCATAGTGCATAGTTATTTTCCAACCACTGGAAAGAAAGATGTGTCTTGAAAGGAGGTATTTTTAGCATCATAGTGACTGCGTGGTTATATATAGATTTTGTTTTACTTTCTTCCAACTGTGAGTGTGATTGTGTTCATATGCTTGGGGAATTTGCATATAATGCGTGCTATTTGTATCTTAGCCAAATCACTTCAATTCAAGTTCAAACTGCTCCCTGGAAGGGGAGTAAAGCCCACTGCGATAAGTATACTTATCGTTCATTTCTTAAGGCCCAATTCCAGGGGAATGTCTTTCCTTCTTCCCGAACTTGTCCATCTGGCAAATTTGCCAACAATTATCAAGTTCTCACTGGCAGGAAAGCCAGCGATTGGATGAAGCATCACAAATTGTGGTTGGCAACCCGGGAGCAAAGAGAAGACTGAAGCAGCAAAAAAAAAAAAAAAATTTTTTTTAGCCTACTGCTATATTCCAGGTTGAAGTCAGTACATAATAATAATAATGAAATATAAAAGTTTTTATAAACTCATTTGGGAACATTTATAAAATGCCAGCACTGGAAAAGGCCACCATACCTTTTTTTTTTTAAATGGGAGTATAATGGGCTTATACTATAACATTCACGATTTTAATGAATATAATCACTTGTTCATATATTCACACAATTGTGCCATCATCACCAGTAACCACAGAACATTTCCATCACCCCAAAAGTAAACCTATTCCCATGAGCACTCACTTGTTCTCCCCCCACCCCTTAGCAGGCGCAAATCTATTTTCTATTTACATGGATTTGCCTTTCTGGATATTTCATGTAAATGGTGCCTTAGAGTATGTGTCCTTTTGTGTCTGGCTTCTGTCATGTGTCTGGCCTCGCTTCATGGATAAGGTAGCTGGGCCTGTGCAGAGGACACAAATTGCCTAAGTCACATGGATTTTTCTGGACAAAAGCCACAACTAGAACCTGCCCTTATATGAGCTGTATTTAGCAGAATACTAGCTGAGCACTTGCCCGGAGCTCCCATCTCAAGGGGCTTTCAACCTCATTGGAAATGTCACCGAATAGAGAGGATTGTATTCATTGTCACTGTTCCCTGAGAATGCTATACAAGGTTGGAAAGAAGGATTTAGTACGCTTCATGGGGCACAGGAGGAACTGTGAGCTTACTGGGTGGCATGTACACATAACAGGCAGTGTCTAAACTGCTCTGTAATGAGTGTGGACATGGTGAAGCTCAGGCACGTGTGTTGCTGAGTGGGTATACAAGACTGAGGCTCCGTCTCTCAAAATAAACTTTGCACAAATAGGTAGCAAGTGTGTTTTTGAACATGTGCCCAAGGATGAGCCTGCCTCAGTGCTCTGAATTGTCACCCGGCTCTCAAAGTCAGGCCCTGGCTCTAAAACAGGTTGAGAACCGTTAGCAGGATCGCCTAAGACCATCGGAAAACACAGATATTTACATTACGATTCATAACAGTAGCAAAATTAGTTATGAAGTAGCAATGAAAATAACTTTATGGTTGGGGTCACCACAACAGGAGGAACTGTATTAAAGGGTCGCGGCATTAGGAAGGTTGAGAACCACTGCTCTAAAAGCAAGGCCTCCCTCAGTTGATATTTGGGATATTGATTTGGGATTTGCTGAAAACCCATTTCTCTTGGCATGTTCCCCTATGAACTCAAAGTGTACAGTGATCTTACCCTCCTGTCCCAGGAGACCAGCCTATTTCCACGTTTATACACTTACAATCTTGCTTGTTTCCCCTCAATTCTTTGTCCATCTCAGTAAAACCACAATATCCATTCTATTGTAACCCACAGTTAGGTTTCAAGTCAAGACACTCAAATAGCCAATCTTCTGAAAGTCCTCTGGCACCAAGTTCATCCTCTGCTCTCTCCCCCACCCCCAAATTTATTACTCATCTAGGGACCCAGGGCCTGGTTTACACACTTGAACTCCACAGGGTTTTGGGGTAGGATTCCACTTTCTACCTGCAATGCTTTTATTTATATAATCACTTAGGAACTTCAGGACTCCAGCCTGCCTCTTCTCATTCAAATTCTAGACACTTTTAAGGTCTCAGTCCTTCTGTACCCCTAAATAAACCAGGGAACTTCCTAATAGCTCATTATTAAAGATTATTTTCTAAATTTCTAAGCTCAATTGCAACAAGAGCATGAAAATGGTAGCATAAGGCTTTGGAGGTGAATATCCTGAATCTGTAGCCCAGTCATGACTATTTAGTAGCTGTGTGACCTTAGCTAAAAGTCTTAATTTCTCTAGGCCTCAATTTATTCATCTTTAAAATGGGGATTATTGTAGTTTATACCTTTTAATGTTGTTCTGAAGACTAAATGTCTTTATATATATGAAGTACTTACATAAATACTTGTAACATAGACATTGTATAAAAATAATATTATTTTATTTCCTCTATTACAAGTAGCCCATATGCAACATTTACACAGAAATGTAGGAGGTTTTTTTATTTATTTTTCAACAATCTTAAAATATCAACTAGAAAAAAGTACTAGATTTGGGAAATAGGAAATCTAGAATCTAGTTCTGGCTCCATCACTAAATTATTATTGAATGTAGTAAATTTTCTATCGAGGTTAAATATTTTCCTAAATCCATGGCTGTGATGTATGCATTTTTGAATGCTATATTTACAGAGAGTAAAGATAAAAAAGTCTAAGTCGTCACAGATGTTAAATTAGTCACTTTCTAATGAATGAGATGTTCATAAATGATTCTTCTCCCTAAGGTTGATTAATTCTTTAGCTCAGTAGCACACATTCATCTTCCTTAGTTGTCTTTGCTCTTAAAAAACAACAGCAAACCAGCCAGCATGTCATTAAGTGGTGATGGGAAATGATGCCTTACAAAAATCAGAATATTAGAAAAGCTAGACAGGTGGGGACTGTATCAACTCACCCTTCTGTTGTGCTACTTGAACCTGTTTAAGTGTCTCTGACTATACTGTTCTCCATTAAGTGTCTCTGACTAGACTGCTCCCTGTAAAGGAGGCCAGTCACTTCATTCCAACCCAGTGGTCTAGGAAGGATACGAGCAGTCTTCCAGTTTACCTAGGACATGCAATGCATAACCTAGCCTGCCTGCCTTTATTTTCCCATAGACCCTCTGGTTGTCTCAATTTTAAATATTAACTTAATTAATACTAATCTGTGCCCAGAGTGGGTGTTCTGAGAGAAGGGACTGAGTTTTATGCTCTTTAAGTGGTCAGTACTCAGCACTTAACCACTGCATGAAAAATTGTTTGCCTTTTGTGAGTACATATGGTGGGTCAACTCAAATGCTTTTTCATCCAAGGTGTGTATTGGTCCTTTTTTATATATGGCTCCCCCCTCTGCCATGAATGAGTCCCCCTTTCTGGGCATTTAATGAGTCATTCTTTGCAATCCAACTCAGACATCACTTCCTCTGAAACATTATCCTCCACCCTGCAGATTTTCCCTTTTCTGTGCCACAACAGTGTATTTTTTACAGAAGTCAAAGATTTCTTCTATGGCTTTGTCTGTATTCTTTGAAATGATCACACTAATTTCTTTTAAGTAATTTATTGATTTTCAAGTCGTGTTTGCTCAGTAGGATATGAGCTACTCAAAGAAGACAGAAGTACTTCCTTAATCAGTCTTCCCACAACATAGCACAGACCCTGGCACATGACAGGTACTCAATAATATTTGTTGATTTCAACTGCATGGAACCAATTTGAATTGCATTGAGTTCAGATTCATAAAGGAAATTCATTTTACTTTGAAGGGTTGTAATATAACTGATACGGTCAAATGAAATGGCTAAATTACAAAAGATACAGTTAACTTTTGACTTGGGAAAATTTTGTAAATGATTTTGACTATTTTAACAGTTTTTAAAGATCTTATTGGGAGTTTTCTTCTCCTGGTCTTTTGGTCTTTTCTTCCTCTATGCATAATTCAAGGCATCCATTTGTCCTCAGAAAGATCGAGATAATAGAAGGGAGAAGGACAATAGTCAGTACTCAACCTTCAACATCCAAAATAGGACATAAAGATTAGAAGAAGACAAAAGTCCTGCAAGCAGGTTTTGTTGTGTGAGAAAAGGAGATTTTCAAATTGAAGTATCTCCCTTTATATAGCAAAAGTAAATCTTGGCGGATTGAGCATAAAGCATGACTATAGGTAGCAGTTAGAGAGAACTCAGCATGTGACAAAGGATACTTCTTGACAAAAGAGACTTCTTATGAAAAGAGAAATATATACTTCATAGGAAATTTGAGCTTTGTATCTACAGAGTATTTGTCCAAATAAGAGAAACGCAAGAGAACAGAAAAGAGACTGTTTTAAATGAGAAGAAAATGATATATTTAGTGCTAACCCCTACTTCCCTCTGTCATCAACAGAAATGGGGACCAGAACAAGATAGAATCTGTTACAGAGAACAAAGTTGATATTTGATTTGTTTTTGTATTTTGCATCCGAATGTTGGCTCCGCTGACTATTGTTTGGGCTAACACAGTTTTCGAGAAGGAAGGATTGCCTAAACCAGATGGAAGTCTCCCCAGTCCTGCTGCCTGACCTTTGTGTGTAAACCATGTTAAACCATCTAAAAGGCTTCACGAAGGGCCCAGGAGTCCAGCAGCAGCCATCAGACTAGAAAAGGTCAAGAATATGGGCTCTTGAGACACAGAGGAAATCTGACTGATGAAACACAATGAGACCTATAGGGAACTGACATTAAAGTTTGGGTGATAACTTGATTACCCAACATGCTCTATCAACAATTCAGAGCACCATGGCCATCAAGCTGCTGCTGGAAGGCAGTCCTTTCCAACAGAGGTGTTCGATAAATGCTGGGCTCCTGACTATTGATGGCCTCTTTTTTTCTTTTTTTTTTTTTTTAATCTTGGCTTCCTTGATCTTAAGGAAATCTAGGCCATTAAATAAGAATTTCCTCAAGAATCTGGAAATAGATGTGTTCCAGTGAGTGGAGCATTCCAGTTAATATGTACCACTGATAAGTCTTATTGGTTATCCAAGAATTAGAAATGCTATGTATTAGTTAGGGTTGTCCAGAGAAAAAGAACCAATAAAGAGATTTATTATAAGGAATTGTCTCACACAATGATGGAGGCTAAGAGATCCCATGATCTGCTGTCTATAACTTGGAGAGTCAGGAAAGCCAATGGGGTAGCTCTAGTTCCAGTCTGAAGGCCTGAGAACCAGGAGAATCGATCACATAAATCCCAGTCGGAGGGCAGGAGAAGATCCGTGTTTCCTCTCAGCAGTTTCAGGCAGGAAGAATGCTTCCTTCCTATGCCCTTTGGTTCTATTCAGACTGTCAACAGATTGGTGGGCAATCTGCTTTACCCAGTCCATCAATTCAAACTCTAATCGCTTCCTGAAATACCATCACAGACACACCCAGAAATAAGGTTTAGCCAGATACAGGCACCCTGTGGTTCAAATCAACACATAAAATTAACCATCACATACTATGTGCTAATTCTTTGAAAATGATTAACCCTATGGACTTAAGTATGAGAAAAGATGGCTATGCTGGCTGCCTCCAAGTTGCTCTCAGGTCTAATCCTTTGTTGTCACTGCAAGTGGACCAGCCTCCAGACGGGGAATTTTCTTTCTCCAGAATTACCTGATAGATTAATTACCTGACAGCTCTCGGATTCTTGTTGCCAGTGACAGTTTCAGAGTATGGAGGATTTCATTGCTCTCAGATTGGCACATGGCTTGAGTCTTCTATAGATGAAACATCAGCTCCCTATGCCAACTCAGCACTCATTCTAATCTGTTTGCTGCCTTGCACTGTGAGAGCAAGGGTTTCATCAGCCCAACGTGATTCCCAAGAATGTTGTTTTTCTCTCAGATAAACATACAACTTTGTACCAGAAAAGTAGGCAAGCCTAGAGTCATAGACCCAAATCACAGCTCTGTCTCTGCCATTGACTTTGAACATAATCCTGTCCATCATTTTTCTCATTGGAAATATTAGGAGATAGCCAACATAATCTCTAAAGCTTCCTACATGCTCTGAAAATCAATTCCGTTGGTGCCATAATTGTGGTTGTTGTTCTAGGGGGGAAAAAATGAGTACACCTATAGTGGGACTAGATGAAGGGGAGGAGGGGGAAAGATGAAATGCTTGCCACTGTCTCAGAGTCTAGTAGGAAGGGTGGGTATTTATGCCATTAACCACAGTATCCTGTGATGAATGCTAATTAAGGGATATATTTGATCTAATGTATTCACACCATCTTATTAGCAAACCCAGGTGACTGCAAAATAAGTACCTGAGGTTAGGGGCTCTTTTAAGGACACAGATAACTAGTTCCCTTCAAGATGAGACCCATGACCTCTGCTCTAGGGCATTATCACAAAGTTCCAACACACTGCACTAAGCAACATTTCTAAAAAAAAAAACAACAACCGAAGAACAGAATAAAGGAAGAAAAGCAAGAATTATAAGGAAGGAAAGAGGCCATAAATTCATTTTTTTTTTGTACTCCTATTACCTAACACAGAGCCTGGCACATCACAGATGTTCATGTACATGTTCATTCATTCATTCACTCTTTCAACTAGTACCTGTGCCACATGTTTTGCTGTTTTCTGGAACACAGTGGTGAGTAAAGCATGCAAGGTCCCTGTCCTCAAAATAAGGGAGGGTGAATAATAGACTAGTAAACAAGCAGATAATCTAGCATTTTGATAAACTGTCTGAAGGAAATGATATGATTATGAGTATGAGGAGGTGTACTGCATGGGATAGAGGTCTAGGACATCTCTCTGTGAGGTCTGAAGAGGAAACAATGTGAAGGTCCTCGTGCATAAGAATGAGCAAGGAGACTAGACTGCCGGGATCACATCTGCTGAGGGGGAGGATGGTACAACGGGTGTTTGCTGGTGGAGATGGTGTATGGATGAAGCATGTGTTGTCAGGTCAGAGGCTGATAACATATGACTTTAGATTTTCTGATAATATAGCTGCAAGATATAAAGAGGAGATATCAAGGATTGTGCCTAAATTTAGTTAAAATGAACAGGAAGGGAAGGGAAGGGAAGGGCCAAAGAAAAAGGATTGATTCGTTTATTAAATGCTGGCCTATATTTCTGCACTAGACACAGGAAAAAGTGCATATTTTGGGGAATCTACAACCTAAAATGTTATGCCAAATTTGATGACAGGTCAAAGTAGGTAGAGCAAAAGAGAAAAATACTCAATTAGAAATACAGGCTCCAAGAGAAGTGACAACCCATTTTGACAGCAATGGAGGTCTAGATAATTTGGGCAGTTAATCATTCCCTGTCTGTGATTCCACAGGGATGGAAGGGAAGATTTATCTTGAAAGATGAGTACATTCACCACATGACAAAGTAGAGAAGCACCTTTTAGACAGCAGAACAGGGTGTACTAATAAATGGAGACATGAGCAGCCTGCTCCATACATGCCAGTGTCTCCAAGCAGTTCAGCAAAACTAGAAGGATAGACTTAAAGAGAAGTGTTGAGTGACTGGATGGGAAAGTTGGTCAGTATTTGATCAAGCAGTGTTCTATATGCTGAAAAAGCCCTTACCCCATTTTATGTATTTGAGATGGTTCTGCAGCCAACTGAAAATTACTTTCACTGGGTTTGAATCTGCCTTCATTATCCCGGGCACAGCTTGTATATCATTTTTAAAAGAAGCTTTGAAATTAAAAGAGCAACATGACCGCTAAGGGATCTACTATTTCTAATGATCTGGGTGTTTAGTGTTTCCACTTCATACTTCTCTTGTCCTGCGCCCAATAAAACACACAGCCCTTAGAGGGAACATTAACAAGGATTAATGATTCAGCAGTTGTCTTATAAAAGTTGAGAAAAATATTAAGTAATCCACTGCAATACCAGTTTTGAATACCAGCCTCTCCCTCTCTCTCAAAAATATGTAATCAATTTTGGTCTTTTCTGCTAAGCAACTAAGAAAGGGAGACATACTAGATTTTCATTCCAACCAACTTGCAAAATATTGTTGTGTAGTTTAGGGTGTCAGATATACTTCTGTGCTAAATGAGGGTTAGTGTCTAAAAGACGTTTGAAGGTTCATGAACATGGTCTATCAGGAGCTACTGCTGTTTGTACTTCTACTGGCCTTTTACCAACACTCCTCCCACTGTGTAGTGCCCAAACTTCTATTCCTTACTAATGTAAAATGACACTGGGGAATAAATTGCAGATTATGACAGTTGTAATTTGGTTTAACACTGTCGGCTAATAGGTTGAAAAGAGATTGAATGAACTTTTGAAGATCCAAATATCAGCCTGGTGCAGCCATGTACTAAGCCTCACTCTTCAGCTTAGCTAGAAAGGATTTATTATTGGGAGTTCCTAGTCGTAAGTAAATAGATATGTCAGATGTCTCAATGTTTTCTGTCCTGCACAAAGGGCTGAAGGATATATTTGGTCTATGGAAATGTGAGTCTGGATCGAGTACTATCCTATATAATAAAGAGCTACTATGCTAATTAGACCAAACAACCGAACAACCTTCTGGACATCCTTCTGGATGACCTTCGGGATGAAAACAGGGCTGTGAGGGCCGGCTGATGCTGCGAGGTGCTGTGAGGGCCAGCCGAGGAAGCTGGGGCTGTGAGGGCCGAGCCCCTTACACGAATTTCATGCATTGGGCCTCTAGTCATTTAAATAATGCCGTAGAAATCAGCGAGCATTTTCACTCTGCAAGTGAAAATTGGGGAGTGCTGACCTACTCGGTGCCAGGTTCAAGTGTATAGGAAGATGAATAGAACACAGAAGGCTAAGGTTCAACTTTCCAGCCCATAATCAGGCAGTTCTGTGGGGAATTCCACCCTTCCTGCTTTTGAGCTTTGTAGCTATGGGTAAGGTAACCTTCACAGCTTCATTTTTGCATATGAAGGTTAAGGATAATAATAAACCATACTTCGTAAGGTTTTGTGAGCATTTAAAGAAATAGCATAAATTGAATGCTTAACATAATAAGAATTATAGTCGCTATTTAATTATATTAAGGAAACACCATAACGGTATGATGATGATGATGGTGATCTCATTTTATATATCCAGAAACAGTGTCAGGGATGCTATATTTCTTGGCTAAAGTTGCAGAAATCCTGAAGCCTTGGGTCCAGTTTCCAAGCTCCAAATTTTATCTTGTTTCCAGGCTCCTGGGGCTTGCTGAGGGGGTTGGGGCAAGGTGTTCCTATGGAAAGGAACCTATCAGTGCCCATACGAATTTCCATTATGGGATGTTTTAAAAATGAAACTGATGAGAAAGAGTTTCCAACTCATTTTTGTCCTGGCAAAAAGGCAAGAGTGTGTTACAAACTTGACTTACAAGGATTTGACAGGAGGAACCTTTTTACTATTTGAGTTACTAATGGGTTAGCAAACAGTTCTGTAATTTACTTTGTACTTTGATAATGTCTTGGCTCAAAGGGTTCACACAGACCTTTCCAAACATTAACTTATTTCCCCCTCCTAACACCGCTAAGGGGTCAGAGAAGGGTGGCACTCCCTTTGTTTTATGAGTGAGAAAACTGGGATCTGCGAAGGTTATGTGTCCTACCAAGGTCACCCCACAAGCACATGTGCTGCCCAATCCACTGTTCCCAGCTACTGACACTCCTGGAACCCACATGGGGGAATTTGTCCAGGATGTTTTCCATGCTGGCCTGGAACTGCACCACATTTCACTTGGGTTACCTGTCTATCCAGCTTAAGCAAGGTCTCGAACAAGCAAAACAAGACTATGTTGCTTCTTCAGGATTGTGAAGCTAGCAGAGGTGAATGAATAGAAGCACATCTATGTGTAAAACATATTAGTTGCAAGCAAATACTACTTATCACATTAAGGGGGAGTGGTGGAGGTTGATTTATTTGTTTTAAAAGTTGGGTGGAACATTCCAGGGAAAGTGTACACACATGGGCACCAGATTGCGGGACCTCATTGAATACCAGGAATAGATTCATCCAGTTAGGAACCACATTTACTGAGCTCTAGGTGCTACCTCAGAAGGTTTCATTTATGTGACCTCATTTAATCATCACACTATCCCTGGTTTCTGTACAATATTATGCTCATTTTTTAGATGGAGGAGGCCGAAATGTTGAATAGATCGCTTCTTTCACGTCCTTATTCAAAAGTCACCTTCCCAATGAGTCTTCTTCCAGGCAACCTTATCTAAAACCATGGCCTTTTTTACACTCATGTGTCTTTCCCTGCTTACCAATTAATTAATTATCAGTTAATTATGTTGTTTATTATTTATCTTCTCCCAAGAGAATGTCATCTCCATGATGGCAGGAAGCTTTGGCTAATTTGCTCACTGCTATAATCCCTCTTGCACAGAAGAGAGTACACAGTACACAGCAGAGCTCAGCATATGAATGAATGAATGAATGCATTAATGCATTCATGTTCTCTCGACAGCTCATAGCTCTCTTAGTAGCATACAGTTACAGTTGTGATTTTATATTTATTTTCAATCCCAAATCTTTTTCTCCATGTAGATTTTTCATCACTTTATTTAGACATTATGGACTCCAACTTGGGTTACTTACTCTTAAATGGTCTCTTCACCTCCACATTTCCTTTTCCTACAATGAGATTGAAAATAGGGTTCAAAAATAATTATTGGATTAATGAATGAATGCATTTATGTTTATATATTCTGAGTGGCCAGATTATTATGATCTCTGAATGCATAATAATCTGGCCACTCAGTATATATATATGTGTGTGTGTGTGTGTGTGTGTGTGTGTGTGTATATATATATTAGAGGGCCAGTGCATGAATTCGTGCATTGGTGGGGTCTGGCCAGCCTGGCCAAGGGGAGGGGACATGGGCTGTTGGCTGGCCTGCCTGCTGGTCGAACTCCTGGTCAAGGGGACAATTTGCATATTAGCCTTTTATTATATTGGATATACACTGAGTGGCCAGATTATTATGCATTCAGAGATCATAATCATCTGGCCACTCGGTGTATATACCCTTACATATATAAGCATATGTATTTATAAACATATATCCTTAGACATGTATAGAATGCTAACAAATAAGTATGAACATTAATATATACTTAAGCATATATACTCATTATGAATGTACTTATTTGTCTATTGCCCATGTGTTCCCAACTAGAATGTGAGGACCGTGAGAACAGGGTTTTTGCTGGTTTGGTTCACTGCTGTATTTCTTACGTCTAATACGGTGTCTGGTGCATAATAGTCTCTTAGTACTTATTTGTTGAAGAAATAAAAAGAAAAAGTGAGGAAGGAAGCAAGGTCAAACACTTATATCCGCCAAACCATACATTTTTATATCCACATTATGTATGAAATGCTGTCTCTCTCTGAGGTTTTGAAAATTTATTCAACTGTTACGTATTGAGTGTTCCCAGTTCCTCACCCTGGAGGAAGGAGAGGACCACCAGACACTCACGTGGATAAGATTTATAGTATGTCAGATGGCACTGAGCCTATAGAATGCAATCACCCCTTTCTCCACCTCTCACTCCCCATTTTGTGACTAAAATGGACTGTTGCTGAGAACCAGTTTAAATGGCCATTGGGCTGTTTCTTCTATTCATTTGAAGCCTATGAGCCTCTCTAATCCATCTCCTCTTGTCAGCCTCTGTTAGAATCTGAGTTTGAGATCCTTTGTCAGAATACTTTGTTCTTATTACCTTATGGCTAACTTTATAGCTGCCTGTTCCTTTCATTAGCCCACAAGCTACTGGAGTTTATCATGTCTGTATCTCCAAGTCTTAGCACATACTTGACATGGAATAGATAGTCACCACAGTTGTTTTATAAGAAAAGAAATTAAGGCTTGATAATTTTGTTATTTTTTGCTAGTAGAAGGCTCTTTTCCAGGTGGATGCATTGTCCAAAGCAATGTGTAATTGAAGAGAGGAGTGGAACAGAAATTCTTTTTTTTTTCTTTTTTTTTTTCTTTTTTTAAAAAAAGAGGAATTCTTAACACACAGCAGTCTGGGGCCAGCCATTGTAGGACAAATAAATGACCTATGTTGACCCTTAAGTCACTGTTTGGTTTAATTGATGGTGATGATGAGCCATGTTCACACACCAAGGGAAGATTTAATTTACTTGATGGTGTTTACATTATAGCTGCATAAGGCCAGAGAGTAGGCAAGATATATTAGGGGAAATAATACACGCAATAATAAAACACTATCTTTAGCATGTAAGGGACTGACTACAAAATTATTAGCATGATTTGGCTCCATGGAATCACTTATTTCCAGAAAATGAGGTTTTTACAGTAAATTTGGGATATTTGAAAACTTGCCAACTATTCAAATTTCTAATTGCCTACTATAACTCTTTAAAAACTGATAATCTCTTTCTCTGAATTTTAATACCATTTATGAGAACTTATTGAGTGTTGGATTTTTTTAAAAAAAAATATTTTTTTCTGAAAGGGTATAAGATATATCAGGAGGAAATGAAAGTTCTTAGCAGATAGCAAATACTTAGAAAATTGCCTTGTCGTACCACATATTTGCACAACAACCATCTAAGTATTTGTCTGCTTCTTCTCTTACTTTCTCCTTATTTTTCTTTTATCCTCCATTACCTAGTCTTCTGCTCCCTGTTTATTTATTTAACTTTTTATAATCTTAGAGATCAGTTTGTTGTTCCACTTATTTTATGCATTCATTGGTTGATTCTTGTATGTGTTCTGCTCAGAGATGGATGGAGCCCACAACCTTAGCATATGTTGAGGACACTCTAAATAACTGAGCTACTGGGTCAGGGCTCTAACTGCATTTAAATTTGCATATCAAGATGGAAGTACATTCATACTCCACTACATCTTGCCTTGTAGCTGAAACACTAACAGAATTCTATGCTGTGAGTCTGTTGACATACAGTTACACTCAAGCCTGGCTCTAGGAACCACTCTGGCATCCTTGATTCACTTTCAGACCGGAAGTGATAGAATCACATTCACACCACTCTCCCATCCAGTTCTACCTAGTTTTATGCTGATGATGCTGGAGGTCTGATACTGCTCACTGATAACACTCAGTCTACCCGGTTTATGGTGATAACTAAGAACCCTTGCGTGTAAAAGGGCTCAGAGTGTTCACTGTTGCTATTAACAGGCCAATGATCTGGCAGAGCTTGGGTCTTTGAAATGTGATTTTGATTGAAATGCAAAGATGCAACAATGGGGTGGTGAGGGTGGAATGAATTCCTGAGGTAATTTGCATACAGCCTGTACTTTCACTCACTTGTTCCACTCCATGGAAATGCATTAGGCTCAGTGGATAGAGCCTCGGCCTGGGGACTGAAGGGTCCTGGGTTCGATTCTGGTCAAGGGCACATGCTCGGGTTGCAGGCTTCATCCCAGTAGAGGGTGTGCAGGAGGCAGCTAATCAATGATTCTCTCTCATCATTGATGCTTCTATCTCTCTTCCTCTCCCTTCCTCTCTGTAATCAATATATATATATATATATATATATATATATATATATTGAGTTCTAAAAATCTGAGGTGAGTTTGAGGATGGGTGACAGTGAGTATGTGTGAGAAGAGATGAAATTAGAGGAGGCAAAGGATAGGAAGTTAGAGTTGTAATAGTAAAAATGATAATAACAGTCATAACAGTATAAATTTATTATATTCTAAGAATGCTACAGACATAATGCCAAGAGCTTTGTATGCATCATTTCATTTAATCCTCTTAATGGCTCTATGTGGCAAGTGTTATTGTCATTCCCATTTTATAGATGATAGAATTAAGGCTCAGTTTCATATTCGATTAAATGTATGCAACTATTCAATGACAAAGCCTGAAAATAAATTCATACTTTTTCACCTCCTGATTCTGTGTTCTTAACCATGATAAACCAGCGTGGGGCCTTTTACCAACCACCAGTGGGTGACCAGAAAATCAGCTGCTCCAGATAGACCCACCCCTCCTCCAAACACCCATGCAAGCCCATCACCCTGTGGCTACTGCTGTGAGAATAAGACATTCATAGAGGAACCAAGTCACCATGTGGTCTTTTTTAGTCACCTAACGGACTTTGAGGACACAAAAAATAACTTTCCTCCCACCTTCCAAGTTCTTCTAGCTAGTAACCAAATTAGCATGGGACAGATGAACAGGAGCAAATGTCCAACATTTATTACAGATATACATTCGAGAGTGACATAAGATATGAGACCCAAAGACACCTTGGACAGTTGAGTTTTACATGTCATTTTGGACTAAGGAGAAGAGGTTCCAGGGCCTGGGATTTCAAAGGGAAAGCAGGTAATTTACAATAGATGAGGAAGAGCCAACATGTGATAAACCAATTCTTGCTTGGGAACCCAAAAACAGTGGGACACAGAGGGAAATCCAGCACACAGCTGTTTCCTTGTATCCTCCCGTCTGCCATGCTTAATTCAAATAGGCTAAGGTGAATAATGTAGTGTGAACATGCTAAGAATTCCTCTCTGAAGCAGGTTCCTCTATCTGAATTCCGTTAGGCAGGTAAGGTGGGAGGGCCAAAGGTTCTTTCTGAGGCTTTTGTTTTGTAATAACCAGCTTAAATCAATATGCCCAAAGTCATATTTTGGGGTGGCAAAACTTTGGTCTACTCAGGACCTACCAAATATTGGTGTTGTTTCCATGTGCTCCTTCCTAGAATGTGGAGAGAGTTCATGAAGTTGAATGTGTTACTAGGCATCAGAACACTGGGAAGCTGGATGACTCACCTGCTTGGAGGTCTTGGAAAATGAAAACAAAATGGCAACGATTCCAAAAAAATTACTGAGCACCTATTATGTTGATCACTTTACTTGAGCTACTTATATACTAGTACATATACGTAGATAGCTAGATATAGATGTAGATATTGATATAGATAGATAGATAGATAGATAGACAGACACATAGATAGACACATACATGACATACATGTATGTGTGTGGGGGCATGTTTGATAACAAACCACACTGATCAGGGATGAAGACATTAATTTACTTTCAGAAGAAAAGACTGAACTTCAGAGGTTAGGGAACACGCTCAACAATACAAACTCAGTGAGGGACAAGTCTCATGGTTTGAGGCATGTCATTGAAACTTCCTTAGCTTTGGCCAACCCCTCTGAAACATGAATCGGTGAAATTGTGTACATGAGACTTTCTCTGGGCCAGGCACAGAGCAGTGCTCATTACCCAGATGCTGGGCTAAATCTGGCTCCACCAACTGCCCCATGCCATCTTCACGTGGATGGGCACTGGAGGAGTTAAAGAGCGATGTTCTGCCATCCCCTGTGTAATTTTGAGCCGCCATAAAGGTGACAGCATGCACTATTGGAATGAGTTATCTTTGACACAGCAGAAGTCAGAATATAGCGTGCCACCTTAATTATGCTTTAATTGAACTACAATGTACATCACCAGTTGGCATTGGCCCTTTGAAGTCCAGGCATTACCACCCCCCTCATGAGAATGTGTGCCGTTGCCACAAGCATAATTGTTGGGGCAACTGTCACCTTCCCAGCAGCAGATATTTCAGCAGGTAGTGGAGATAATTAGGAGGAGATTTTGATCTTGCTGACTTATGGTGAAAAACACACACAACACAGTAAAAACAAAGCTATTTTCAATATGAAGAGGAAAAATTGCTATCCTTTGATCCCTGACATAATTATGACAGGTAAACAAAACACTTAGATCATCTTGAATGGTACATTTTTTTTTTTTCACTTGAAAATTTCTATGTGGCAGCCACATTGCCACTGCTTGAAAAAGTTAATTCACTTTGTTCATTCAACGAACATTTACCAAGTGGTAACATGCACCAGGCACTGTGCTAGACTCATGGATCTTTGCACTCAGCTGTTCACAGGGTGCTGGGGAAGGTGGAAACGTTTGTCCAGATAATTACAGTGTAGTGTGCTAACCATCAAACAAGGTGAGCAAAGGTGCCTTTGAAGCAAGGAAAGGAAGCATTAAAAGAGACTCATAAGGGTATGCATGATAGGCCAGAGGTGGCCTCTTGGAGGAGGAACATTTGATCAACTGATCAAATAGGATTTAGCTATTTTAATGGGGAAAGCTGTTTCCTACCGAACCAAGAGCTTACAGAAAGGCACAGAAGCATGAGGAAGCTCAGGGAATAGCACAAGTTCAGTTCACCACTGTGTTAGTGGAGGCAGTGGTCTTGTGAGAAATGGCAATAAATGGGGCCAGAACAGTGATGTATCCTCTGCTGGAAGGTTTGTTCTTCAGTCTAAGGGAAATGAGAAAAATTTTAGTGGAATTTTACAATCAAATGTATACCTTTAAAAATCAGCAGATTGGATGATGATTGAATTGAAGAGGGATGACTGGGTAGAATTAACAAATATCTAAATAGAGGCTCATATTAATGGAACTAGTAAAAAACCACATTGGCTTAATCTGTAGGATGTAGGTGTTCTTGACAAAATCCTTTATGTAGATTAGATTTTCATAAAGTAAATCCCATTTGAATATGTCAAAAGAGCTTGTTATTTAAAATACTCTTATTCTGTGTGTTTAGAGTATTAATAGTAATAACCTTCCAACTTATTTACTTAATTTGAATTTCATCTTTTGGTTTAGCTCAAAGCATGTTTTGCATGCCTTTGCCGCCAATTCAATTTTGTTTGGTCAAATGATATACTTTAGTAAAAAAAAAAAAAAAGTGTAGATCCACTGCAGCAGTGCTTATCTTCATTGCAATAGTTTAATAATGTTTTTGTTAATTTTATTTTTTTTAATATATTTTATTGATTTTTTACAGAGAGGAAGGGAGAGGGATAGAGAGTTAGAAACATCGATGAGAGAGAAACATCGACCAGCTGCCTCCTGCACACCCCCTACTGGGGATGTGCCCGCAACCAAGGTACATGCCCTTGACCAGAATCGAACCTGGGAGCCCCCAGTCTGCAGGCCGATGCTCTATCCTCTGAGCCAAACCGGTTAGGGCTGTTTTTGTTAATTTTAGTTGTGTACCTATAACCTCAAGTTAAAATGAATGATCAAGTCATTTTGTGAATGGCATGAAAGGTGATTTTGATGGAATTGTGGATGGATGGATGGATGGATGGATGGATGGATGGATGGATGGAAATATGGATGGATGGATGGATAAATAAAAAATAAGTAGTGATAAGTAGATAGATAGGAAGATATAGAACTTATAGACTCTCACACCTTCAATAAACTAAAAAATGTAATCTCATGTGAGGAATCTGAGGCTTAGAACTGAATAACTGAGCCATCACAACTGGACATAAATGAATTGGAATTCAGATCACCTAATAAACAATTTAATGCCTCTTACCCACATCATACCAATAACAGGTGTATTAAAGATACTTAAGTAATGTTATACTTCTATAGCAAACCAAAATAACAGCAAAAGAAAAGTCATGAAGAGAATGATAGTTCCATCCATATTCCATTAAAAGAGCTAATTTAAAAATTTAAAAAGAAAATGGTTTTACATTTAAAAAAAAACAAGAAAAGATCACCAGGTTCTGTACATGCCTTGTTCCATTTCATCTTCACAGTCATCCAAACACATAGATATTATTATCTCCCTTTTGCAAATGAGAAAATTGATATTTAAAGAACTTAAATGATGTGCCCAGCATCATCCACTTCTAAAAGTTGTAGGAAAAAGTAAACCCTAAGTCTTCACAACTTCTATGGCCCTTTCTAAACACCACTTTCCCCCACTGAGGCTGAGATTTTGAAAGCCAGTTCTGGGTACTCTGATCGGAAGACTCCCCATGCATGCCTTCTGCTTGCCTTTATGGAGTCAGTTTGAACTACTCTCCAGGGAGTAATTGGGCGAGTCACTGGAATAGTTTCTTGTTTAATAGCTTGAAGATAATAGATAATTTTTTCCTAATAATTTCAAATGCAGTGTTTTAAAGAGCTCAAAGCCATGCATGGACATTTGTTACAATTTCTCAATTACTTAATCATGTTCTCATGAATGAATACAAGAAGAAAACATACCGGCTCAGATCAGTGGTCCATTCTGCCCAGTGTACGGCACTAAGGCTGACAGAAAAGGATCATTTGTCATTTGTACCCCATGGTGTCAACTTCAAAGGATTTTGCAACTGCCCAAGCAGGTCAAGCTTGTCCTAATTACAAATTGTGACTCAACCACTCATCATTTTAGCACAACCCTTTAGAATGTATTGCTATAGATTTATGCAGATTATATTCACTTAGGCATCTGCTCACTTAAAAACATTTATTGAGTGCCTTTTGTGTGTTAAGCAACTTCCAAGGTATGATTAAGACCTATTGTCCTTCAAAAGCTCAGGTAAACAGATGACTGCTGTGTAATTGCAGAGAGGTTATGATGGAGAATAGTAAGGAACACTATATAGAATTACAGTATGGGGTCGCATTTCCCTGTTGGGGGTGGGTTGTTTCAGGTACCATGTCCCCTTTATCCCAGGCCCCAGAACAAACACACAGAAAACAAGATATACACTGAGTTCAGCTTAGGAGCCAAGCCCAGCAGATCCACAGCCTAATATGGGGTCACTTTGCCAAGCCCAGCCTAGATCAGCCAAATGGCAGTCAAATTACATGACTAACTATGAAAACTAATGCTTGTTGTTCCTAAGTATTTTGTTTGGGTTGTTTTTCACATTTTTACAATAGTCAACTAATACCAAAATTTGGCCCTAGCACAAGAAAGATGCTCAAAAACTGGTAGGTCTAACTCTTCTTACCAAGTTCCTCTTAGCATCTAAATCCATTGGAAATGGAATGGGTGTTTAAGTGAATGTGTCTGCACCATATTTAAACACAATATTCTACTGTTTCACCACCAAAGAGAATCTGTTTCCACACTACCGGGAGGGAAACTGAGGCATAGAGATTTACTATGGTGCTAAAATCTAGTAATGAAGTATGTAAGACACATAGGATCAAGTATCACCTGTAAAAACTGTTGCCTAACATGCACTGAGAGCTCAATGAGGATTGTAGTTTTCTCTCGAAGGACAATCAGTATGGGGAGGATGAAATGTGTTGGCTTTTCTTTAGAAGTGGGTCTACGTGTCAGGTGTGAGAACATAGGTAAAAAGAGGCACCCACTGACCCTTAGGAGAGCCTTCACAACTACTACCTGCGCAGGTGACTAACCTGCTTCCTATTTGTGGAAGCCGGAAAGAGAACAATCTTGCAGGCCTCTCTAAGAGATGAAAAGAGCCTCGTATAATTGTTGGGCTTTACTTTTAATAAAGGGGGAAACGCAAACATATCACAAGCAAACTCTACCAAAGTTGAACTTTGAGGTTTCATTTACAGAGTCCATGTGAGATGGTCTAATATTTGAGCATCCAAGCCTTTACCCATGTTACCGCGTCATAGGCGTTACAAAAAAGGACACAAGAAGATATGTGTATACCAATTAAGCCATCACTCCCCATTCCCCACAACCCCTTTCCCCTAACAACCACTAATCTGCTTTCTGTCTCTATGGATTGACTTATTCTGACATTCCATTTTAATGGACAGTTGCACTTTTCATTCATGCTACAAGCAGGTGCTGACCACTTATTTGTGGCAGCAGAAGACTTAAAACATGGTCCAGGTTGTGAGAAAAAAAAAAAACACAACACACACAAAAAAAAACTGGAAAAGAAAGTAGCCTTCACTGATGACCAACTATGACATTTCTTTTCTATACTTTACTGTTAATCTTCACAACACCCTATCTTCTAGGGTAAATAGAATCTTCTATATTTTAAAAACTGAGACAATGTAGTTTCAAAATGGTGCCTTAGGTTGGGTTTCCTGGAAAAAGACTCTGCCACGGAGATTTGCATGCAAGTTTTCTAGGAAGTGCCCATGGAAACCACACCTGTAAGGAAAAGATGGGAGAGGGATAGACAAGTTGATGCTGTTACCACAGAGACCTCAATTGATTCTGAACTTGTTTCAGATTGAGACAAGGGGCTGGGAGAAATCCAAATAACTATACCAATGGAATTCTTTTATTCATTTCTTAATATAAGTAATCAGGGAGGAAGAGTGAATTTACTGATTTCCTTTACTTGCTCATTTTTTATTCATTCATTCACAAACACTTAGAAATCCCCTACTGTGTGCCAGAATCTACTCTAAGTGATATGTAAATTCTGAATATCGATTAAGAGTACATTTTCCCCCTCTCAGGACCTTGCAGTCCAGCCTTGTGAATGGCTAAGTGGGGTCTTTGAAAACCATGTACACACACCTATTGTAAAACTTACTCCAAATTAAAACAAGGAAAGGCATCATTTGCAAACAAATTTTCTCTCAAGGCTTCAGGAAATCCCTGAGGAACGAGAAGAAACTTGTAGGGACCCAAGTATTCCCTCCCCCTTGAAAACCACGCTTTGTGGGTAGGAGCTAATTAAAGAGTATGCCATTCTGTTTCATCTCCTCTGTTTGATGGATTTGGCTCTACACAGGACAGTGGCTTGGATTGCTTCTGAATTTGCCTTTGCATCAGCTGCAATCTTTAGACTCTTCTCTCTGCCACAGGGGGGGAAAGTGTTCTTGGTATGAATAATAACCCCTTAAATGAAGTGACTAAAGAAAGCAGATTAGAAAATAAAGGCCAATCTAAATAAAAGTGTCATAATAGGTAAGAAGGCCTGCCAGTATTTTTCCACTGGGACCCTTAGCCCACGAACCATCAATATTTTGGGATTGAAGTAGACAATGTAATTAGCATGACACCATTTGCTAAGACCTCCTTGGATATAAAAAAGCACAATTCTACCTTCAGAGCATCTTTGTCAGCAGAATAATGTGAACCAAGTATCAACAACTAAAATACTTAATAAAAACAAGGTGAGGATTCTTTTCAAAGTCATCCAGTTTGAAACAGATACATTGTAAAAATAGCATGTTGACCTCTGAACCTACTGTTATATTCCAGGAAGAAATCTGTGGGGTCTACTACTACATGTACTATACTGCCTTGTAAATGAGAGTTAAAAAAGTACAATTTAGGATTAAGAGAAAAAGAGGGAGTTGACATTTAAAGTGTGTCAAACTGAGGTTGAATTATGCTAATCCAGTTTCTTAGAAGCACCCAAATCAACAAGCTCATTGCTAAAAGAGAGCAAAGGAAAACCCCCGAGAAAACTAAGAATAGCTCATTCATGAACTCATTTGTTCATTTGTATTGAGTCTTATTATATCCAGACTCTCCTCTAGGCACTGGTGATAAAGTAAAAAATATAAGAAAAAAGTTCTTATTTTCTTGGAAGTGTTTTTTAAGTAGAGAAGAAAATATAATTATCAAGTGTAAAAGTAAATAATGCCCATATACTAGTAATATTGAAGACTCATACGGTCTATGAAAAAATTAAAGCACAGTCACAATACAGAGAATAATAGCAGGGCCAAGGATTTCAGATGGAAAGGCAGGTATTGGCTTCTCAGAAAAGGAACACTTGAAGAAGAGGAAACTTCCAGGGGAATATATGGAGAGCAGACACTTTAAGAAGAGGAAGTGGTACAAGAGCCCTGAGGTGGAAACAAGATTGGCAAAGATGAGGAAACGCGGGCAAGCCAGCTTATGGTCTCTCACAAGGCTGTGTGCCCTAGTGTATGGTCTCCCGGTTGCCTGTTCCTAATTTTCCCAGAGACACTAGATGCAACCCTGGGAGGTCCAGAGGCTTAGTGAGCAAGAGGGAGAATGGCAGGAGATGTAATTGGCAAAGCCAAACTATGATGTCATTGGTTCCAGAGAGGGATGCTGCCGCTTAGGTCGGAGTGATCTATACTATTCTATAGCCAGTCCCTGCTTTGCTTAGAGCTTCAGTACCTTCTCTAAAAAACAAAGACACTGGACCTGATGCTCCATAAGGCTCCTTCCCCCACGCTCTGCACAATTCTATGAACCTACTATTTAAGGTGCAACTTAAATTGGGTGCCTTAGTACTTCAGACTCTGGAAGTGCCAGGGGCTAATCCCATCGCGTAATGTTTGTTTAGGCTAAAATAATTAAATCAATTATCTTTTACACAATAGCCAGCAAGTAATATTTGTGTGTGTGTGTGAAATGAGTAAGGGAATTTGAAGACCAAACATGATGAATAAGGAAGATAGAGAGTAGGTGTGGGTCTTTGGCCATGGGTGAAGAGCACCAGACTTCATTTGCACTAGGTAGTGGCTGATTACATGAACTTTCTGGATTTAAAATATTGAGCATACTATTCGTAGGGACCAATTACAGATTGTCAGGAATTTTTAAATAATGCAAATAATTGAATAAGAGGTAGACCATCCATTGAAGAATGAACATGTCTACATTTTCAGAATACTGAAGAAATATATTTGCATTTACTTTAACTGTCTAGATTAAATGGAAGGTTACCTTGTCACTGTACAAATGAGTAATCATAAGCCCAAAGTAGCTTTAAAATGCTTAAAATTATTGATTTCCAGCAAAGCCACGACTAGAATCCAAGTTTCCTGATTCTAATTCCTTTACTTTTTGATATATGTAATTAGGTGATATTATAAATATATTTAATTTGATATTCAGGACTGATTCCAGAAAGCCCTGATTTCTTTTGTACCATCCAGACTTCTCTTAACATAAATTGTTCTTTTATGTTAATTAGTAAAGATAAATCAGTAACGGAGCCCCATGGGTTTGTCAGGAGACGTAAGGTTGGATTTGCAGCCCTCTCAACCCTATTCTAATGGCCTTAGTTGTGCAATGTACCATCTGCATAGCTGTATGTAGCAGACCTGATACTCACCCACCAGCTACTTTTGGCCACTTGAAGACCATGGATTTAATAATTTTTGACAAAATAGCAAGAGAAGAAAGTATAATAAGCATTCCTTATATTTATATTTGATTTATACTTTCCAATATACCTTATACTATTTTAGTTGATAGAGGGGAGCAATATTGTGAGAGAGCACAAAGAGGGGATTGGTGTCCCTAATTGATGAGTTAGGAAATGAAGATGCAGAGAGGTAATGTGACTTGTCCATGTTCACCTAGCGAGGAATTTCGCAAAATGGATTTTGATCCCAGAATTTCTGACACCCAATCCAACTCTTTCCCCATCTCATCTCAGTAAGAAACTTAAGCCTGATAAATCTTTTTCTGAATCTTCAAAGCTCCTGGACAAGAGTTAAAAGCATGAGGTCTTTGGAAAGGCACTAAACTGTGAGCTGCCAGGGTGTTCAACTCTGTTCTATGGATTTCATTTTTCTGAGGAATCTTTGTGTTCTCTTAGGCTGAACCAGTTAGCTGTTCCCACACATGGACTAATGCTGCAGGCAGAGAAGTACATTAGAATCAGCTGAACACTCATTCTTGTCTATTTGGAGCTTCCACCTATCCAAGTGCAGAGAAAATGACCATGTTGCTTATGAAACACATACATGTAATTGAACAACAAAAACAATTATGTTAATTAAAAGAATTGCTCAGGTTTTGGAACACAATGAAAGAGATGAAAAGTTATAATAATTTCAGCAAAATAAACTGTTATATTTAAGAAACAAAACTCCCCACACTCTGTATTATGTTTATAATGCCACATAAGCGTTGGCTAATAACCCTTTTCACTTCTGAGCTCTTTGTGTCAGCATTATGGGAAGGCCCAGAGAATGCAGTGAGCTCCTGGGTGGAGGGAAAGACCATGCATTCTATCATGAAAACATGGGGCAGGGCCTGGGGGGCGGGGAGTGGGTGGAGGGAAGAGCATTCTGATTAAACAAAAAATTGCTCGGTAAAGAGTCAAGTACTGAGAGTAGTAGCTTATATCAGCATAAAATCTCATCTAATTTCTGTTCAACTGTATTTTGGAAGTGTTGAGATTCAATAACGTCTAAACAAGCTATTATTCTACCAAGAAGACTTGTTCAAGTATGTTAGATTAACTGGAATGACTCCAATTCTGCTACTTACCATTGCTCAGGGAGTCTGTCCAAGCTCTGAGTCCCAAGCCTTGCAGAGTCCTTATAACATTTCCTTCAATGTGTATTTCTTTCTTTCTTCAGGACTATCCCCTTAGAACAGACTTTTACGAACTCCACATCCAGGGCACAGACCCCAATCCGGGACCCAGACATCCTTTCCAAAACCCAGACCTCCATCTAAGGCCCACACCTCCATTATAGGGCCCAGACCTCCATCGCAGGGCCCAGACCTATATCCCAGGGCCCAGACCTCCTTCCCAAGAATCAGACCTCCATCTGGGGCTCAGATCTCCATCCCAGAATCCAGTCCTCTATCCAGGGCCCAGACCTCCATTAGGGGCCCAGACCTCCATCCCAGAATCCAGTTCTCTATCTGGGGCCCAGATCTCCATCTGGGGTCCAATCCTCCATACTGTGGCCCAGACCTCCATCCCAGGACCCAGTCCTCCATCCAGGGACCAGACCTTCCTCCAGTTCCCAGACCTCCATGCCAAGGCCCAGACCTCCATGCCAGGGCCCAGACCTCCATTAGGGGCCCAGACCTCCAACCCAGAATCTAGTCTTTTATCCAGGGCCAAGACTTCCATACTGGGGCCCAGACCTCCATCGCAGGACCCAGACCTTCCTCTGGGGCTCAGACCTCCATACCAGGGCTCAGACCACCATTCCTGGGCTCAGACCTCCATCCCGGGGCCCATACCTCCTTCCCAGGGTCCAGACATCCATACAGGGGCCAAGAACTCCATTTCAGACCCAGACTTCTATCCGGGTCCCAGACCTCCATGCCAGGGCCCAAACCCCAACATAGAATCCAGTCCTCTTTCTGGGCCCAGATCTCCATGCTGGGGCCCAGACCTCCTTCCCAGGATCCAGACCTTTCTCTGGGTCCCAGACCTCCATCCCAGGACTCAGACCTCCATCCAGGGCTCTGACCTACATACAGGTCCCAGACCTCCATGCCAGGGACCAGACCTCCAACCCAGAATCCAGTCCTCTTTCCAAGACCCAGATCTCCATCAGGGCCTACCTTCACCTCAAACAGATTCTGGCTTCTCCTCAACTCTGTACCTCATAACCAGTGGCCAGCCCTGTCCTGGCACACTTAGCCTTGTCTCATTAGTGTCTTGCCCAGGTCAGAGTTGTGGTGTCCCTCCTGGCCATGAAGGGAAATGTGGATGAAAGCACTGTGGCCATTTTGAGAAAGTCATTCAGACTCTTTGAGAAGAGAAAATGGGTTAGAAAAGCTATGGTCTTCTTCTTGGAAGCAAACTCAGATATCTATATATATAAAAGGCTATTATGCAAAGTTCCCATGGGAGTTCAACTGGGAGACCAGCAGTTCTATCACTTGCTATGACATGCACTGACCACCAGGGGGCAGGGCGGAATGAAGGAAGGCCCCAGCCAGCAGCCAGAAGGCCCTGATCGGCCCTGATCACAGGCCAAGCCTAGGGACCCTACCCGTGCAGGAATTTCGTGCACTGGGCCTCTAGTTAAAAGATAAAATACTTAAAATTGAACTATAAGAAACACCTAATAGAACTTCTATTAGCTAGACTCATTTTGGAATGAGTATATTCTCTCTGTTCTATTAAAGTATTGAAAATCTCTGTTTGTTTGACTAAGACACAGGTTTTACTATCAGTATAAAGATACAAATGTACAACTGTATTTTCTTTTTGGTCTTTGGTGGAGGATGAGTGGTAACATCTCTTCTAGAAGAAACAGTAAGCCTTCCTTGCTCTTATTCAAATGCTAGGGACAACTAAAGTCTGTCTACTGTCTCCAAATGAATTAAGTTGATATATTTTCACAAGATTACAGTAACACTTTAGTTGTTACTGACCATATTTAAGAATGATGACAAATGCAGTGAAGTATATGAGAGATTGTGTTCTTTAAAATTGAACTTGAAGCCTAGATATGCTTCACGAGAGTTATATTGATAAAACTTCCTATTGTGAAAGGAAAGTCTTAGCCCAGTTGGCGTGGCTCCGTGGTCAACCTATGAACCACGAGGTCACAGTTCGATTCCCGGTCAGGGCATATACCCAGGTTGCAGGCTTGATCCCTAGTGTGGGATGTGCAGGAGGAAGCCAATTAATGATTTTTTCTCATCATTGATGTTTCTCTCTTTCCCTCTCCTTTCCTCTCTGAAATCAGTAAAAATATTTTTTTTTTAAAGGAAAGTCCTAAAGCCACACTCCTTCTTCTTGGGTAGGTGATCACACAGCTGGTGGTGAATGTCTAGTCACACTCCATTCCTGTGGAGGTGATCACACTGGTGGTGAATGTATGGTGTATCAGAATGTGCAGCCGAGCCACCCCACTACCGCCCATTGGCCCCTTCCTTTTATGGCAAGCAGTTTTGTTGAGCAGTTTGGAAAATTTTTGATAATTGATCTGCCAATATAAGTACATAAATTGCAGGCCACTAGCTTTGCCTGGTAGGTTCATCTTCTTAATGACAGTCCATCAACCAAAAATGAATCACTGACCTGCAAAGCCACTGCATTCCCAGAATCAAACCTCATCATTTGGGAATCAGATAGTCATAGCACCTGTGTGGACAAAGAAACACGAAGTTCGGTATTAGTTCCAGGGACGGTATGGCTGCATTTTGAACAGAATGAACAAGGCCAGAAGAATTTTATAAAAACAGATGCATAGAGTGTGCATGTGTATTGAACCTCAGCAGAATGGCTGAGGGAGCCAAGTGGTAATGAGCCGACCCAGGCTCCGATCCTGGTCTTGCCACTTCTGAACTGCCTGATGCTGGGCAGAGTGTGCTGCGAGCCTGTTTTCCCATCTGTAAAAGAAGTACTACTTGTCATAGGCTCTTTACAGATATGAAAAATCATATATGTAACGTTTCTAGCACCATTCCTGTAATTTAATCGTGCTAGCTATTCTGATTTTCTTTAACTTAGGAGAACAAAGATCTACATGCTGAAGTAACTCAAGGAAATTGACAAGAATGTTATCCATTTGAATAATCCCCAGACCTCTGATCTGTAAAGCACATGGGGGAGATCACTGAGAAGAGGAGAAAGCCCTGGTTTTACAAACAGGCCTGACTTTGAATTTTTCCCTGTGTGAGCTTAAGCAAGCTGTTGGTTCTCTCTATGTCTCTATAACAGGGCAATGATGATGCCTACCGGAGATGTTGTAATAGACTAATGAGAACATGTATGCAAATTAACTAACACACTGCCTCTAAGGAACAAAGAGGCTACTAAATAAATATTAGTCTCCGCGCCCTCTTTCTCTTTCCTCAGACTCTGAGGTCATAGTTTATAATTTGTCTAAATTGGAGACTTGAGCAACATTTCTCAGTGAAGTTTTAGGTCAAAATCCTTTGTCCCTAAAGCCAGTTCATGAACCCCTATTTTAAGAGCTTAGATTTTTCCATCGATTGGACAGATTTTCATCCCAAATGGCTTCAGACTGCATCTGCAGTTCAGCTTCACGCTCAGATGCATTTCGTGGACCTAACATGGCGCTTGGCTGATTGGAAGGACACCACCACCTCTCACATTTCACATTTACGGCCTTGAAGTAAAGTGTCTGAGATAGTTTGTGAATCTGAGTCATCTCCTCCAGACTCCAGACCTGTCTGGAGAAAATGTCACCCCCTTTTTATTGGAAATGCCTGAAGGCGTAAGTTGTTACTGAGCTAAGTTTCTCACCCACCGAATCCAGCCTCTCCTCCTCTTGATTCAGACTGTTCTCAAGAAGCCAACTGACAATTTCTAGTCAAATGAAGTGGACCAGTGAGAGATTTTATTTTACCCACTGTTTTGCTAGATTTTAATAAGGTCTGCTGGTGACTAATGTGTTCCAGTTTCAGGCAAGGACAAGATAACCCTTCCCAGAAAGCTGGTTCACATTTTTTCAAAGACAGAATTGTGCTGTGCAGCTGAAAGATCAGTTAGGGATTTCCACTCTGGTCGAAAGTCTGATAAATGTATGCTAATTTTCAAATACAGGGCTGACTTGGACTTCCCTAGTGCAAGGAGAATCTGTTTAGAAGTCAGTGGAAAAATTCATTCCTTCCTGGTCAAAAAAAAATAACGTATTCACTTATTTTAAAAGTGAAAGAGATCTGGAAGTCAAACTTCCTTTTCAGCTCGAGCCTGTCAGGCCACAAGTGCTTTCTTAGCAAAATGTTTTTTTCTCTGCAGCACACAACATAGACTAAATGCTCAGTGTATGACCAGACCCGGCATTAGTGTTGTAATGGAGTGTCAGGATGTTGCTATTCAGCATTTAGAAAACGATTTGCATCTCCCAGGGAAGTATTTGACTAGATTTCCCAGCACTCCAGTTCCGGGATGCTTTTCCTCAAGGAAGTTCAATGCAAATGTCTGGCTTTCAATCTACCTTACTAATCTAGCTTTACAATTAAGACTGAAAGCGTTCAAGGACGTGTGCCAAGTTACTTAAGCATTTCTACTGCATCCACCTGCTACAAAGTGTATAGTGGTACGTGATCTTGGGTGTGTGTGTGTGTGATGTTTCGCAAAGCTTGTCATTAGAATCTGCATCATTATGGGATGTGCCTTTTGTTTGTTTTTATTTTGATTCCTTCAGTGCAGTGATTCAGATTCAGATTTAGTTAATATTTGTAGGCTTTTACTCTGTGCCAAGCACTATGCTTGACACTTCACTGACGTTACCTCATAGAAGCCTTGCATTGATTGCTGAGGCATGCATTGTTATTTCCATGAACTTTGGAGGTTAAGATGACTTCTAGGGCAGGAACCTAGAGAATCACAGAGCCAGGATTTGAACCCAGTCTTCCCAAGCTAGGCACTATATTGTACTTTGCCAAACCGACGTTCAATAAAACACACTCCTATTGCAGACAGAAACCCAAAACAACCCAAGAATCCTATGGTTAAAGAAGTTTGGAAAGCACAGAATAAAAGTTAACTGGTTTCTTAAACATAAGGTTTTCTTAGAACCAAGGATGAGATTTTATATTATCCAGGAAGAGCCTATGCTTGGATGATGTCCCAAACAGTTTACCAGTGGAATCCTTTCTTTAAGGAGCCATTTACAGGGTTCAACACACATTGGGGGGGGGGTGCCTAACAGCATTCTGAGCCTATTTTCTGAGCTTTTCGTAGTCTCAAAAGAGTGGCAGAGTTCCTTTTGGTCTATAACACAGTCCCATTGTTGAAGTCTTTAAAGAAGTCACTGGGGAAACATGGTCTACACCCATAGAGCCATTAGGAGGCTGTAGAGTACAGATCCTGCTGAGTGTATTGTGAGCACTTCTGCTTATCCAAAAGCATCACTAGGATCCTTTACCTAGAATCATGTATTTGGAAATACCTATGTAGTGAGCTACAGACTACATCTTCTAAGAACATAGGTTCCAAGAGCCACAAAGGGAGTTTTTATGTTCCATTTTGTGATTCTCTGCTAGAACTTTATAGTAATCAAAATTCTGGGAAAGAACACAGACCTGTTCTTTTAAGGACTAAATATCATGAGGATCTTCTCTTTTTACATATGTGTCTGAAGGAGAAGGAATCCTTCATGAGCCCATTCACTCCCAAATCAGTTGCAGAGGAATCGAGAGAAGGGAGGTTACAGAAGAAGCAGATTTCCAATATGCAATGATGATAAAATCCATCGAACCAAAGCAAAACTTCCTGAATCCCAGATGTCTTGCACTTTGGGCTGGTGTATGCGGATTTGCAGATGTGATGGGAACTGGAAGTCATGGGGGGAGGGACAATCTTTTCATCAGTTAACCGTTGTTAACAGCAAATGAAAATGTGAGACAAAGAAGTTGAAAAATGACTAATTCCCTTACTTTGAGTTATTGTACCCCCTCTCTGAAGATGTCACTGCAGCTGCACTTCTTTCCCATGTGTGAATGTGGCTAGAATTCTTGATATGCAACTGCAGCCTCTTCCATACCAAGGGCATGTTAAGTCTGTCCTCTGCATGATTGGACACGGTGGCTGATGGTCCCCAACCCCACTCACTGTCAACCCCCTGCAGTTGTCTGTTCACACACTCAGCCTCTTTCCTTCCATTGATCACCTCCCAGACCCAGAGTACACTGTTTAGAATCACGTTAGCTGACTACCATCCCCAAGATTTTTGTCTTTGTAGTTGTTGTTTCTTTTTCAAGTTTTGGTAAATACAGACACACACATACACATACATAGCTATTTGCAATTGCATTCCAATATAGACATCTTAACATATGTTAGTATAATGCATGTTAATCTGTGTCAGTAGCTATTATGTGACTTCAGTTATCCATCATCCTGAGTAAATTGGGAAGTTGAGTATAAACAATAGAATTGTCCTGCCCATATCATCCCACTAAACATTTGATTTTGGGCAAGAAACTTAACTTCTCCAGAAGATCAATTCTTTCTTTGGAAATGGGGCTGAAAATAGATACCTCACTGTGTGGTTATAACTTTAATTATGCATTTAAAACATTCTGCAAAATCTGACAAGATGTAAAATGTTGCTATCCTATTCATTATTTAATTTAGAAAAAAATATATTATGAATCTACTATGTGAGAACATTAGGCAAGGTCTGGGGCTCAAATGTAAAGAAAGTCATCTCTGCCTACAGGGACCTCATATCTATGATGGAAGCTCTTAATGCAACCATGCTTACTTGACCTCATAGTAGTATTTAATAATACTTGAAACCCATATCCCTTGTGTTATAAGAAATGGCAGTCTAGGTGTTCCTTCTCTTTCCCTTTCTTCCTTCTCAATTGTTTTGCCCAACTAAGTCCTTTTACATCGTGTTTAAATGCTGAAGTTCCTAAGGGATTGATCTCAAGCCAATTATTGATCTATACCTTTTTCTACACGACCTTATCTATTGGCTTTAAATTTCATCTCTATGTTAAGGCCTCTAAAGTTTTTATCTCTAGCTACAAGTGTGATTTCTTACATTTAAGACTGTTAGTACAACTTAAAGGCTTTCAAACTAAACATGTTTATATTGGAAATCTTGACCTGCTTTTGTAAATCTGTAATACCCTTCTTTTTCCTAGGAAACGTTTCTTCCATCCCCCTAGGTTTTTGACAGGACAAAAACCTAGCATTGTTAGTTATACCTTCTTCTTCTTATGAAGCTTGTAATTTCTACTGCAACCATCCTAGTGCAAGCCACCCGAACCTTGGCAATGACCTTCTAACTCACCCCACACTCATCTTTCTAAAAAATAATGTACTTTCTTGCTGAAAACCTTTTGATAGCTTCCCATTGCATTTGGCAAAACAAACAAAACAAAAATTCTGTAACATGGCATACTTGTCTAGGATGACCTGGCTTCTACCTCACTTACCAGTCCCATGGGGGTCACCACCTTGCTGCCCTCCAATAACTTGAACCTTCTTTTGGGTCCTCAGACACCCAATCACTCTCCTGCCTCAGGATCTTACCTTTGCCCCAATCTGCCTTGAAGCCTTGCCCTATCCAATGTATCTTCACTCAGCTAAGACCTACTCACACTTTCAGGTTTAGCTCAATGCCACTTTTTCAGAAAAGCTGCCCTGACTCACCCATGTAATGGAGATCCCCCGTCATTCTTTCTCATGGGAACCTATGCTTTTCTTTCATGGCGCTTACACTGAATATCTATTTCTATTTATTTCCTTACTGTTCATCTTCCCCATTTGAGAATATACCCCATGAGGGAAGATACAAGACTATTTACAATTTTAACTACTCAGCCCCTAGCACAATGCCTTGCAAATAGCAGGCATTTAGGATGCATTTACAGGATTAATTAAGTAATGACATTTTTATGATGACCCAGATCATTGAAGCCTAAGCCTTTAAATCCCAGTTTTTAATTAAAATATTTTGAATGATTATTTTTATTTATCATTTATATAACTTCTTACATCAAAGTAATAAAACACAACATCTTTTTCTTGATGATCTACGTAACCAAGGACACAAAACTAAATCTAGACATGACTTACATTTAAGGTAAAAAAAAAAAAAAACAATTGTACTAGCATAAGTTACAGAAAGGTGACCTTATAATAGTTAATATAATTACAACTCAGGGGTTTTAGTTTGACTATAAGTTCAAAATGAGGCAATAGTGGAATGTGACTGACAGACATTCATATAGACATAAGCTATATTAGTAGAACTATACACACTCAAATAAGACAGGTGAAAATTCAGCTCTGTTCTGGACCTAAAATATCCATGTATTTCAGGATACCAGCATTGAAAAGGTGCATTCAAAAACTGCAGGGTATCAGAGGAAATGGCCAGATACAGAGGGGCCATCTTATTGTCAACTTGGGTTTCTCTGTCTCTGGTACTGATATTCTTTAGGACTCTGAGTCCATTCCACACCCACTGTCATTAGATAGTCAGCCTCTGGTGCAAAATCCTACACTCTCATTGCTCCAGTGACTTATCATTGGCCATTGATTTCCCAAATCTAAATTGCTTCCCTAGACCTCTCTGAGAGTTTCAGATGTCCTGATGCCTGCTGGGTAGCTCTCTCCCTGTTATCTTATAGGTATCTCAAACTCAGGCCAGCACCTCTGCCTAATGCAATGATCCATTCATAGCAGCACCTTCCACCTGCCCCAAATCAGAAACCTAAGAGGACCTTAGCCTCATCTTCCTCGGTTCTCAAACCTCTGAAGTGATGAGTTATACATCACTGGCACCACCTCTAGGAACATTTCAGAGACGATTCTTGTTTCAGTGAGTGATTGTACTGGCAGAATTCTCACAACCTCATTCTCAAATTTAGTGCATTTTCTAGAGCAGCTCACCAAACTCAGAAAAACATTACACTTATTGGATTGCTGGGTGATTATTAAACAATATGACTCAGGAAAAGCCAGATGGAAGACATGCATAAGGCAAGGTATGCGGAAAGGGCCCAGAGCTTTCATGAACTCTCTGGGAACACCACTCTCTCTGAACCTCCCCACGTGTTCACCAATCTGTAAGCTCTCCGTCCTGGTCCTCTTGGAATTTTAATGTGGTTTCATTCTGTGGTCATGACTGATTAAATCATTGGCCGTTGGGGCCCTGGCTGGGTAGCTTTGTCAGTTGGTTACAGTGTAGTCCAGATACACCAAGGTAGGAGGTACCATCCCTGGTCAAGGCACACTCAAGAATCAACCAATGAATGCATAAATAAATGGGAAAACAAATCAATATTTCTTCCCCCCTACCTGTCTCTTTCTAAAATCAATAAATATAATTTTTTAAACAAATAATTGGCATTGATTCAACCTTCAGGCCCTCTCAGCTACCTGGAGGTCTGGGATGGGACTAAAAATTCCAACCCTTTAATTCTGTAGTTGGTTCTCCAGGCAATCAGCCCCCACCCTTAGGTGGGGGTCCCAAAGTCACCTCATTAACATAACAGGAAACACTTTTGTTACTTTCAACACTTAGGAAATTCCAAGGATTTGGGAAGCTGTGAGTCAAGATCCATGAATGAAGGCCAGCTGTATGTGAAAAATATGTTTTGCTCATCTGAATGACTAAGTGTGTATTTTTCTTATATATCACAGCTGCCTTTTTACTGTACCCTCACATGTGGGGGGAGAGAGAGAGAGAGAGAGAGAGAGAGAGAGAGAGAGAGAGAGAGAGAGAGAGAGACCACTCTGGTCTCTTCCTATTTTTTAAAGGACACTAATTCCAACCTCTTGATCTAATCCAAACCTAAACATTCAGTTTAACAAACTTAAACAAATAATCATTATGATACTCTTAGTGAAACAGTAATTCTGCTATAGTTCCTGAGTCTGTCCCTATTTGTATTATATGGCCACATTCTGCTATTATTTTCAAATTTATATTTGATTTTATTATTTTTTTTACTTCCTTTGAGAATGCTTATCTCTGATATCACCTTCTCTACCTCACCTACCATTTGCTGAGACTTGGGAAAGCAGAGAATTAAGTTGCCTAAATTTTCTAGAAAATAACAAGTAATTAGAATGTGAGTGAGGCTCACTGGGTTCTGCCATGAATGTATAGTACAGGCTTAAATACTTAATTTAGTCATGTTCATTATTTGTGTGTGTGCTTGTGTATGTTACAAATAGTACCAACAGCTAGCACTATTAGAGAAACTGTGTGTACATTATTTCATTTTAAGTATTATAAAATCTACATGTGATACGTATTATAATTATCTGAATTTTGCAAATAAGAAAACTAAGGCTTTAATAATCCATTAAGTGTCACAGAAAGGAATTAAACCAAGACCAATTCAACTTTAAGGCTGTAGTTTAACTATTTCACTGTACAAATGAATATATGTACTCATTTTATCATAGGAAATAGCTACAAAAGAACTGGAAAAGTCTATTAATGTTTCTAAGGAAACAACCAGAAAGATCTTCTAGTTGATATCCAATACAGAACAAGTTATTAAAAAAAATAAAACTATAACTAAAATGTAACATCTTTTCTAGAAAACTAATCATTGTTCCTAATCACTCTCTGAAAAATAATTACTGAATTAAACTACATACTCAGGCTGAGAAAAAATAGGAAATTTGGTCAAAAAAATGTCTTCTTGCCATCTTTTTGCTTAGACACATCAAAGTGCCTTGACATGATGATTAGCAATGGGGAGAGACAGAGGTAACCAGAAATCTTACTTTACTGTTTACTTACTGAAGCAGCAGCAATATTCTAGCCTTTTGCTGATTGGGTGAGATTAACAAATGAGTCAGTTTCTAAAACCTGAAGCATAGTAAGTAGATGATAAAATGTGTTAGCAATTTCTGGTAATGTGTTTTGGAAATTAACCTAAATAAGAGGTCAGAGACAAAAGAAGATGAGAGAAGCCTAAAAAATGCAAACGTACGCCAACTTCTTGATTTCAGTCTTGTATGCTACATGGTGGACTTTAATAGGCCTGTTGGGGGGGGGGGGATGTCTTGAAATTTCTTGGATGAGAAGTCAGCATAATGAAAGAAGAAGGGGGATAGATTTAGTGAGTTTCACAAATAAAGAGAAGAAGTGATGCAGCTTCTGTCCCTAGACGTATCTCTGGAGTGTATTCATCTCTCAAAAAGACATAAATGGACCTTGAAGATCATCACTCCAATACTCCCCTTCTCTTCCCCAGCCGTCACCCAAGATTCAAGATGGTACCAATTAAAGGCCTTTACATTGGAATAAAGCTCAGCTCCACCATGGACTGCCCCTGTAGCTTGTGTAAATTACTTCCCTGAGCCTCCTCCTATTGCAAAGATTAAATGGCACATATAGGAGTTATATATGAAACACCTCGGGCAATATTTTCCTCCTTGACCACTGTGGGTGAAAAATCTAACACCACTGTGGAAGATCCTCTTGCTTCTTCACCATCCAAAATGTATGTTTTCTTCTAGTCACAGACTAAGTCTAGAGTAGAGCCTTGACATGGCCCACAAACTTTTTAAAATATTGTTTCTAATCATAATCATAATCACCTGTTACAGATAATTTTGATGTGTTTTCATGCCAAAAGAAACCCCTACTTCAATAGGGCTTATATAATAGAGAAGACCAAAGCCTGTTCCAAACAAAAATTTCTGTCTAATTCCTGCCAATACAACAAATATTTCTTCCTGTGACACGTGGGGAAGGGACAGATAAAGGGACATAAGGGTGAAGAAGTGTCCATAAATCTGGAAGTCAACACAGTTTCAACCTCCACTCCCAAGTCCTCGAGATTCTACTTCATTCATTCCTTAATTCCTCCTCTCTTTTTGCATTACTTATAGTGTTGCCATATTTGTGGCCTTACTCTTTTTTATGCTATGTATCTTTTTAGATGACATTTTTCTAGACTTCATTGCACAATGTAGCTGCTCTATCCTGTACCTATCATAATATACTGTAATGGATTATTCCAGTGTTTCTGCCTATATAATGATGAGTTCCTAGAGTTAAGGGACCATGCCTTGAGCATCTTTAGATTATTAACATACTGCTCTGGCACACAATATGAGCACAATGACCATATTGAGAGGGAAAATATTTATTAGAGAGAGACTCACCCTATTTTATAGCTGAGAATAATAATTTTACCCAGGTATATTACAGTGAAACTCTGGTATGTTTTGAGAAATCCTTCAGCTACACATCTCCAAAGACAATGGTCTAAGTAGAGTGTGACAACCTATTTCATTCTTTGAGTTGATGACTTATGAAATTTTAAATACAATTGGCTAAGACAGATATGGAAAAAATACTAACCCTCATGAGTAATCTAAAAACTATGTTAAAGCAATTCAATATAATTTTTACTTTTTTTAAATAAAGTAAGGATATCTAATCTTGGTAAAAATGTAGGCACCTAGCCATTCTCATTCATTTGGGCTCAATGTATAATTTTTTTAAAGCATCTTTTTAGAAGCAATTCAGCAGTAACTAATAGGACACTTGAAAAGCAACTAATATCAACAATAAAATCTGGTTTCTTATGAATTATAAAACGTAATTTAGAAGTATCATAACTCTTTATCTTTCTCTTCCACTTCGTCTTCCATCTCCTTTCCTTCTCTTGTTGGTGGCATAACCAGGTGCCAAGAAGGTGGAAGAACATGAAGATGGAAGAACTGAGGAGAAGATGGTAGAAACCTAATGAAAAAATCTTAATGGTAATCCTCAATTATCAGGAAATCAATCTAAGTAAGCCAATGTCAGTCACAGATTCAGGACTATTTAGTGTTGTAAGCCCTTCAAACAGAAAGTCATCCAAAGAAGTCATTGGGGATAGAGGTTAATTAAATACATAATTAGAATCTGACATCTTGGAACATCCTGGGGAGAGACTAGAATAAAACTTTTTATTTGCACTTTTTTGGTTTGTTTGGCATTGGGTAGTCTAATACCCTAAAACTTACTTTTAAAACCCAACTCAAAGACCATTATCAAAATAAAACCATCATTCTTTACTCTTTAATAATTGCTGGAGACTATTCAGATTCTTCCCCAAGTTTTACACAATTATGTGCTGTCAGCTACTCTTCATCTCTGAGGCTCTGGATTCACTTAAACTTGGCTGGCATGTATTGACCACCTTCTATGTACCAGGCACTGTGCTAGGTAACAAGCATGTAAAACTAAGTGTGACATCATACCTATCCTTACAGAGTTCATGGAAAGGCGCATATAGAAATAGCAAGAGTAAAATGGGAGATGTGTCAGAATTGGTTTAGGTACCATGTAGCACAGGAGCACAGAGGAGGAAGCAAGACAGTGCCACCTACACAAAAAAACCTGATGCTTAATTTCTAACTGGTCCTTTTTCATGTCTTTGAAATCCTCACTAAGATCCTTGGAAGTCTCACTGAGTCTCTTGAAGCTCTCATTAAGGTACTCGAGCAACCTTATAAACATGGTTTTGAATTCTGTATCCAGTAGTTTGCTTGCTTCCATTTCACTTAGGTGTTTTTTTTCTGAAAATTTCTTCTGTTCTTTCATTTTTGGCATGTTTCTTGGTCTCCGTGTTTGTGTCTACATATTAGGTACAGCCGCTATGTCTTCTAGAATTGATAGAGTGGCTCCGCCTCCCCAGTCACCTGAGCTGGGCACTCTAGATTCACCCCTGTGGTGGCTGTGTGCACAGTCCTGTAGTTGAGCCTTGATTGCTGTTGGCTTCTCTGGGAGGAGTTGACCTCCAGGCCAATTGGCGGTGAGGACCAGCTGGGACTACAGTGGGAGAGCTGCTGTGCAGGAGACACTCCTATGGAGCAGGACTTGCTTCAGTGGGGCTTTGGCGCTCACTGAGTCTGCCTCTTGAGTCTGGAGCTTGAGGATGTGTACAGTTGTAATCTGCTCTGGTCTGAAGCTGTCCACTGGGTACACTGGCTCTAGAGCCTCCAGGGAGGTACAGAGTCAGCCACTGCCTGGACACCCAGCAGGAGCTATTTGTATTGGGCTTGGAGGTGCCCAAGTGAGGCCCAGCTGTGAAGCACGGCCGGCTCAGGCTAGTGCTGGGTCTTGGGCCTTTTATTGATAGTTTTGGGGCATGCTGACCCAGCTGCAGTTTGTTTGAGAGATTTTAGCAAAGTCTGAAGCCTGAGCCAGGGCAGGCCCTTCATAGGAAAAAGCTGTTGTAAACAGGTTGTGTGGGGCTGCAAATTAGAGGGGGCGGAGCAAACAGTGTGGGCCACGCTGATATGGCTGCCAGTCAGCCCTGCGACAGGGGAGGCCCCCAGCACAGGAACAATGACCCTGCGAGTACCCCTGTCTGGGAGAAAGCCACCCCCGAGTTCCTGCCCTGAATGCCAGACAATCCAGTTCCTCCCGGAGCCTCCACCCAGCGCTGGAGCTCAGAGGAAGCAGGACATGTAAGTTTGTGCACCTGCCCTTAAAATGGAACCCCTGGGTCTCCAGCAGCCTCTGTGCCGCTGAGCCTCAATCCCTGCTAGTTTTTACAGCCTGTAGTTGTGGGGACTTCTCTTCTCAGCTCTGGGACCCTGGGCCTAGGGTCTGGTGTGGGGCTAGGACCTCTTGCTCCTGTGGGCGGCCTCTGCAGAGACCATCTCCCTCCCAATTAAACAAATGCTACAAGTTGGTGCCAGCCCAGCCCGTTATGCGCCTCTGCTCCTCCTACCAGTCTCAGTGTGCTTTCTTCTTTACTTCGCTAGCTGTAGAGGACCTCCAGCTTTCAGGAGGTTCTGGATGATGGTTGTTGTGTATTTCAGCTGTAATTTAGATGTGGTTGTGGGAGGCGGCGAGTATAGGCCTTTACCTATGGAGCCATCTTGGTTCTCCCACTCCCAATCAATTTAATAAAAAAGAAAGAAAAAAGGATGCAAGCCAGAACAGAGCCTCACATGTGGTATTAGCAGGTAGCTGCTTGCGTGTAAAAATCTCAGGGTTCACCACTATCCTCAGGCACTTGGGTGGAATGTCATCCACAGTGTACATAGGTCCCTCCCTCTCCCCAGCAAATATAAAGAGGCTGGACAGAGCAGACAGCTGAAACAAGTTGGCTTTGGATTCAGAACTGAGAGGATTTGGAAGGTAACAAAGACCTCTGCATCAGCAAAGCTGTGCAGCTGGGTTGGCTTCTGGCAAATGAATGGACTTCCTGTGGCGGATTCTAACTCAGTAGGTGGCTGTCAGAACCAGTGCTTGAATTCGGTTCCTAGAAACGTGTTTCTGGTGGAAAGTCTTTCCTATGAAGCTACCAGGGCCAATGATTGATCAGCCATAGAGCTGGGGCTTCGGCGTCAGGCAGACGGGGACCTGACTCCTGCTTCTGCCCTCACTCGCTGCCTTGTTTCAGGCATGTTTACATCAAGCCGGTGTCGCTACTGAAAGGACAAATGTGTAAGTTTGTAAAGTTCGATACCTGGCATGTGGTGCACAGTACATATCAGTTGGTTGAACAAATGTTACAGTTTCTGATGCTTTGAAAGTTGATGTTTACTTTTTATTAGTAGCTCACATACCCATAGTGGATGCCCTGGATCCACAATAACCCTACAAGTGGAATCAGGCAAAGACAATCACCCCTGATTATCTTACAAATGATCTTTATTTTACAAATAAGGAGGCAGGCTCAGAGAGCCCGAGCATAGCTCCCCAGGTTGCACAGCAAATACAAAGTAGAGCTGAGACTAGATTCCACATCTTTCTTCAGACCAGGTGTTAAGGGCTTAGTAATGTATCACCTACCCTTGGTTTCTTACTTTTCTCACAAATGTTGAGTTTCCATGATAAGCTAGCTCCTATGGTGAATATAGTGTTGCAGGTCCTAAGGATGGAGGCTGAAATAGCCCACAATCTTCTCCTTAGTCTCTACCCTCCTTCTCTTTTAGGGCGGAAAAGTAGTGAGGGCAGGCCTCCGTGGAAACTAGTAGAGAGCCTGGCACAAAGTAAGGGCCCACTAAATGGCCAGTAAGTAAAATCTTTGTTGAATGGACATGTCTAACACATTATATCCCATCATGCCTATCCCAAGAATCATGGGACGTGAGCAGAAGGAAAGACCTCTACTCTGCAGCTCTGTGTGACTTTGGGCAGCACCCTTAACCTCTCTGAGTTTCAGTATTTTCTCAGTGTCTTTACCTGGGAAAAGAAGCCAATAATACTTGCCTTCAGGACTTGTTTTGAACATTAAAGAAGAAGGCCTTTTGATAGCACCTGGCATGGCGTGCTGGCTCAGTCAGTGGTAGCGGTTATTGCTGATGCAAGGCTACAGGGAGAGGTAGCAGCGATGAGAGCTTTGCAGGCATGGCAGGTATGCAACAAGGCCATCTCTCACCAGAATTACATGGCTGGGCTGTTCCACCAGGTCAAGCCACACTCTGCTCGAACACAGGGTTCTTTCTCAGATGGAGAGTGGCTTTGGGGCCTTTCCCTTCCCCGCTGTCAGGGGAGGTAGGACCAAGCCCTGGTCTTGCAGAGCTGCCCAGTTTCACTCTGGAGCTGAGTCACGCTGACTCGAACCAGCGTGGCTTGTGCCAATGTCATTAGGGTGCAGAGGTCTGCAGGCGCCACAAAAGTGAGTCTGGCTCTTTATTCCCCCTGCTACAAAGGCCAGATCGCACACACAGGACAGAACTGTAAACACACTCCCAAGCCTCTATTTGCTCTCAAATTGGCCAGTGTGTCCAGCCCAATCGCCCCCAGGCCCCACCTTCTACATCAAGCCGCAAAGACTGGAAGTGCCAATGAATGAAATCACCAATGCTCATTGATTCAAAGGGAAGCTTTGAGCTTGAAACCAAGGTTTTTAGATTATGTATAGCTTTTTCAGTAAAAACTTGGACAATTCATTCTCTGCCTAGTTTCGAAGAGTATGGAAATGTTAACACAATAACTGAACCTAGAAATGAAAAGGGACTAAAACGTAGAAATCCAATTAATAAAAAGTGGAAATAACCTCAATGATCAATAATAAGAAAGTGATTAAGTAAAATTATGGGACACCCAGCTATTGGAATATATGTAGTCCCTAAAACAATGTTAGTTTTAGTGACATCTAAAATATAACATGTCATAATGCAGATTAGAAAACTTTTCATACAACTTTTTATACAGCTTAATTCCAATTATTAAATACATATGAAATATACCAAAGGCTACTTCTGTATGGAATTACAATAGTAATTTTTACTTAGACGTTGTATATATTCACATCTATAGAGTAGATGCTTATAATCATATGCAACATGTTTTTAAAATGAAATAGCTCAGGTAGCTTTCAGTCACCTTTGCCTTTGAAAGAGGGATACAATGGATAAGTTCAATAAGGACGTAGTTAATAAGCACTTGTCCCTCACAGAGAACTCACTGTCTCCATAGACATGAAGGGATTAGAGTCTGGTGAACAAATGGCGAGTCAAGGGAAGTCTTAGTTGCCAAGTGTTTGAAGAACAGTGTTGGATAGAAGAAAAAAACAAAAAACTTGATGTTGAGTTAGGAAATCAATGTGTTAATACTAACTCTGTCACTAAATACTGTCGAACTTGACTAGTTTCCTCTCTTTCTTTTTTCATTTTTTTCCACTTGTAAAATAAGGGGAAATTATTCCTTCAGTCATTCCTTTATTCATTTACTCAAGAAATATTTCTGGAAGATTTACAGTGAATTCAGTATTCCCACACATCCTATTGTTGGCCCTGGGGACAGGGACGTGGACAAGAGATGTGTGGCTTCTGCCCTCAGGGAACTCATGTTCTGGGGGGAAGACAAACCACAGACTACTAATCAAATAAATTCAGGGGTGGGAAAAAGTAGGTTAATCATTAATACAAGATTAAACCCTGTGTTTCGTGTACTCATAACTGTAAACCTACTTTTGCCCACCCCTGTAGGTAAAATAGAAGATGAAAAGACAGGGTGAGGAGAAAGGGAGGTTTGTCAGTAGATAGCTTTGTGAAATGTAGAAGAAAGTCATGCTACTATCCAGGGGGACAGGTGTCCAGACAGAGGGAACAGTATGTGCAAAAGCCCTGAGGCAGGAGCGCGGCTGGGGCAGAGAGCCCCAGGCGAAGGGTAGTGGAAATGAAGCCCATTTTCCCCTCTGCAGTTGAACCAGATAGCGTCTGCCAGGAGCCTGTTGGCAAACTCAGAACACTCCCAGTGCCCTTGAGATTCAAAGTCCAAGGCCCTGGCGGGCACGGGGAGCCTTTACAGAGGCTCCATCAGCGCCACTGTGGGACTTTGAAGGCCCGCTGTGCAACTATTAGCTGATCCCACTCAACAAACAGTGACGCAGTCACCGGGCATGTTTGCGCCCGAGCAGGTGGAGATTTTCTCTCCCCTGACTGCTGTCAAGGACTTTCCACTTCCAGATCTCAGGCTCCAGGTGACGTTGGGCCCAGGGGGTCAGGCAAGTGGAACAGGTCACGCGCCGACCAGGTGACAGGATCCGTAGTCAGCTCGAATTTCAGAGAGGCCACGTTTCCATCGATGTGTCAAACACAGTTAGTTTGAACGCTATGCACAGAGTAAGATGATTCATCAATTTCCAAACCCGAGGGAAAGGAACCTATTGTTTAGATTTTTAAATGTGTTTTCCTAACCCCTGCAGAGATAGCTATAACTCAGGAAGATAAACTCTGATGAAGGGAAGGGGGGAGGAAAGCAATTACTGTCATCTACAACTATGAGCCTTATCATTTACTGTGCACTAATATTTGCATTTCCAAGCAGACATTAATTAGGGAACTAACAAGGCAATTTGCATTCATCCAGATCCAGAAAAAGTCAGACTACTTCAACAGACCAAGCATAGGTAACTCAGCCTTAAGACTTTGAGTCATTTTAATGGATGGGGAAACTGAGGCAGGGAACATAAATGGATCATGCAAAGAAATACGTTTATCCAGAGCTTCTTAGATGGCCATCAAGGAGAACAGTGCTTGGGGACCAATTGTGGAGAGGTGGTAGAGCAGAAAGGCATGTGGAGGCAGGAGATTAGGGTGGACACTCGGTGGCACCTCAGCTTGGAGCCCCTCTGAGCCTGTTTCCCTGCCTGCTGTGACTGTTCTGCAGAATAAATGAACGTGTGTGCCCACAAGGCAGGCGGGGTTTGTAGCATGAAGGGATGCCATCCAGATCCCCGCAGAAGTGCCATTGAAGGCAGAGAAAGAAGTTCTGCGTTAATCTAGAGTGTCTGGGGCTTAAAAGTCTCTGGGAGGAAAGCTGGGGCCACACAGCCAGAAAGAAATCCAACTCATCTTCGTGGGAAATTGCAGAAGTCAAGCTGGGTTTCCAGTCTGACGCCTGAGGAAGGACCTCAGCAGGTCCATTGTCCATAAAAGCGATAGAGCCAGGAGAGTTGGGGACAGTGGCATGTGCACCCGACCTTCCAGTTTTTTACTTAATTTTCAACTAAAACAAAATGTAAATGTGAGCTCAGCTGGTGTGGTTCAGTGGATTGAGCATTGTCCCACGTACCAAGAGTTCACTGGTTTGATTCATGGTTAGGGCACATGAATGGATTTCGGGCTCGATCTCCAGTAAGGAGCGTGCAAGAGGCAGCCTATCAATGTTTCTATCTCATCACTGCTTCTAATGCTCTCTACCTCTCCCTTCTGCTCTCTCTGAGATCAATAAAAACATATATGTATATATGTATGTATATATATATATATATACACACTCTGCTTCTAAAACTAAAGAAACAGAAGCTGAGAGAGTCACTTCCCCCTGATTACAAAGTGTTTGTAGTATTTAGTCTGAACCCTGAACACGTCTCCTCTGACCCTAAATACCATGGCTCCCATAGGTGCACCTTCCTATGTAACGGTCAGCACCCAGGAGGGCGGAGGGCTGTCGTTGTTGTGTGTTTAGTCTTGGACACCCATGATTCCCATCCCCCCTGCCCTCCAAGAGAAAGAAGTGAAAGGTGATGTGGTGAAGCAAAAGCTACCTGGTGTCGGGACTCAAGGCCCTGATTTTAAGGCTTTCAGTTGGGATCTCAGATAAATGTCAGCTTCCCTGAGCATCCATCTCCTCATCTGTTAAACACGGGGAATGGTGGCTACCTCACTGGTTGCTTTGAGCACCAAGTTGAAAGAGACAGAGATAACGAGGAAAACAACAAAAAATATAGTTCCTATTCTTTTTCTTCGTCTTCTCCTTTGCCATGCCATGGTCGTTCTTCTTATCATTCTTATTGTCATTCAATGGCAAGAAAATAGCCTCTCCTTTCATCTGCTTCTTCATCACGCATATCTGATTTGATTCCCTTTATTGGATTCTGGGCGGATGAAGAGAGTCGGTATATTGGCGTTATCTTTCTTAAAGCAGCACTCGTCTTCCTGAACAGCCTGAATGATGGCAGGAAGCAGGATGGCGAGAGGCCCTCCATCTCCCCTTATTTATCAATTACTAGAAATAACGTCAGGGATTCCACGCTTTCCACACCTGCTGCTTGCCGTGAACTGTAATATTCTATTCGATTGCCTTGAATTACTTGTGATAAGAAGGGAGTGTTTGTTAAATATTATCCAGCCAGTAATACACTTATTTGTATAGGACACCTGTTATCCAACGGCTCCCCTTCACCCCACAAACATCTCATTATCTAAAAGACACATCCCGGTCCTGGCCAGTGTGGCTCAGTTGATTGGAGCGTCGTCCCAGACACCAAAAGGTGGTGGGTTCAATTCCGGTCACGGCACATACCAGGTTTTGGATTCGATCCCCTGTTGGAGCACATACAGGAGGCAACTGATCCATGTTTCTCTCTCATGGCAATCTCTCTCTCTCCTCCCCACCCCCACCTTCTCTCTCACCCTCCCTTCCTCTCTGTAAATCAGTTAAAACACACACACACACACACACACACACACACACACTCTCACTCACACTCTCTCTCTCTCTCTCTCTCTCTCTCTCTCTCTCTCTCTCTCTCTCTCTCTCATATCCTTGGGTGAGGATTAAACAGCACATCTCCGTGCCATCAGTAACCTAATTTCCTTCACAGTTTCCAAGAGGCAAGACTCTGGTAGTTTATCTCAGGCCATTATCTCACCCTTTGGACCACACTGTGTCACAGTAGGAAAAGAGATTTTATTTTTCTGTTGAGATCCAGGAGACAAGTTTTGGGATGGGATCAGGACATCCAGGCTTCCATGGTGATGATCATGGTGGTTATGATGATGATAACATACTTGATCGCCTACTACATGTCTTGCAATTCTTATGTCTTCATTGACTTAATCCTAACCAAAATACTGGGGTGATGTTTTTGACATAGATAGCATAAAAAGTCACTGAGAATGGTAAGTAAAGTATGATGATCTCATACTTGGGATTCTGCTATCTCTAACCTGTCAGCTCTGGCTTTCAGATTTTTCACACAATGAGCACAAGGTGGCTGCTATTGTTCCAGGCATCACAGCTTCACATAATAATGTACAAAATTAGAAAGAGAAATAAATGTCACTTTTTGAGCCATTTTTTAAGAATGAGGAAAATGTCCCAGAAGCTGCCCAGAGTACTGCCCTCCACATGTCACTGATCTATGCCCGTTATTGAGTCATTCACAGGCGAGGCAAGGGGAATTGCCACAAGGGGCTTAAATTGGCCAATACACATGTGTTGCACGCGCACACACGCACACACACACACACACACACACACACACACCATTCCATGGCTAGAGCTGAGGATGGACCCAAATTCCCTTAAAGCAAAAGAATGTCAATTACCCTACCACAAGTACAGTCCTATTACCAAGAAAAAAGGGGCAGACTAATTGTCAGGTACTAACTACTAGCTCTATTTTAAAAATGAAAATCAGAGGTTCAGAGTAGTTATTAACTGCATTAGTCAGGATATCTTAGCCACTGTGACAAAGGACTTTAAAACATCAACAACCGAATATCATACTATTTTATTTCTAGCTCATGTCATAGTTCAGTGACAGTCATGGGGAGGAGACAGGACAATTCCATCATTCAGGGAATGAAGCACCTTCTGTTAGGGAATCACCTTCATCTACATCCTTGATATCTTCTCATTTAGCTTGGGATAGAGATAGAATTGTCCATGGAAAGCGACTATGGGCCACTCCTGAAAGTGGTGCTTATCACTCAGCTCACATCCCACTGGCTGTAACATGGTCACCTGGCCACTCCTAGCTGCAAGGGAGGCTGGAAGGATGATAGTGTGCTGAGAAGGGAAAGGTAGCCCCTCCCATGGTGACAGAGCAGGTGGCCCAGCTGACATGACAAGCCCAGTAGGTCTGAGAGTGTGGGTGGAGCCACTCTGCCTCCTATCCTGATGATGCTCCCCTTGGAAAAGACCATTCACCACAAAGCCCCATCTGACCTCTGTGTTATCTTCTGCACAGTTACTCTGACTCTCACCTGGCCACCAGGTAGAAACTCAGCTGTTAACATTATTACTTTGATTATTCTTATTTATATTTATACCATTATCACCCCTACACATGTCTTAGTATATGCCAGGCATTTTGTTAAGTTATCCTTAAGCCGTTCAAGAACCCCCTCCCCACCCCCCCCCCTGCTTTTTCAGATAAGAAAGCTAAGGTTTTGGACAAAAACAAAATACTCTGAAGTAACAGAACAGGAGTCCATGGACATTCTGACTCTGAAGCCAAACCTGTTAGCTCGTTCATATGCACAGCTGCCTCTGAAAGTTATGTATTGTAGGTTCCCTTCAGGCATCCCTGAGTCAGGTACAGAGCTGAGCACACAATACTTAGAAACATGTGCTAAATTCAAGTCATCACAACCAAAAGCAAGAAGATCATTTTCTGCCAAAGTCCTACTATCTCCCCAGTTCTCTCTGTAGCTATATAATTCTTTTGCTGTTTATATTCAATTTGTGCCATCCTTGTTGACATGTCCTGAATCTTAGACCCCTAACCAATAACCTCAGGCAATATTTATCAAGCATTTATCAGATTCCAGGCAATGCTTTTTTTACTCTATGCCTATAAGGTAAGTCTGATTAATATCCCCATTTTATAGATTGGATGACTGAGGTTAAAGATTAAGTGAAGGAAGTTGAGTAATAACTTAGAAGTCTAACTCTACCATCCACATTCTTGCTCATTAAGTTCTCTTGCCTGTGGCAATGCCACTAACTCTAGTACATTCTATCCATAGTCTCTTAAGGCAGTATTTGTTCCTTCCTCGTTCCTGTTGACAATTTTCAGAACTGATTCCCACACATCTGATTATGGAAATAGCCTCATTCCGAGGTTATAGCTAGTCTGCCCCTTTTAAATTAATTTTATTAACTGTTATTAACAGAATGTTATTTTTAATGGGCCCTATTATCTGTTCTCACCGGGTCTGTTGATATCATCTTCCAAACCTTTACTCTTTGTATTAATCAAGGCGGAAGTCTCCTTGTGGCCACGTCAGTTGGATTTATTCTCTCTGTGATTTAAACTTTGTTGGGAGTATCAACTGGGACTTTAAAGCATCATACACATCAAGCTCTGGAAAAGGTGTTTCAGATCAATGGACTGTCATCTGCCAGGATTAATCTCGTTGCTTCAACAATTGTTTTCTGTTTTGCTGGCTCACAAGAGGCACCAATCAGTCTTCATGGGAAGTAACATTAGACATTTTTTTTAAAAAGTATTTGGATTTATTCATTTCTCCAACTATTATTACTCAATAAATTGAACACCTACTATGGGCTAGATTCTATCATATTACCTACCTGGAGGGATATCTTGACAATTAAATGAGGTAAAAGTCAAGTTTTTAGCATAGTTCTAGGCACAGAGTAGGAGAGACATACATAGATGTCCCAATCCCCAATTTCTCTTGAAAACCTGAGTGTGGGCCACTCCTGTTTTGCACACTCATTTCCCTATAGCCTTGTCCAGCTGTGTCCGACTCTTCCCCAGAACCTACCTCTTGGCCCACAGGCTGAATATGCTGCTCCGTCAGTTCTGCTCTATGTAGATTCTGCCAACCGTTGGTCTTGATCCTGCCTACAGCTCTGTATTCTGTGTTTCATAGCACACTGATTCAGCAAGTTCTTATTAAGTGTGCCTGGCACTGAACTGGGCTCTATGTATACAATGGTGAGCATGATAGATATGGCACCTAACTTTAGGTAGGAAAGAGGAAATAATTAAGCGTGATAAGGATAAGTTCGGTATATACAGGGTAGTATTAGAGTTTCCTAGTTCACACACACATGCGCGTGCGTGTGCGCGCGCACACACACACAACACAAGGAAGAGTGCATCAAATAAAAGCCTTGACTATTATCTAATTTACTCCCATTAAGTCCTGTGGTTCCTCTATGGGCAGGTAGAAGAATTTCTACCCATGTATTTGTAACACTGTGAATTTAGTATTGAGCCACATGCCTCACTCCTAGACCCAGGGGTGAGGTCAACTTTCCTAAAATACATGACCTGCCTGATAGAGGAGTCACATGATAGGTATTGCGTGCTCTCCTCAGTTTTATGGTACAGATTGTTGTACAAATTGGATTTTCAATCTAAACTTCTAAATGACAACAGCAAATGCGAGTTGTCATTTCTAAACATCCTCAGCAACACTGGGTATTTTTTGAAACTTACGTTAATACTAAAAGACATGAAATGGATTCTTATTTATTAGCCATTTTTAATTTCTTTTTTCATAAGTTGCCAGTTTCAGTAATTTGCCTGTTGTTTAAGTAGGTTGTCTTCTTTATATTTATTTTTTATACGAACTTTTTCTCAATTACATGTTTTGCCAATCATTTGTAGGGTTAACCTCCTAGATAGATTGGACAGAGTTATTCTATCGTTCATATCTTTTAATCTTTCTTTTATATTTTCAATGACTTTATTTTTGCTGAACCAGATTTTGTGTAATTTCTTTAGATCTATATCCACCAATTCTTTCTTCTTCAATATATGATTTGCTCTTTAACCCTTCCATTGAGTTTCTTTCCCTACAGCAACATATATTCCATCTTAAGAAATGTTTGTGTCTGTGTGTGTGTGTGTGTGTGTGTGTGTGTGTTTTATAAAATGCACCTAGCCTTTTGTTCATACTACACTGTACTTTCATTTAGGTTATGTTTTTATGTTTGCTCCTTTTTAATGTAGTCAGGTGTGTGTGTTTTTTTAAATTTTATAGCCCCTCTCAGATTATTTTATTATATTGAATTCTTGGTATGATATCTCCTCAGTGGTTACATTTGCTAAATTGCTCTCATGGTGTATCTTTCCTCAAATAGTTTGTAATTGGTGATTGTGAGCTCATCTTCAGGGGAGGTTGTTTCTTCCACTGTTGGAATCACCTGGGCAAAGTTGTGAAAGTTTTATATTTTCTTCCAGAGTAACATCTATTTTGTTAATGGATCTATAATTTTTATGTCAATAGCTCTGTTTGGGATTCTTATGCCATTTGGGAACTGTAAATTCAAACCCCATAACCTCAAGTTGTATAGCCTTACGTTTTAATTTATTATTTATTTATTTTTAATCTTCACACGAGGATATATTTATTGATTTGAGAGAGAGAGAGAAGGGGGAGAGAGAGAGAGAAACATCGATGTGAGAAACATCAATTGGTTGCCTCTCATACACACCCCAACCAGGGCCAGCCTAGGTATGTGCCCTGACTGGAATTGAACCTGTGACCTTTTGGTGCAGGGGACGATGTCCAACCAACTGAGCCACACTGGCCAGAGTGAGTTTCTTCTTAATTTGGGTATTTAATTGAGCTTTAGTCTCTGGTCATGTTGTTAAAAGTTTGTCAGGTGTGTCAGAATTATAGGGACAGTAACGCTCACTTTTGGCAATATTGTTACAGCCATGTGATTTGCCACACCACTTGCACACATCACAATGTCATATTTTCTAATTTTGGAAGAGAAAGAGCAATTTGGGTTAACAGGTTTCAGGGTAGAGAACTAAAGCTAAGGAGTAAAAGCAGGTTAATACCATATTAAGACTAAAGATTTGAATGAGGCAGCTCTTCTGAGGAGATCTGAAAAACCACTTCCCATCACAAATGCAAGGAGCTCAGGTTGCACTCTGAAGTGTTACTGTTTCATCAGATCTTCCACTCTGTGGGCCTCACCCAAGTTAATTGTTCAACTGCTTCAAAGTCGTCTCTTCTGAAGAGAAGGGGGAAATGGAAGTGTCTCGTAAATGCGTCTGGTTTGGGAAACGGAAATGAGGCTAGGTGACCAGGGGTGGGAGAGTCAGGGCCCAGAATAGACCTGCAACTTTCTCTTTTTGATTTCTCCCACAGTAACCCTGGCAGCCATTCCATATGACCTCTGTTCAAAGACATGAGAAATGACTGGAAGGTGAGGGCACTGGTACCATGTAGCTTGAGAAGAGACTGAAAAAGATATGATAGACGCCATCTCGTAGCTGTATGTGCTTGAGTGGAACTAGACTTTATCAGGGGTGCTCCAAAGACTCAAAGTGTATGCCATGGGTATTAAGACATTACTTAATGAACACTTGCTCTGTACCAGGCTCTGTGCTCGTGAAGGAAATGTGAGTGGAAATTTAGTACAATTGAATATTACACGCCCAATGTGCAAAGGTATTTTATTTTCATTATCACAATTTTCACAGCACTGCAAGGCTGCATTATCTCATGTCCTACAGAACTACTTTCAATTGCTTCCCAATTGCTGGAAAGCAGAATTTCTCTCTGTGATTTAACTGACAACAAACAGACTTTGTAGCTACATAAACCTAGGTTTACTTCTCAACTGTGCACTTATTAACTCTGTTACTATGACCAACTTAAGTCAATTCTCTTAGACTTAATCTGTTCACACATAAAATGGGCCAATAATAACTACCCAGTAGGATACTCGTAGGAATAAAATGAGATGTATTTACATAAAGCACATTCGAAGTCAACATTTATTGAGCACTTTTTTTGTGTGCCAGACATGTGCTGAACTATTTATAAACATTTTAGTTAATCCTCACAACATTCCCTTTAAAGTACAAAGAATTCCAATCTCTTTTAAAGAAGTTCGGGCTCATAAAGTTTCATTTTTTGCCCAAGGCCATATGACTACTAAGTGTCCTGGTTGGCATTCCAGTTCACCTGCCTTCCTCCGGCACCTGTGGGTTGAAGGGATAAGGAAAGTCTGATAAAGGGCGGTTAATACTTACCATTTTTAGAGGTGGAGAAGAATGTTGATTTTGAAGGGGTCCCTGCATTGTAAAAGAGGTTAGAGGGGGTAGTTTCTCAAGTCCCTTCCACCTTGAATCTTATTTCTATGAAACAGATTTCCCAAACCACTAGGTAAAAAATACACATGTGCTGCCCACATTTGGCCTCAGCATGAGTCATAACCATAGTTTCCTGCGTCATCCATGATGGACCCATATTTCTGCTCCGTCTTCATGAAAAGTGGACATCTTGGTCCAATCTCAGACCTTGTTCCTTAGACTTTTGCTCTTCGGATTTGTTTGGATCGCCTTCCCATTTCATTTACTCACCACCAATCTCTAGCCACACTTTAAATATCACCTTCGGGAAAATTCCACCATGCTCAACACTCCGGCCTAATTTCTCCTCAGCTGGAGGTCCTCCCTGGCCCTGGCCACTTCCACTTCCAAACCTGCATCCCTGAGGTACAGTGAACTTGGTTTCATTTGCTCGCATTGTTATTTCTTGACCATTCAGGCATCCTCAAATCCCTCATTGATGTCTAGGTCACTTGCAAAAATGCAGAGCCATCCCAAACCCTACCTCCATTCAAGACCCATCCCAGGAAACCCTCCTCACCACGAAATAACCCCCCTTCCAGTCCACAGGCTTCCCTAACAGGATGTGTACCTATAAGCTATATTATAAGGCTTATATTATAGGTGTCCTGCCTGATATTTCTGTCAGGCTTGATTTGGCTTCAGAAGAAACAAAGGTCTGTAAATATATGTGATTGATAGAAAAAAAAAAGAAAAAGCAGATCGTCTCCCTTCACACAGGGAAGATTCAAGGAGAAGAGCTGGAGGGACATTGGAAATGTTCTATCTAAACTATTCCTCTTAGAGTGGTGGAAACTGAGGACCAGAAAGAGAAATACACTTGTCTGAGTATCTCACCCTTAATGTCCTATTTATTTTGCTTGACTTTCTCTCTCTCTCTCTCTCTCTCTCTCTCTCTCTCTCTCTCTCTCTCTCTCTCACACACACACACACACACACACACACACACACACTCTCTATTGCTTAAATTTTTCCATCAAAAAATTCACTTGGATAAGTAAACTTCAGGTCTTAAAAATGTGACTATTTCATGGAGGATTAAACTGTACACAGACTTTTTTTTAATTAGATGGATTTTCTCATTAGAGTGCAACACAGTGGAAAGAAAGGAAACTTTTGAGTTTACCTGAGTGGTTTGAAATGACTTTCTCATTCATTCACTGCCTGACCTTGAGTGACTTATTTTAGGTCTTCGGGTCTTATTTTTCTCTTCTAAAGAGGGAGTGTTATCTGTTCCTCACAGGACTGTTGAGAGGATTAAGCAAGTCTCGGAAAGTCCCTGTCCTCTGGGTGGCACATAGTAGGGTCTCCATCCAACATGAGTGTCTTTCTCTGAGGTTCAGGAACTCTGAAGCAAGAGGGCTTGGTAAGGCTGCAGTGAGGTGAAATGAAGTAAACAGGCGAGATACCAACAAACCCTCAACAACAGGCCCACATTCGGGCTAACCACACCCAAGTTCAGAGTAACATACAAGACACCCAAAGGAATGAAAACATAACCTGATCTCCAGGTGATAGAAGTATTTCTAGAATCCAAAATAGTAGGATTTCTAGGATTTTCACCATGGGAAGGTCTCCCTCTTGAGGTGTGGAACACACCTGCCAAGGCTCTGTGGGACGAGCAGGACATAGGGACTGTCCCTTAAGGCCGAAGCAGCAGGAGCCCAGTTGCCTCTTGTGGAGCCTGGGAATCCTAGCCAGTGCCTCGCGGAGGGCCCTGGCAGCTTTGGCCACGGTGATCTTAGTATGGGTGAACCATGATCTAGTTCCAGTAAAACCCACAGAATGTTCTGAGCTTGTGACTAAGCCTGAGGTAAATAAACAACCCTCACCACCTACCTCATGAAGGATTGTGATGTGTGGTGCAGCCACATATCTCTTTTCTAAAAAAGAGAGAAAGAAAAAAATGAAAGTGTCAAGAGGCTATACTTCTCAGTTTTCAACATCCTTTGAACAATTGCATGTTTGGCCTCTAACTCATGCCTGTCATTGTGTTACTCTGTCAGATGGGACGTCATGGACTGTGTCCTCAGAAGCCTGGGTCTCCTCAGGATCACCATGGGGATAAGGCTGGAGCTGAGTAGACTGAGCCTGCCTGCTGCTCCCTGAGTCAACCTCCAGAGCTTCCCTCTCATATTGTTCATTTTATTGGCCTTATAATATTTGATTGAAAAGACAAAAATATTTGAAAGTCCTGCACTTGTTTAAAGTTTGGAAACGGAATCCAGAGAAATGATATTGTGAAGTGGATGATGGGCATGTTATTTAGATCTAAAGACAGAGAGAAAAACAGAAACAGCTGATAGTTATTGTTTATTGTGTAGCAAATATTTTTTTCAATTAGTCCTCACATGAAATGAGTACTGTTATTAGCCCCATTTTAGAGAGGAGGAAACTGAGGTCCTGAGAATTTCAGTAAAGTTGATCAAGTCAGATGATCAATAAAAGGTCCAGCTGGTATGAAATCCTACGAGCATTGATATCAGAGGGTAGGCTCTTAACCGCCACACTATGCTGACTCCTCCCCCAAAGCTCCCTTTGTGACTAACAGCTCCATCTCCCAGTTTCCCACTTCCATCCTGGATGTTCCCATATTCAGCCTCTGTTCAAATGTCCCCTCCTCGTGGGGGCCTTGCCTGACTGTCCCATCCAAAATAGAGTCGGTTCACTGCTTCCTTCACTTTCTTAGCTTTTATCCCACACTGATCAATGTTGCCTATGTATGTGTGTATCTCAAGGAGCTGTGGCCCTCAGCTCCTTGAGATCAGGGGCTTTGTAAGCTTCTAGAACATCTCTCATAACCAGTTTAGAAAAAGGCCCTGTGGAAATAAGTATGTAGGGAGTACAAAAGTTGAACAAGAAAAGATCTGGCCTGAGAAAGGTCAGCATGGTATAAGGTGACAAACCTAGACTATAGGGTCAGACTGTTCAATTTGAATCACAGATGTGTTAACAATTACCTGTGTGACCAGAGCGAGTTTTCTTTTTCACATTCATAAGATAGCGATAATTACCTCAGCCTCACAGTGCTGTTGTGAAGATTAAATGAGATCGTAGACATTAATAGCATTTTACTTAATACATTTTTTCCCCTAGAGCTGATCCTGGAAACATAGCAAAGCATATAATAAGCACTCAATAAATGTATGGTAGGTCATGGAATACTGGATCATAGTTAATAATTAAAGAGGCCATGTTGTGTTATGGAAAAACAATGAAAAAAGAGTAAAAGGACCAGCAATTAGGGCTAATTCTGCCTATAACTAGTTGTGTGCCTTTGGACAAATGAATGGCCTTGCCTCTTAGGTCCATGTTTCCTCCCTGGCAAAACAAGAAATTTGGACAGGATGATGTAGAAGTTGCCTTTCATCTCTGAAATCTATGACATTGAAAAAAACATCCCACAGTTGATCTGATTTCCCTTGGATTTCCAGTAGCAAACCAACTCATCCTGGTTGTTGTCAGGAAGCTGGAATGATCCATTATGTTTCTGTTTGCTTCCTGGGTTCCAGTTCAAATAAAAATTCTTCATACTGTTCACATCAGAGAATAATGGTGGGCTGATATTTACAATGGACAATTAATTCACTCTCTTATCTGGGTCTCTGAGGGTCGTTCTGGATTGGTGAGCCTCTTGACTAGGCTGAAGGAATTCCATCACCCCTTGTACTTGTCCTCAATGAATGGGAAATGAATGAGATGTATGGAGGTTGTCTTGGAGACTTCTGTTTCAAGTCCACCTTGGAGAATTGGGTGTTTTTGGTCCTGTTCCATGGGAAGGGTCATTGTTTCTGTTGACAGGTTGATTTATTTCAAGAGGCTGCTGCCAAGGATTTGGTAGTCTTAGAAAGTTATATTGGTGACCTGATGTGAAAGTTCTGTGTCCTTAACCACCATTTCCTCAGCCATCATTTTCAAAAGAACTGATGTTTTACCTTTGTCCTGTATTCTAAAAACTACATATTCATAATGATTTCTGAGAATTCAAAGAGTAGTCACATTTTGGTAAATTTGTGTCCTGTGGCTGGTGGACTAGCGAATGAATGCATCTCACTTGTAATATATGGATTATCTGAAACCTCCGTATGTCTTGCCTTTTGTGTGACATTTTTAAAAAACTGAACAACATATAGCACTTTCTGGTTTTCAAATTATTTCACATATATTATTTGATCTTCATAAAAGTTGCATGGAACTAGTGGTGCTGCAACCCCATTTTTCATATGTGGAAGCTGAGTCTCAGAATGCTTTTACAACTAACCTACACACAAGGATTAAAGCCTGGATTTTCTGATTCAGCTCCTTGGCTCAGAGCTGAAGGAGAGCAAAGGAGATTGGAAAAGAATCTTGGCAGAAATTCCTTTGTGGAGCAAAACAAGAGATGGTACTGTTTACAACATCCTCCCAAGTTTCTCACCCCCGCAGGGGACAGAAAATCTCTAGGAAAGGAGAAAGGACTTAGTAACCAGCAGCCTGCTTGCATAAGTACCAATAAAGTAAGAGCTGAGCTGCTTCCTGGCGCCATGGAAATTCAACAGGATTACGGAGGTGGGAAGTCAAGAGGGGAGGGAGGGAGACTGAAGACACCTGCTAAGGACTCAGCTGGACTTAGGTTGAAAACCCAGCTAGGCCATCTGACAGCTGTATGATCTTAGAAAAAGGTTTCCTCTCTCTGCACTTCACTCTCTTAAAGGATGAATGAGAACTGCTTCCTCATAAATTCATTGTAAGAATTAAATACAGTAAGTCATAGATTTTGCAGACCTCCACTTAACGGCCTTCAGAGTTAATGGACAACATTTCCGGTCCTTATGTGAAATGTGAAAATTAACACACTGTTTTAAAATACTTTTTAACTAAGACTTGATTATAATTAAATTAACAGGTTATTGTTTTGTTATTAATTCACTGTTATTTTTAACTAATTTTAGCAATTAGGTCATATGTTGGAAAAAGACACTGGAATAATTTTGCCAACATAAATGAATATTACATATTTACAACTATAGTCTACATGTTATATAATGGACTTTCGGCTTTAACTGACACCCCCTCAGCCAAATTAGTCCATTATATGGAGGTTTTACTATACACTAATGCTATGAAATAGTAGGGTAGAATCCCTGGATCAAAACAGTAGCTACACTTGTGTGTGACTATGAAAAAATTATTATGCCTCATTGGACAGTAGTTTCTTTATATATAAAATAAGCTGATTGGACTAGATGTATCATAATTTGTTATTCAAGCTCTATACAGTGTTTGATTGATGACTGTATTCCATGGAATATAGAGAGATGGGGTTATTAAGGATTTATAGTGTGCCATGTCAATGACATATGTTCACATTGGTAGCAGGGCCTTATGAGTGGCTGTGGTTGATAATAACGATAATATTTTTAAAAGCTATTTTTATTGGGAACCTGCTAAATTATATACTATCATTAATTCCCCATGAAAATCCTATGGAGCAGGTAATATCAGCTCATTTTAATAGGCAGGGAGATTAAAACTCACATAGGTTAACTGACTTGTTCAAAGCCACCCAGATCATTCATGGTGAATCAAACTGTCCCATGTGACTCTGGCTCTCATGCCTCTTGCACTATCCTGTGCTTGTTCCATTCATTAAAATAGTTGTTTAATCTCTAAATGACCTTCCTTTCCCTTCTCCCACGGTGACTTCTCTTTCTATGTGCATCCCTCTGCCTAATAACAATATAACCCATAGTTAAATCAATGCACTCTCTGCTGCATTGTGTGTTTTTGTAAGTCTGTGATCTATTATTATCTACTTAAATCTGTGTATTGCATAATTCAGCATTTTAATATTCGCTTTGAAAAGTGTTTTGAGTCACTTCCCTGCAAAGGTGCTGTATTAAATTACATTCATTATTCTTCCTAAATGTAGACAAGTCATGGTTCAGGTGAACTAGAAAGTAACTCCCATTATCCTCAGCACATTCCATCACATTCGTTATTCTCTGTGACATTTATCAACACGGCATTTAGACCTTTTAAAGAAAGGGGGGGGGAATCACTTCAAATTCCGAAGCATTGAACTAACACTGAGCCAAGTTCTGCAGGTGAAAAAGTCACTTCCTTGCTACAAGTGACAAGCTGCCTTTTGGAGCACAATGAGCAGATGTAAAAGCAACATGCCAAGAACCGGAGGAAGTGAAGTACTTAACCCCATGTGCTGCAACTTGTTGCATCTTGCTTATGACTGCTCATGCTATCTTATATAATAAAAGAGTAATATGCAAATTGACCATCACTCCAACACACAGGATGGCTGCCCCATGTGGTCAAAGATGGCTGCCCCCCTGTGGACACAAGATGGCTACCACAAGATGGCCAGCAGGGGAGGGCAGTTGGGAGGGACCAGGCCTGCAAAGGAGGGCAGTTGGGGGTAATCAAGCCTGCAGGGGAGGGCAGTTAGTGGTGACCAGGCTGGCAGAGGAGGGAAGTTGGGGGCAACCGGGACTACAGGGAAGGGCAGTTGCGGGGGACCCAGGCCTGCTGGGGAGAGCAGTTGTGGGGGACCAAGCCTGCAGGGGAGGGCAGTTAGCGGTGACCAGGCTGGCAGGCAGAAGTGGTTAGGGGCAATCAGGAAGGCAGGCAGGCTAGCAGTTGGGAGCTAGCAGTCCTGGACTGTGAGAGGGATGTCCGACTGCCCATTTAGGCCCGATCTAGGTAGGATCGGGCCTAAATGGGCAGTCGGACATCCCTCGAGGGGTCCCAGATTGGAGAGGGTGCAGGCTGGGCTGAGGGTCACACACCCCCGTGCACGAATTTCGTGCACCGGGCCTCTAGTTCTTAATAATAGCCCCGTCAGTGGAGCTCAGTTGGCCCTTGCACCAAGAGGTTGCTGGTTCAATTCCTGATCAGGGCACATACCTGGCTTTGGGGCTCATCCCCAGTAGGATTTGTACTGATTTGCTAGGGATGTGGCTTAAACAACAGAAATTTATTGTCTCACAATTCTGGAGTCCAGAAGTTCAAAATCAAAGTGTTAGCAGTGTTGCTTCCTTTTGAGGGCTGGGAGGGAAGGATCTGTTCCAGGGTTCTCTCCTTAACAAGTAGTTGGCTGTCTTCTCCCCATATCTCCTCATCTTGTCTTCCATCTATTCACATCTCCCATGTCCAAATTTCCTCTTTTTATAAGGAAACTGGTGATACTGAATTAGAGACCCACCCTTATCCAATATGACTTCATCTTAACGAGTTGCATCTGCCATGACCCTATTTCAAAAAAAAAGAAAAGATTACATTCTGAGGTATTAGGGATTAGGGCTTCAGCATATGAATTTTGATGAAACAATTCCAACAACAATATTCTTCAATTTCAAAAACTTTATTCAACCCATGTTCAGTAACCCATGTTCATACCCACATCAACTTCTTAACTCCTGTTCCTGCTGTCTGGAATTTTAACTCTCTACTTTGTACCCTGTCTGTTTATTTATTGTCTTTCTCACAATCTTCAGTCCTTGAATGAACACGACATAACAGGATAGTTGTAAAATACAAAGGGCATGAGAAAATGCTTTGTAAATTATAAATTCCTATAAGAGTTTTAAATTTCCATTTATTAACATTCCCTCAATATGAGCTCCTAGTTAGCACATGTCCCCTGGTGTTTCAGATTTTAGAGAAACTCCATCAGTGCAGGATGGATTAAAGGAAGGAGACAGTGATTGGGAGGCCATTGTGGTGTTGCAAATTCAAAAGGATGTGAGGTGGAATGAGGAACCCACAGAAGAGATGCCAGAAAAGAAGTGAGACACATCCCTGAGAGACGGTTGCACAGATTTGGGAATTCATTGGATATTGCCAGGCACATAAGTCCTGGGGGGAAAAGCAGATATTGATTGTTTTTTTCTGTATCCAATACAATGGTGCATGTAAGTTTTGTTTTATTTTATTTTATTGTTTTCCTACACTGCTACTGGCTTCCTATTTACTGCCAAATAAAGGCAAACTCTTCAGCTGACACCCTTCCTGACCTTGCCCCTGCCTGCTCTCTAGCCTTGTATTTCTCCATTTTCCCATCATATCCTTATTCACATCTTACCAAACCACTTAGAGCTGAGCTTCTTACCTTTGTTTCTTCCTGTTGCATCTGATCTCTCATCTTGAAAAGTCCTTCCCCGGTGGACACCTGGCTCGTGCCCAAACCAACACTGAAAGACAGAAGCCGTGTTGGCCTCCCTCTGGAGACTCCCATGCTTTCATGCTCCTTTCACATCTTGCAAATCCCATCATCATTCTTCTCACAGTGGACCACAAGCATTTCTTATTGTGTGTCCCCCTCATGAAATCATACACTTGAAGACAATAATATGTTAGATTCATCTTTGTATCTCCATTCTTAGCACAATGTCTTGTCCTTGAATGCAGTCAAGAAGTATGTGTTACATGAATAAATGAGTGTAGACACAGACTAAATCAGATGCTGGGTGATGCATTCCACCCCATTGGAAGGAAGGCTCTTTCTGACACAGGAAAGCTGGTGTAGGAATTCTTTGGAGACTATAATCCTGATTATCTTTTTTTAGATTCTGAGAAAAACATATACACTGAGTGGCCAGATTATTATGATCTCTGAACGCATAATAATCTGGCCACTCAGAGTGTGTGTGCGTGTGTGTGTGTATGTGTGTGTGTGTGTGTGTGTGTGTGTGTGTGTGTGTGTGTATTAGTGTATATTAGAGGATTAGAGGCCCGGTGCATGAATTCGTGTGTGGGTGGGGTCCAGCCAGCCTGGCCAGGGGGAGGGGACATGGGTGGCTGGCTGGCCTGCCTGCTGGTTGAACTCCTTGTCGAGGGGACAATTTGCATATTAGCCTTTTATTATATAGGATATACACTGAGTGGCCAGATTATTATGCGTTCAGAGATCATAATAATCTGGCCACTCAGTGTATTTCTCAGATGTGCCCTCCTTCATGATAATGTTTGACTATTGATTTAATTACCAGACACCTGCACCCTGTAGCTCAGGTTCGAGAATACCTACACCAGAAGCTCATGGTGTTCTCTGGTGGCCACTGTGTCCACACCAGCGCTGATAGAAGAGGCCCCTGGTGTAGGAGAGACTGGTATTCATAAAACAAGCTCCTGCCTAGCTAATGCCCCAACTTGCACCTGTGACAAGGAGAGAATTCTGAGATGTTCTAAATTAAATAATTAAGTTGCAGAGAACAGGGAGTGAGAGAGAGACTACTAGCCTGGTAATGGCTGCTGACCAGTTAACAAAAGATTTCTCACGTTTCTATTTTGCCCATTGGATTTTCAGATTAATTTTCAGGTGGCTTTTTCCGCAGGTTATTTTAGCCAGGTACCATCTAACTCCAGGAGCCTCTGCTTGTTTACCTGCCGGCTCCCCAGGTACTCCATAGGCCAGTCTAAGGACCAGACATTTCTTTACTGGGGCTCCACTGTCCCAGAGCTGAGGCTTCCCCCACCCCTTTGCCTATAGCTCATGCAAATTCTTTCAGATGACTTCTTTCTTCTCCCTCCCCCCATCTGATGTATAAAAACTCTTGCAAAACTCTGTAATGGTGGCCTTGCTATCTTTTCTGCCTAACCATGTGGCTGGTGGCTTAGACTCCATGCCCCAAGACGGGTCGTTTGGTTAGCATTTTGAGCTCAATAAAATCTTACTTACGAAAAGGCTTTCAGCCATGGAAGTTAAGAAATTGTGGTTTAACACATGGCTGAAGCTACTAAACTTCAACAGATGACCCATAAATTAGCTGAAGCATCCCGGGTTTGATTCTGATCAAGGGTACATGCCCAGGTCCCTGTTGGGGGCGTGCAGGAGGCAGCAAATCAATAATTCTCTCTCATTGATGTTTCTGTCTTTCTCTGCCTCTCCCTTTCTTTCTGAAATCAATAAAAATATTTTTAAAAATAAGGCAAAGTGCAGCAAAAATTATTATTATTATTATTATTATTATTATTGAGACAGAAATAAAATTCAAAACTGGGCAATGCAAATTAATGACTTTTGGACCTTGGGCAAGTTATTCAAAATCTCAGGTACCTCATCTGTGAATGAGAGGTAATAATAACTGACCTTACCGTAGTTGGTAATGATTAAAAATTATGCAACCCACATGATAGGGCATAGCTCTGTGTTTCCCAATGGGAATTCAATTGACGTTTGGGGTGGGGAAGACTACCTTACATGCAAGTCTGTTGCCTACATTGTAAGATAGTAAACATCTGTGGAAGCTGAACTCTGAATGCCAGGACTGCCCCCACCCCCATTTTCATCGAAGCAGCTGAAAATGTCCCCCAACCCCCGCCACACACACACACACATTGCAAAAGCCACAATGAGATAAAACTTATCAAGTGTTACTACACGCTAGAAAATGTTCCAAGAACTGTATTTGATTCATCTCATCTAATCCTCATAAAAACTTTATGATGCTCTGCAAGATTAAATATGTTGTTTGGTTGTATAACTGAAGAGTGGAGGGTCTGGGTTTGTAGGCTTGTGAGGTTAGTGTCTGAGCCATCCTGACTGGAAGCATAGTAGGTACTCAATAAATACGCTCTTCCTTTCTTCTTCCCAATTCGGTTTCAGCTCCAATGCCTTTGGCTAACTCCTGCGAGATCTATAATTAGAGTTCATCTCCACATGTGTCTCAGGGACTCCAGAAGAACAGCCTTCATTGGTCCAAGCTCAATCTTGACAAAACTGAAAACATCTTTTTTTTTTTTTTTTACCTAGTGAAGGATATCTCCAGGCCAAATTGTTCTTGCTGTAACATGGCATAGCCCACTGCGGGTTTTCCCTGGGGGTCAATAAATATTAGACCATACATTTTTTTTTTCTTTCACTTAATTCTTCTCCTCCTTTCTTTCCTGCAGGGCCCTGTGCTGTGGGAGCACCTCTGACTTGGCCGATTTTTGTTACCGCTGCGTGAAGCTTGGGAGGTAAGTGTTCCACACCCATTGCCAGTGTCAGCAAGGGAGCGTTCCCCCCACATCCAAGTCATTCTCCAACTGGTTGTCCTGCAATTCAACTCACTTCTGACACTACCTACCTGGAGATAGGGTCAGATTCCAGAGGTTGCGGGTATTTTTCCTTATTTACGTAGCTTACACAGAGAGAGCTTTGTTCCAGATGAGCCCCTCGGAGACGTGAGTGGCCCCTGTGACTGCCTTTATCCATGAGAAGGTAGGTAATTTTCTGAAGGGGGAAGCTGGGTCCTCCAAGATTGGGTGGGACCAAAAAGCAGAAGAGTACGGTACAGCCAACCTCGATTGCCATGGGTAAAGAGAGGATAGGTTTATTAACATCTTGCCAAACAAAGTGGCTCAGGGAAGGTTTTAAAATCCATATAAGGAGACTTGTACCTGCCAGCCAGGGCTTCCCGGGCTCAGAAGTCAACAAATCCATAATGGTTGTTCCCCTCTAGAATGGAGACCCAGACACGGCCTGCCTTTCTTGGCAATAATGATAGGACTCACTCTCAATAGGACAGACACTCAGAATCATTTGCCAGGCATGGATTTTCTCCTTCCTTCAACCATCCCTGCATGATTAGCCCTAGTGCATGTCCCAGGCACCATGCATAGCTTCCCCCTGAACCCGCCAACCTCATGAACATTTGTACCTTTGCACCTATTTACAAAGGGATGACTAATGGCTACAGAGCTGAGCAAAGTTGTGTGGCCTTAAGCAAGATGCTTCTCTAAGGTGGCTTCATTTTGCTTGTCTGAAATATGAGGTTGGTCTAGGATCGTAGACCTCTTTTAACTCTGACATTAAAGGGTCTTAAAAATGGTCCCTGAGGAGAAAAAAAGCCATGATCATAGCCCCTTAGGTACTGTGGCCTGGGTTCCATCCATGAATTGATTAATCAGTTCCTCACTCTCACACTCCCAGGGCAAACAAGTACAAGGGTCTCCTCTGTGTGCATCAGGCATCAGGGAATGCCCAGGCTATTCAGGGAGACAGCCTGTGTGCAGATGTTAGTCATCTAGCATGCTACCCTACCCTATAGCATTGAAAATGGGGGCCAGAGACCTCCTTCCATCTGGAAAAATAGAAACAGGCTTTTCTGTGGAGAAAGGAATAAGTCAAGAAGAGAATGGGTCTCTCATAGAATTAGGAAGGAGGCAAATCTCGGCTCCTTCACTTACTGAATATTAAAGTTTTTCATTTCACTAAGTCTGTTTTCCCATCTACTCTAGGAGGGCGGTGGTAATACTACTTAAAACTAATAATAACACTCCCAAAAGTTTGGGAAGACTCATTGGGGTAATCAATGTGAAAATTCCTGTTAAACTGTAAGAAATCCATTCTGTTTATATCTACTCCCCTCTTTCCCTTCTGTAGCAAAGAATTTAATATGGACTCGGCATACTTAGAAATGCTTATTTGTCATTCTTCATAATTCTAGTGCTCATTTTCTGCCCCAAACAGTGAAATTGCTGCGTCACTCCTTAGAGATTTCAAAATCTTCCTACCACCTTAGGATTTCCTTTTACAACCTCCCAGGGCCTGAGAGAGGATTAGCTTCCATTTATGACCACTCCTGCACCCTGTCCATTTGGAGGGCTGAAGCTGATAGAACAAATCCCCAGCCATTGATTTCCCGCCCAACGTTAAGTTCAGGAGCTCTATCTCCCCCACCCTTCTGTGTTATCTTAAGAAACTAATACTTCCTTATGCTCATTTAATAGCTGTAAGGGGAGGGGGGCAAGATAGCTGAAATCGGCATGATAGGTTCTCAAGAATTCAGAAGTTGGAATTGGGAAACCAGGTTTAAGATTCAGCCCTAACTGTGAGAACTTGGCTAAGCCACTGAATGTCTAGGAGCCTCAGAAAAAAAGAGATGGATGTAAAATTATTTTTTAAATGCTAAAGCCCTGTATAAACATTAGCTGTGTAGGTAATTAATATTAACATTGATAATAAAAAGCGTTAACATTTACGGGGCTGTATTCAGAAAAAACAAAACAAAACACCAAGATGAATTTTCTTTATTTATTCCACATGACTAGCTTATGGAATGGTAGGAAAGAGTGTGGCCATGTTTGATGATGGCCCGATGGTATCAGAACACATAAAGTCTGAATGGCGTGGCTATCTCCTGAAGTCTCATAGTATAAAAGACAGTGCTGGCCAATGTGACTCAGTTGGCTAAGCGTCATCTCATTCACCAAAATGTGGCTGGTTCAATTCCCAGTAGGGCACATGCCTGGGTTTCAGGCTCAGTCCCCAGTAAGGAGTGTGTAGGAGGCAGTCAATCCACATTTCTCTCTCACACTGATGTTTCTCTCTCGCGCGCTCCTTTCTACTATATAAAATCAATAGAAATATATTTTTTCAAAAAGGCAGCAAGGTCTCAGGGTTTTTTTGCTCTTCTAATCTGTTAGGATATCTACTCTCTGTAGAAGGTATTGATCTTCCTGACATCTCCATGGGAACCAAGGTAGCATTTATCTTATTTACTGGTTCAAGGATAAACTTCAGTAGAAGCAACATAAGCTGCATCTGAGTCATTATCACCCTCCCCAGTCATGGGATGTGGATGAGCCCTGTACTTGACCTCCAGCATTCTCATCCCCGTGCCTCCTATGAGATCCGCACCTTGACTAGTATATAAAATTCTGCCATGGCACCCACAAGCTGTTACTGCATTTGTTAGTTCCATGTCAGTCCCATTCCATTAGACTCTAAGCATAGACCTGTAAAGCAAGTCTTTAATGCATAATCAAGAGTTAATACGACTAATGTGAATGTACAAATGATTAAGTCAGAGAGGGAATGGGTGGGTGATTGGACAGATAGACGAACATGTCCTGGCTGCCTAGAACATGGGGCAAAGTAGTACATGCTGTCCTTCAAAGTAAGTTTGACTTTGGTGTCAGAGCAGATGGTTGAAATGGCCTGACTTCTGTCCCTACATTGATCCCTAGATGCCTCTATCACCACCACCACCGTGGAAAGCCTCTTGTTTATATTCTCTTTAATGTCTCTTCAAGTACTCAAGTTCAACCCCAAGTTCAACCGCTGGTCTGGCCCTGATCACTGAGGCTCATCAGTTGACCTCCCCATACTTAGCCTCACAAGGGCAGATGTTCTTTGTTCTGGCTCTTGTGGCCACCATGACTATCCATTTCATCTCATAATACAACGAACAGGGAAGCTGAAACCCTCTGGAGGCACTAATGCCTCCCAGATGTTTCCCAGGCTGTCTCCTTGCTTTTGTCCTATCTGCCTTAGACTGCAGAGAAATTCCAGTGCAGCTACTTAAAGCTGAAGGCCTTCTAGTACAGGTCAACGAACTGTGGCCCATAGGCCAAATCTGGCCTGCTGCCTGAATTTGTAAATAACATGTTATTGGAACGTAGCCATGCTCATTCATTTACAGATTGTCCATGGCTGCTTTTGAATTTCAGCTGGAGAGCTGAGTAGTTGTGAAGACCAAATGGCCTAGTATATTCCACAAGGTCTAGTATATTTGCTAGTACTATCTACCCCTTTATAGAAAAAGTTAACCAAACCCTCCTTTGTAAATTAACCCAGATGTAGAATTTTGCTGAGTAACTCTCTGTGATAGAGTCCTTGGCACTAGGTTTGGCAATGAGTGGGCACCATGCTTTTACTTCTAACCACTCCAAATTCTGACACCACCAAGAGAAAATGGCTTTGTTAGCATGGACTAATTGGTAGACTTTAGACAATTCTAAAATCTAAAAAGGAAGGAGAGAAGGAAGAAAAGGAGAAAGAAGGGAAGGAATAAATGGGAGGAGAATGAAGCAATAGACATTAAAAAAAATTTTATTGCTGAGAATATTATAGATGTCCTCCTTTCCCCCCCAATTTCTCCCCTCCACCCATTCCCCCTGCACACCAGGCTTTTGCCACCCTATTATCTGTGTTCATAGGTAATACACACACACACACACACACACACACTAGGGGCCCAGTGCATGAATTTGTGCACCTGGAAAGGAACTGTGGGCCGCAAGGCTGCAGTGGGCACAGGGGCAGATCTTGGCCCATCCTCTACACCTCCACCCGGCCCCTCCAGCTGCAGTCCCCCCTGCCCCCCCCCCGGTGCCCTGCCTGCCGGGAGCCCTGCTCCTGCCTCTATTGCTCCCATGTTCTGAAGGCGCCGGCCCCACTTGCACCTGCTGACAGCACAGAGTGATTGGGGCCTATGCCATCAGCAGATACAAGCAGTGGCTGCTTCCCCAATTGCCCCTCAGGAGCAGGGGGAGGTGGAGAAGCCCTCAGGGGCGATCAGGGTTAGCAGCCGCCACTTGCACCCGCTGACAGCACCGAGCAATCGGGGCCGGCGCTGGGCGCCAGCAGCAGGTGCGAGTGGCGGCTCTAGCGCCAGCAGAGGGTGCGAGTGCAGGGCTGGACCGCAGCATGCAGGAGCAAAGAATTTTCAGTAGCCATCAGAAGCTTACCCCAATTACAGCGACCAGCACCCCGCCTTGGTCTGGCACCCCTGCTCACCTGCTCCACCATCCCGCTGCGCCCGACATCCACCATGTTCTGCACTCTGCTGCCTGCTGCCCACTGGCTCCTAACCGCTCAACTGCCTGCCTGCCTTGATCACCCCTAACCACTCTGCCTGCCTGCCTGATGCCCCTAACTGCTCCCCCCTGCCAGCCTGATCTCCCCTAACTGCCTCTGCCTCAGCCCTGCCACCATGGCTTTGTCTGGAAGGTCGTCTGGAAGATATCTGGTCTAATTAGCATATTTCCCTTTTATTAGTATAGATATATATGATCTTTGGTTAATCTCTTCTCCCTTCCCTCTGAGATTTGTCAGTGTGTTCTGTGTTTCCATGCCTCTGTTTCTATTTTATTCATCAGTTTATTTTTTTAGATTCAATTGTTGATAGATATGTATTTATTGCCATTTTGTTGTTCGTATTTTTGCTTCTTCTTCTTCCTCTTCTTAAAGAATACCCTTCAACATGTCATGTAATACTGGTTTGGTGCTGATGAACTCCTTTAGCTTTTTCTTGTTTGTGAAGCTCTTTATCTGACCTTCAATTCTAAATAGCTTTTCTGGGTAGAGTAATCTTGGTTATAGGTCCTTGGAATTCATTACTTTGAATATTTCTTGCCACTCCCTTCTGGCCTGCAATGTTTCTGTTGGGAAGTCAGCTGACAGTCATATGGGCACTCCCTTGTAGATACCTAACTGCTTTTCTCTTGACTTTGCCCCTCCTACCAGTCTCAATGTGCTTTCTTCTTTAATTCTCTAGTTTTAGGACTTCCATTAAGCCCAGTTTCAGATGGTTCTGAATGATGGTTGATCTGTATTTTAGTTGTAAATTTGATGTGGTTGTGGGAGGTGGTGAGTACCTGTGTTACCTAAGCTGCCATCTTATTTACAGCAATAGACATTCTTGATACTAACAGATCGACCCAGGGGACATGAGAATAGGCCTTTATAGTGAAAAAAATACAGATGAACTGGCCTGGGTTCTCTACCCAAGCTGAGTGATCATGACCTGGTCTCAGTTTCCTCATCTGTAAAATAGTTAGAATATTTATCTCTGTACAGTATTTTAGATTAAAGGTGCATGAGGCAAAGAGGAGAGGATGTGCATGCTGTGAGACTTGGCAAAGGTCTTCCTGAAGTGTCTTTCCCTGGACACCCTGACTCCTCCCTGCCCCACGCTCCCAGGAAATTTTCAATTTTATGACATTTGATGTCAGAATGACACCAGTCACTGCAAATTGGATGCCAGTACGTGTGGGTTAAAAGTGGCAGAGAGTAAGTCAGTGACATGGCAGGCACTAATCACAGCTGGAGCCCGTCACCGGCTGGAACCTCATTGAACTGAATGCCATTCACACCAAGGGAAATCTGGGAATCCTGCCAGGGTCTTCCCAGAATAGTAATTTTTCATTTACATTTCTCCCATTTCTCCCCCTCAAGGCAGACCTCCTTCTCTATCATTATCTTAACTGCCTCATTCTCCCTCTCCTCCCATCCCTGTCGTAGAAGCAACGGGATCCTTCTTGGGTCTTCCCAGAGATATTTGTGAACACCCACCAAACAGCATGCTGAGCCTTGCTCACCTTCTTCAACACCAGAAGAGTCATGAGGGCAGAAACAGGGAGAGTTTTATTTAAGCTGTCAGGGTATCTATCACCCGGTCCCTAGGTCTAAGGAAGAATGGAGAAGGTTTCATTCAGTATGGCCCTAATGGTTCTGAGACAGGCTGGTTTTTCCAGACCCAGTGATAGAATAGGCCTTGCAGGAAAGTAAAGGCGGCTTAAGCTTGCTGTGATTGATCAGTAGGAAGTGAGTACTTTGAACATTTTATACACAGAACACCGTCTACAGCAGGCGTCCTCAAACTACGGCCCGCGGGCCACATGCGGGTGTTTTTGCCGTTTTGTTTTTTTACTTCAAAATAAGATATGTGCAGTGTGCATAGGAATTTGTTCATAGTTTTTTTTTAAACTATAGTCTGGCCCTCCAACGGTCTGAGGGACAGTGAACTGACACCCTGTTTAAAAAGTTTGAGGACCCCTGGTCTACAGGGATTAGAAAATGTCTATGTTGGAATTTCACCTGAAATTTAATAGCCTAAAATACAATTCCAGTTAAAAAACAAAATATAATTAAGACTTTGGGCAAGGATGAATTCTCATCCTTGACTGTTAAAGCAACATAAACCATGATGTGTAATCCTGGAGATTTGCCAACAATCTTAAGAGATGTGATTCTGGTATTAATTCATTCAGCAAACATACTTCAGGTGTCTATTATGAATCGTAACTATATAAAAATTTTTGTATAAAGCTTTAAAGTTTGTAGAGTACTTTACCTTGACTCTTAGAAACATTTTATAAAGGAGAAATTAATTTTTGCAGTTAAAGGAACAAATTCTTCAAGAACAAAAGTCACTTGTTCAAAGTCACAAGGCTTGACAGTGATAGAGCTGTGAACGGAATTCATGTCTTTTGACCCCAAATCCCTGACTTCATGCCTATATTCTCCTCCCCTCCACCTTAGCTAAATTTTCTAGAATTGCATCATAGTTCTAGATACTCCAGTCTTTCCCAATTCTGATATTTATTGTTTTCTCAAGTCTCATTTACTTACACAAAAATAGTTATCAGTTCAGACCTTCAGGAGTCTAGCCCCTAAAGTTGCCTCCAGCATTCAACTCTTTAAATCAGGGGTCATCAAATACTTTCTGTAACAGGCCAGATAGAAAATTCTTTAGGCTTTGTGGGCCATATGGCTTCTGTTAGAACTACTCAGCTCTGTCATTGTATTGGGAAAGCAGCTTTAGACAACCACATAAACAACTGTATGGCTGTGTTCCAATAAAACTTTACTTAAAAAAAAAAAAAAAACTGGCAACAGACCAGATTTAGTCCTAGGGCCATCGTTTGCTGACCCTTACATTTTCTCTGCATTGTTTCCCAGTAACCTTTCAACTAGTAAATATCCTCAAAGTTAGGATTTTTATTAACTGTTGAGTGCCCTAGTCATTCATAAAAAATGCTGAAATTTGCCCTGGCCAGTGTGCCTCAGGTGGTTGGGCATTGTCTAAAAGTTACCGGTTCGATTCCCAGTAGGGGTGTGTGGGAGGCAGCAGATCAATGTTTTGCTCTCACTCCATCTCCCTTCCTCCCTCTCTGAAAAAAAAAAAAATCAATAAAAAATACATTTTTTTCATGCTGAGATTCTCTAACCTTCAGGTCACACACAGAAAGCACATGCTCATTAGAGAGTAACCAAAGTTGCACTATAAGGGTCCAACAATGACAAGATAAGCAGCTACCAACACTCAAGCAGAGCAAAGGCTCAGCTCATCCAGGGCACCACCTAGAAAAAGGCCCTCATAAGTGCGTTTCGGGGATGAGTAAGTCTAGGAAGTCAGGGAGTAAAGCAAGAAAGGAAATGATCATTTTTAAATGCCTTTTATGAGCCCCCACTGGGCAAGACATTTTATGTATTTCATAATTCTCAAAACCATGATTTTATACCTTTTATAGATGGCAACATTGAGCCTTGGGTTACTGAGCATCTTGGCCAAGTTCAAACAAGCAGCATGTGGGGAAGTTAGAATTCAGACTCACTCATGTCTGTCGCCAACGTGCACATGTTTTGAGTTGCCATGGGGCCCACTTAGGAATGAGCTAGCATCCCTCACTGACAGGGATGTGAGCTCATATGCATGCCCAACCCTGAGCACAAAATAGATACCACAGACAAATTTACTATTAAGATAACATTGATTTTTTTTCTGTATTTTTTATTGAATTTATTGGGGTGACAATGGTTAATAAATGATATAGATTTCAGGAGTACAACTCTATAGTACATCATCTATATATTGGATTGTGTGTTCACCATCCCATCCCAGGTCTAGTTTTCTTCCATCTCCATTTATCTTCCATACCCTCTTCTATAATAATATCATCATCAATAATAATATCGAAATTGGTGACCATTTTTCAATGTCTACTGGTAACAAAAGATAGAGCTGAGTATTGAAACTCTCCAGAATCATTTATTCTGAGCCCTTGTCCCTTCTGTTTTTGACCAGCTCAATTAAAAAGGCTTTATGGTAATTTATGAGGGCAAAACACATTATTGGCCTGTGTGATTCACGAGTCAGTAAGACCAACGTTATGAAACTGTGAGTCAGCTGTAGCCTAAGTCAGAAGCCAAAGCAAGTTTCAGGGCAACCAAGACATTTTTCAGAGCTCATAGACAACAGTGATGCATTGTTTTATGTCGTAGGGTGAGGATGCAGAGGAGATATTTGTGCTTAGTAACATATCTCTAAAGCACAGCAGCTCTGTTGTTAAACACGGAGTTCAGAGGGTAGAAGATGAAATAGTTATTTCTGATAATTTTCCAGAGTTGTATTTCTTTTTTTATAGTGGTGTAGGAACCTTGATTTGAATAAATTTTTAGTCTGAAGATTACCTATTATTCCTATATCCATCTAAATACAGTAAACCAGTTCTTTGGGGTTTTAATCCAAGTTCAAGATATTAACAAAATGTACCCTGAGTTTGACATGCTTGGTTTAGAACATTTGGAAGCGTCAATCATTTAATACCTTACGCTATTACTTCTCAAATTCCATTCTCTGGACAGGTGCTACCTGAGAGAAGGCTATGGGTGATCTGTGGAGAGGAGGTGAAAGGAAAGTGTATAGAAAGTTATCAATGACCAACTATTTTAGGAAGCTGTATCAATGCTCTATTTTACAACAAACTACTTCAATGATTAGGAACTTAAGATCACAGACACCTATTGCCTCACAGTTTTGGGGGGTCAGGAATCTGGTCACTGCAGGATGCCTTTGGCCCTGGGTGTCTCATGAAGTGGCAGTGAGGGTGTTAGTGACAGCTACAATGATCTCAAGGCTCAGTGAGGCTGGTGAATTTCTTTCCAAGCTCCCTTGCATGGCTGTTGGCAGTCTCAGAAGGTCCACTTCCAAGTGTACGCATGTGGTTGTTTGTAGGACTCGGATCCCACCCGGTGGGTTTCACCAGAGTCTTCCTGAGCATATTCGTGACAAGGTAGCTGGAGGTCCTAGAGCGAGAGAGAAACAAAGAGCCCCAGACAGAAAGCATGGCCTTTTTATAACCTGAACTCACAAGTGACACCTCATCACCCTGCCACATTCTATTTGCTAAAATCACAGCGCCAAACCAGGAGGTCATGGTTCGATTCCCAGTTGGGGCACATGCCCAGGTGGCAGGCTCGATCCCCAATGTGGGGTGTGTAGGGGGCAGCCGATCACTGATTCTCTCTCATCATTGGTGTTTCTCTCTCTCCCTTCCTCTCTGAAATCAATAAAATATATATTTTTTAAAAATCAAAGTTCAGCCTACACTCAGAGGGAGAGGATTGCACAAGGGTAGGAGTCCCAGGAGGTGGGACTCAATGGACCATTTTAGAAACTGCCTCGCACAGAAGTGCTTGGTTAAACCAAGTTAGAAGGTTTCTTCAGCACAAAACTCTCAAGAGCTTTTAGTACATGTATGTGTTTCGGACCTCTCTGAGCAGGGGTCAGGAAACTGTCTTAGAGAGCCAAAGAGTAAGTATTTTGGCCTGTGGATCTGAGAGTTTCTTTACTAATTATTCAATTCTGCTGCTCAAAAGCAGCCACAGACCATACATATAAATTGGTGTGGCTCTGTTGCAATAAAACTTTATTTACAACAACACTATTTTTTGCCAACCCCTTGGATTAGAGGCTGTAACGTTAGCTGATAGCATTTAACGATAACAACTTTTTGTCCTGAAGTCCCTGTCCCACAGAATAGTGAAATGTTGCCATATATGCCTCTGTGATTTGGTCAATAAAAGCAACAAATGTCAGCAAGCAACCAGAAAAAATGCTTTAAGTACACTTGCTAAAATATCATTGTTTTTCCTTGTTTAGATTCATGGAGCTCGTTAGGGTCTCAGGATTCTTGGAACTCTAGGTCATCAATTGCGTGAGGGCAGAATCCTCATCTGTCCTATGCATCTTCCTCCACATTTCCCAGCCTGGCACAAGGTCAGAGACACAGTGGGCGCACAGTCTTTTTGAATGAATGGATGATTGAATAAATCTCAACATTCTATGTTTGTATTTTCCTTTGCCTTTTCCATTAGCAATGCTGTACTTCCCCAAATGTCCAAATTCTGATAAATCAAGTGTCCTGACCTGTAGCTGACATCTTTCCCATGGCATCTCCCTCCTTCCTGGCCTCAGTCCCACCTGAGTCTGCAACTCAGAATCACTGCAATGATGGCCCTAGATAGACTCAGCGTGTCTCTGCTCACACTTGGCCGTAGCTTCAAGAGCTGAAGACTTGAGGAGGGCAGGCTGGCAGGAAGGAGGGAGAGAAGGAAGAGAGATAAGAACAACATTTCACAAGCCTACAGAAGGTCATGACTGAGCGAGGCCATTCTGCACACAGTATGTCACAGCTTTATAATGGGTCTTACTAACTCCACTTTGCAAATGAGGAAAGAGTTGTAGAGAGGTTCTCTCTCACCCAAAGTGACACAGAGATGAAGGAGAAACCTGGTCTATACTAGTAGAAACTCTAAAGCTCATTCCCTAAACCTCACATCTCAGCTTGCCTGGCTTATTCTCCTGGAACAATTATTAAAATCATCTTTTGTTCTCTCAGAAGTGTTCCGTTTTAGAAAGTACATTATCTAGTCATCTGCCCACCACCCTTTGTCTCCCCGGGGATAGCTCTGGCTCCTGCCATGGATACAAGTTCAGTCAGAGGCCATGTTTAGGATTTTACCCCAGATCCAGGGGCATTCTAATGAGGAGACCACTAATTACCCAACGTAGTCTGTGGAGCTCTGGCTTTTCTAGGGCACATACTGTGGGAGGGGGAGCATGTTGCGTGAATGCCATGAAAAAGGCCCATGCACAGGTGCATGCAGGCAGAGACAGGCACACACACATGCATTTATTTTTAAGCCACCTTCCACAGTACTTGGCTTCCATTTGTCTCATGGAAAGAATTTTGAATGCAGTCATTTCTCTAGTTGGAATCTTGTACCAAAAAAAAAAAAAAAAAGTTTCTGCCTTTCTTTCCTAGAGTCCTCATCACTCCTTCTGCTGTGGGTTAATTCTGTCTGCTTGAAAATTCACCTGACAGACAGCCCTCATCTGGGTGTGGCTTAGGAAGGCTTGCCGGGCATTAAGTGTACACTTATTTGATACATCAACCTTAGTATATTGTTGGCAATTCTTTCATGATATTGAGCTCCTTTCTATCTAATATGACAGCTTATCATCTTCCCCTCTCCTCTAACCAGGATGCCCATGTTCATACGGTGTTTCAGAGTTTTCTCATATATCCCATACATTGTTGTATTTTTTTTAAATGTATTTTATTAATTTTTTTTTTACAGAGAGGAAGGGAGAGGGATAGAGAGTTAGAAACATCGATGGGAGAGAAACATAGATTGGCTGCCTCCTGCACACCCCCTACAGGGGATGTGCCCGCAACCAAGGTACATGCCCTTGACCCGAATGGAACCTGGGACCTTTCAGTCCACAGGCCGACGCTCTATCCAGTGAGCCAAACCAGTTAGGGCTACATTGTTGTATTTGATCCTTACAATAACCCTGTGACACTGCTCAATGGACCCACATTTTATAAATGAGAAAACAGATTCAGGAAGGTGAAGCAACTCACCTGAAGTCACACAGCAAGTAAGAGCTGACAAAGCTGAGACAACCTGCAGAAAGAGATGACATACGGTTCATTTCCATATCCTGCAGAATGCCTTGCTTACAGCATGCATGTAAGATATCAGTGTTTAATGGCTGGCTGAATTAATAAACAATCGGATTTAGCCTCCCTAAATGATTATGGTCACTGTCCTAGGTGGCATAGGAGTTGAAATCATGTCCAATGAGAAGTTACAGAAGGGTATGTTTAGATTCGGGGGAAATGTCTTAGGGTAAAGATGCAGTTGGGAAGGACTGAGAGCTTCCCTGTGGGAGGAGGATTGGATTTGGGCTCTGCGTCAGTGGGGATACATCTGGAATTGTCGCATGAAGGTCATAAAGACTTCGGGCCGTTATAGGGACTCACATTCTAGCTAATAGAATTGTCTAGACTTTAGAAGAATCTCATGAGAAAGTGAGGTTCCCCTCCCAGGGGACATATTTTAACAGGAGTTTGACACATCATTGGCTAGAACGTAGTGAAGGGGAGTCGAGCGTCACATATGGCAGTTAAAGTGGCTGATCATTATTCCAGCCTCCTTTGACTGTAAGTCGCAGGTTTTCTCTGTAGATGCGTTTTGATATCTGTATTTCATTAGATTGTTTCCCTAATGTGCCTTCAGGCTATTTGAACTGAAACATTGCTGAGCATTCTGCAATACTGACACAACTGTCCATGAATGCGACATCTTTGTTCTGTCTCCCAGCAACCATTCTTGTTTTGATGTCAAAGCATGTGAGCCTTAACCACGCATATAGTAACAACAGGTGTGAACCATTTAAAGATGGCTGCATCATAGTACCAAATAGAATGACGTTGATGGCACTGGGGCAGGCTGCTTGGAGACCACTCATTGCAAGAGGGCTGGACCCCTTCCCCAGGTCTCAGTCAAGGGATCAGGTACTCGGAAAACAGTTCTAAGACACTGTTCCAATCCCAGGACCAGGGAGAAAAGGAATTCCAGTTAACCAGTATATCTTTGTTCAGGTTAACCCAGACACCAAAACCATCTCATTGACCGCTAAAGACCACTGGCCAATGAGCAGTGGGAGCAAATGGGGTTTATAGGCTTTTAGCTCTCACTGGACGCAAGGGGAAATACAGGTGACTCATGAAATAAAGCTGGGTAAACCTCAAAGGAATTTAGAGATGACTAAAACCAAGTCCTTAATTTTACAGATGAAGAAACTGAGGCACAGACAGGGTAATTGGCTAATCTAAAGGGTTTTCATTGAAATTTGGACACCTGATTCCTACATTCCCGAGCCTCCCAATCCTCTGGTAAAAGTGGAAGGTACAACTGCGTACCTAAGTCAGAACCCAAGAACCACATTGCTATGGCAGTGGAGAGCACCCCAAAACACAGATCATGGGAGGATACTGGCATTTCCCAGTGTTGGATACAGTTGCAATTATCCACTGCAACTTTGTCATATTGAAGAAAGAGAAATTCATTTACCCCTGAATGTTTACCCAGGGCTCCAACCTGGACTCCTAAGAGCCCCCCCTGGATTCTGTGCGACACCTCAAGGCTCTCATATTTATCTAGTACTTCCTCCCCCCTAAACAACATCCACATCTGGAATCCACTTTTGATCTTGGGAATGGAAGCAAAACAACTGTTATTACACCCATTTCACAAAGTCAGCTCCTTATATGGTTCACCCGACCCCTCAATCCCGGGACCTGAAATCGAGCCAGCCATCAGCATGAATTACAATATGTTGGACTGCCTTCCTATTGACAGGGCAGCAGACATTTTTGTCACTTAACACGTTACAATCAAATAAATTTTCAATTCTTGCATAATTACCAGCGAACTTAGAACATATGAGGATCTGATAGGAAAGATCAAATCATATTCTGCATGATACACATGAGAAGTCTTTGTCTCAGAGAGATTAAGTGTCACAGCTATTAATTGACAGGCCAGGATTAGACGATCCAACCCAGCATTCTTTCCACGGGAATACACTGCCCTGGGGAGTTGACGGAGCATTCCCAGCGACAGGCCCTCGCTGTCTCCTGAGGATTGCCTGACTCGGGTAATTCTTCGTTAGAAGTCCAACACTGCCCCTGTGTCAGTGAAAGCTTGGGACCATTAATTAACTTTGAACTTCTATGTAAATCTCTAGAGACAGAACCATTTTGCCTGAGGTGATAGAACACACGCTAATGGCGATTGCTTGGGATGTTGCCTACTAAAGCTTGCTCCTTCTTTGCTGATCACATAGGGGTATTACACCCACTGTATGTTTGAACCTGGGACTGGAACCCAGGACTCATGATTTCCCATCTAGGACACATTAACTTCAGTAGAAGCTTACTAAGCACTTATCATATACTGTGTACTATTTTAGAATGAAGGGATGAGGCTTCAGATAAGACAGGCATGGTCGACACGATCATGTAACTTAGTGTCAAAATGACTCACTTTAGAGGATGAAAGGGGCAATGAAAAGAATCAGTCAGAACTACAGGCATGTCACAGGGCTATCCAGATAAATGGAGGTACGTAGTCAACCAGTGCCCCTATCCTCAGAGAGCTCTCTTCCCAGTAGGGAGGCAGGCAACAAATAAGGGTTTAAAAATTGGGTTTCCATGTAAGATTTTCTCTGAGAAAGGGTTCATTCCTAACAATATTTAAAAACAAGGGAGCCTCGCTTCCTTTTTTCCCTCTCCTTTTTTTGGATCTCTTGGGGAAACTTGATCTTGGTTTAGGTCGGTTGGCTCACTCATTGACCAAAGGGTTAATAATAGCTTACTGCCTCCAAGACAAGGAATTGCACCAAATAAATGTTGACACTCCTGCTTGAAAATCAACAATTCTAAGTTCCTGCAGAGCTGAGAAGGGGACCTTCGAGGACCCAGTGCGTGGTAGTTGACTTTCAGTGATCAGAACTTTGTCGTCGTGTGCGGCCGCCATCAATAAAACACACGCCCGCCAGAAAGCCCTTCCAGAAAAATGCGGCTGTCAACATCAAGACACAAGTAAGTGCTGTGATTCTGAGCTTCATTGAAAGAGTCACATTCAATCCACCACTTCCTTGAAAACGGACTGCAGTACCGTGGCTCCAAGTTCTACAGGAGAAAAACCACAAAGTATGCACGAACCAGAGGAACAGTCTGGGCTGATGACAGAAAAAATAGAAGGCCATTGAGGCGGACGGCAAGTCTGACAAAATGTCTTCTGTGCACCTCCTGGAAACATGGGTAAGAACTAGGTGCTAGAATCCGGACCTTTGATTGGTGGCCTCCAGAGAGGAGAAAGAGTAGCTGGACTCCTCCAGGCCAACAGAAGGGGCAGGGGCCCGATTTGGATTCAGGAGTGAAAAAGGAACAGGGCAATTTTGTGATATGGCTTCTGGGGCTGGAAGGAAATGTGCTGCGGAGGAAAAGAGACTTATGACTTTCTTTCACGTCTGCTCTGCCTTCAGAACAGAAAAGAGACCATGGATTTGCCTGGAAAACATTAGGAATTCATGGAATTGGGTGGAGTTTTTTTTTTTTTTTCATATTCCAACATTAATCATGAGATTTCAAGCAAGCCTTTCAAACTCTCTGTGCCTCAGTTTGTCTCATTAGTAACGAAGGGATTTAAAGTGTCAACCATGTGATATCTGACATACGTGTATATATATGTTGAAAAGTGAATACTTGGTGCTCGAATTTAATGCTTCTACAATTTTTTTAAATATATTTTTATTGATTTTTTACAGAGAGGAAGGGAGAGGGATAGAGAGCAAGAAACATCGATGAGAGAGAAACATTGACCAGCTGCCTCCTGCACACCCCTCACCGGGGATGTGCCCGCAACCAATGTACATGCCCTTGACCGGAATCAAACCCGGGACCCTTGAGTCCGCAGGCCGACGCTCTATCCACTGAGCCAAACCGGTTTCGGCTGCTTCTACAATTTTTGACAGTCTCTAAAACTTTGAATACCACTCATGTAAATTCTTTCATAAAAAGGCAATAGTACTACTATACTTTTTATAAAAGTATAAATGAAAAATTGAGATTCAGACTTGTAGACAACTGGCAAGTGTTACAACATTTCTCTGAGAAGAGAGAAACAAAGCATGGGTGGAGTCTCAATTATGATACACCCAAGTGAGTGTTTCTCAGACTTGCAGAGATTATGGATGGGTAAAAAGTTGTGTTTCTTTAACTAAGAGACTATTCTAAGTTTTTCATGATTTTTATTTTAGCTAAATAAAATCATTTAAAATAAAACACAACTACTATCTAGCTTCATTTCATAAAGCAGTAATCTCTTTAAATGTTTAGAAAAGTTGGGAGAGTAATCTTAGAATAAAAGACAGTCTTTCCCAAAGAAATACAGCTGGTAAACTAACACAAATATAGGAAAATACAGAAAAATCTCAATATGCATTGACAGATGATAGTATTAGAGTATACAATTTTTTTTGATGCTTGTTTGAATTGGGCATCTATATTCAACACTCTCACATAAAGTTGAACTAAAATATGCAACCTGATCTGGAACACCATTGTTAAAAATCTATTTTCATGTAATGAGAATGAGAACAATGCCCTGAATGCTATTCATTCATTTGCAAGGTCATGAGCAAGTTAGACATTTATCTGAGACCCCAGCTCAGAGTCAGATCATGGCATGGGTCTCGCTCATGAACAACACTGCTTTATGGACCAGCATTTGAGAACCACTGTGATCTCAGTGGATTAATCTTCGTGGCTCACAACCCCCATGATTCAAACCTGAGCCTTTACAAAATTAGAAATTAAACCCTTAAGAGATATTACTACTAATTCAATGTTTCACAATGAGGCAATGGAGCCATAAGAGATTAAATAAAATATATAAATTCACACAAGTGGTGTCTGATTTCCAGGACCCCTAACTAACATCATCAATACTAATAATAGCTAGCATTTCAATCATTTATTATGTACAAGGCATCATGTGAAATATTTGACATGTATTCTGATACCAGAGTCTCACAATAACCCTATGAGATGGGCTCCATCATTACTCCCACTTTATAAGAGTAGAAATAGAGGCCATGTGCTTAAGTCACTTGCCCAGGTGCCAGCAACAATTACATGGCGGAACAGGAATTCAAACCAAGCTATGTAACCCCAGTCCTGCCTGCTTAGCTTCTAACATGTGCCTCTGCATCTCAGGTGTATAACTTCAATGATAATGGCATTTCCATTTCTAGGGAGGTAGTAGTAGGCCATGTTCCAACTGAAATGGCTAGAAAAAATTAATCAATTATCCCCCAAATCATAATTTTAAGTACATTGGCAAGTTAGGGGAGCTAAGAGGACTAGGTGAGCTAGAACTGTAGAGAGAAGAGTCCTAGTTAGGTTAGCTAAGAGTGCCTGTCATTTTCTTACCAGTTCTGGACACAGACTAAGGATCGGGCTTGGCCTAGGCCAATGATCTCCAATGAGGAAAAAAGAAAACAGAGTTAGTCTGACAGTCACAGGGGGTGGTGGAATGCATTGGTGCCTAGGGGAGCCCTGGGAGCCTCAGCTGGGTGCGGGGGAGGCATGGAGGCTGAAGCTGGCCTGAGAAGGCAGAGCAAAATCTGTAGCCTGGAGATACTTAGTACACAAGGTCCCCGTAGGAAAAGGAGCCAACAGGAAGCATCCAACAGGTTTCCACTGAAGACATTTGCTACACTTTGATGCTGTCTGGGGTTGGGGGCTAAAAGAGCAAAATTTCTGAGGGATAGAGATAATCCCTCCCAAAGGATAGTACAGATAAAATGGAATAATTTTTTAAAATACATAATTAATCCAGGAGAAGTTAGCAAAAGAGAAATCAAGGGCAAAGAGATAGGACCAGGAGAAAACAAATATCAGGATGTCAACGCAAGCCCAATATTATGAGTAATCACATTAACTGTAAATAGATGGCTCGTCCCAGTTAGATGACAGAATCTGCCAGCCTAGGTTTAAAAGAAAAGGTGCACTGATTTGCTGTTTATGAAACATATTTAAAAGGAAGTTGGAATTGAAAAGACAGGAAAAGCTATACCACAGGAACACCCACCGAAAGCCTGTGTGGCCCTACTTGTTTCAGACAGAGACAAAGTGGACTTTAAGGCAAGACGTACCCTTAGAGATGTAAAAGAGTAATAGATTTTATAACGATAAAAATTCCGTTCAGCAAGGAGACATAACAATCCCAAATGTGTACACACTCCACACAATAACTTCAAAATGTACACAGATCATGGCGGTGGACAGGCACCAGAGTGGACGAGAGGCAATCGCCCTGAACTAACATTCGCAGAACTAGACCTGTCTGGTTCCACAGCCCCTGCTCCTCTTACAATGCCAATACTATACGTATGTCTCGCCCTCAGCCTCGCAGAAGCTGTTGTTATTGGCAATGTCAGTGGCAGCTGTGTTCACGTGGGCCATCGCATAGTTCATTTTATGATGCTGTGAAACTGGAGAGCGGGAAGTTGCCCCAAGCAAAAGAGCGTGTACACTAAGTCCTTCTGGTTTTATCTCTTCTCCTTGGATCAATAGTACTCAGCTTAGAACTCTTTGTAGTTGGGGTGATAACCAATAACAGTCCGTGTTTACTTTGCAGAAGGCTAAGTCTCCTGTGAGCCTAACTTTTGGCTCAGTCTGATTAGCATGTGCACAAATATCACACCTTCCATTGGGCAAGGAGCTGATTAACAGCCCTGAATACAAAAGGCTGAAAGGACCATAACTGGGTATGGTTTTTGTGCAGGACGTTTTTCTTCCCTCTGAACCTTGCCCCTTTAAAAGGTTCTTAATCGCACCTAGAGATTTGCTATCTCCCTTCAATTTGAGGGTAATTTAAGACATAGGCAGTGTCAAGGCCAATCCTCGGCAAAACTATGAGGAAGGCCGTTTTATATTGGCCACAGAGTGGAAAGAAGTAGTTTGCTTCCTGGGAGATATCCCAGCCCACCACACCCCTCCCAGAAGATTGCAGGTCTCAGAGTGTGTTCCTTGATGAGTGCATACTGAGAAAGGCAAAAGGTGAGGTGGAGGGAGCAATTGGAAGGGAAATTTGGGAATCTGAGAAAGAGAATACTACTTAGAGCAGATCCCAGAGCTACCCGTCGAAGGGGTAGGTAGGATCAAGGCCACATAAGGAAGAGGTAGTTTTGATGGTGCGGAGGAAAACCTCACATTCTCAGACGAGAGAAAAGAGAAAAAATGGAAGTGGACAGAGATAGCATGGAAGAGCACTGAGGTTTTCATTTCTTATGATCTCAAGGGCAAGGTTTTCAGCTGAGAAGAGGTTGCCGAGGTGCTAGAAGAGAGCGATCAAGGTCTGAAGCATCACGGAGGGAGAGAAGAAAGAGCTGACCAAGGGCTGCTGGAGACTGGGGGCTCAGTAGGGGTTGGGTTGATGGTGCGCATTTCCCAGGCTTAGGAGCTAAGAAGACAGATTCTAACTTGTTTCCAAAGTTGGTACTTTGCTGGGTGGGAAGGCGGAAGAATGGGACATCTGTTTCTCTTCTTTTCACCCCTACTCTCCTAGGTATCCAATGCCTTCCTTGACTTAGCTGAGTATCTTTACAAGATGAAGGGAGATACCAACTGAGTCACATGGAGGTTTTGGGGGGCAGTGTGGTATGATGAAACTGCCTGTAGTCCTAGGGTTCAAATGCTGACTTCATCACATACCACATATTGTTCGCTGCTTGACCCTGGGGTAAGTTTCACAATCACTTTGAACATCTGTTTCTTCATTTACAGAAGAATTTGAAGCATGGCCTGAGCTTATATCCATACAGCCCCTGATTTGTAGTAGACATAAGAATATGCTTGTCCCTCTTTTCTTTATCAACACCTCATGAGGGAATATCCCTTGTAAAACTGAGCCCAGAGGAACTCAAATTAATTTCTCATAGTTGAATTTCCATTATGGAAGGACAATTCATTTGGAGAAATAAATATATATCCTCAGTCAGTTGATTAAGCCATGGAAAACTAGGATGATTCTTTTAAAAAAATATGATCCACATCCTAACCTTCCATCTTTTTAGGGATTTAATTTGGCATGAGCGTGTCTACATGAGTCAGTGCCACCACAAAATACAACCATATCCACTCTCCATCTTCTAAGAAGACAAAGACTGAATTAGCCCATAGATACCTCCTACAATCACCAATCCAAATCTCTGACTTAAAGAGGGGAGTTTACAATTATTAATTTAACTCATATTTGTAACAAATCAGAGCTTCAGATACTAAAAGGCAGGCAACTCACTCTAAAGCAAGGCTTTTAGTGAATCAGTCCTTCTGAGTAATCGCATAAAATGATTAAGCAGCAATCTCTGTACTCACATTCAGCATCCATCATTTCCATTGCTAGCAGAAGGAAGGGCATGACTAATATTTTCCTGAATAAACCACTGTTTACTTCCGATTTGTTCCATAGGAAGTGCCCACAGTTCCTTCTCTCCTGCCATTAATACCAAGGCAGACCATCTTGTGAATCAGCTGTGTGGTCAGTCCCCGTGTGAGTCACATCTATTTCTGCAAATGCTCTGAGTGCTGTGTTGACAAAGGAAAAGAAGGAAATTCATGTGGTAGCTTCCTTTCACTGCCCTTCAAGTCACTGCTACCTGCTGTAGTTGTTGGCTGTTCGGTTCTCCTTTGCTTTTTAGTGTCTAGCCAGAGTGCCTGGTACCCACTAGGCACTCAAAAAAAAGTTTCTCGAATTGAGTCCCTGACCTGCCTCAGGAGGGAGGAAGGAGAAGGGATAGGGGAAGAGGTTTTCATGCTTGCGGAGGGAAGTTCTCTTAAAAACTAGGAAGTAAGCAGAAATAAGTGAGATCATTGCAAATATATAAGATCGTAGATATGAAGGGGCTCTTAGACTCTGCATTGCTATTCAGATAGGGACAGTAGCTGCAAAGGTGGGATTATGTGTAGAACAGGAGTGAAACTAGGTGACCTCCTTTATACTACAAACCTCTATGGAGTGTTTAGGGTGCAGTGGCTGATAAGCTGAGCATTGAGCATTGGGGATTTATCAGTGAATCAAACAAACACAGTCAGTTTTCTGGAGGATATCTTTAAGCTATCTTTCCATTGTTCTCTGATCCTGGACTTTACTCTGTCATCTGTATCGGGTAGGGTTTCAGGGGAGGGAAGCATCCTTTTTAGAGCTGGAGTATTTGCGTAATGGTGGCCCTTAAATCTGTCCCATTTGTGAGTCCTTCTACTTGCTCTCTCCCAGGATGGTGCCTGGTGATTTTATTGTCTTTTATGCAGACATTCTTATCTCTTCTGGGACACACTGAGTTTCATCCAGAGGTGAAAACTTCATTGCAAAATGGAGAGAATCACCAGGAATCTCTAAGCCAGGAAAAAATATACCTTTCAACTTCAGCCATTCACACCTAGGACAATGGGTCCTTTTTCCTTCTACTGATGGAGGCACAAAATAACCCCACTGCTACTTAGAGGGAAAGAGGAAGAGACCCTCTTAGTCCCTAGACACGTGTCCTGCTCCCCTCCCCCCGCCATCCTGACAGCCTCTTTCTCTTGTGCTCCCAGTATGGCTCTGGGCTGTGAGATTCAGTAACCATGAAGTGAAGGGAGTGTTCCTGATTGAGAAAAGGTCAAGTGGTAAGAATAAGAGCTGACATTTATTGAATACTGACTCCGTGCCAGGCACTGTTCTCAGCCATTTACATGCATAAACTCATGTCATTTTTACGACAGCCCTTCATAGGGCTGCTATAAATATCACCATTTTGCAGAGGACAAAACTGAGACCAGAAAGCCTCACTGAGAAAGAGGAGAGCTACAATTCAAACCCAGGCCAATGGACTCCGGCGTCCACCGCTCCTCAAACTCTGGTCTGGAGACAGTGTGGGTCCATGACCTGTTACCAGTGTGTGATGAGATAAGTGTAGAAAATTTTATAACAATTTGCTGTTTGTTTGGCATGCAAGAGTATGAGCAGTTCTGGTGTGGTTTGGGGTGCATTCTGGTTATGCACAGTTGGACCACACATAGATCCATGAGTGATTAGAAATTGAAAAGCCAGTCCTTCACCAGACATGGTTTGATAAGCACTGCTCAAAAGCATTGTGCTATGTAGCCAGAAACGCAGTGCTTGCTATGTGTGTGATACATCCGTGAGGTATAAATGTGTGTAGGGAAAGAAACACCAAGTCAGGAGCCAGAAGATAATAAGCAGTGGGCATGAACAGTAAGCAAGGGATATTGCATGTTCAATGTTAACAAGTGCCGTCCATCGAAACACTTAAGGAGTAGAGCCGGGTAAGGTATTGGAGTTGGGGGAGGGGCTAAGTATTAACCAGAGGTCATTAGGATAGTATGTGACCATTCCCTGGGCAGATAAGCCCCTTTGTAAATGTTTAACTTTGCCTTGGCTTCTCCCTGCCACTCCCTCTCACATGTCCCGGTTCTCCTATTTTCTCTCTTAATCTGTTGACACAGAATCATTAAAGTAATCAAAACATAACAAGGCAATTCATTCTTTGCCAACCAGGAAAGCCCAGTCTATCATGATATGTACTCCAAAGCTCAATTATGGGTTTGGAATAGATGACCTCTAAGATCTCTTCCAACTTCGGAATCCTATTACTTTGCCTGCAAAATAAAAAGTTGTATACTGCTCACAGGGGAATAAACCTTATCAGAGAGGCTCATTTGATACGATTCATGAATTAACTTACTAATTTATTCACTATAGACCTATTGAGCACCTACTATCAGTCAGGCATTGTCTTAGGCATTGATGTTACAGATGCATCAGATACAGATTCTGCCTTTGAGAGTTTCAGAGTTCAACAAGCAAGCCAGACATATAAGAAAAAAAAAAAAATTCAACACAGGTCTTAGGTACTACAGCGCATGTCTGAACAGAATGCCATGAGCATACAGATGAGGGAGCCCATGATTCCTCTGGGTAACAGGAAAGGGGAGCATCACAGCAAGATTGAGAGGTGGCAACGTGTACTCTAGGTTTTGAAGAATAAAGAGGAGTTGGCTCTTTAAAAAATTGTATGATTTTATTTATTGAGTGGAGAGAGAGAGAAACTTTGATTTGCTGTTTTACTTATTTATGCATTCATTGGTTGATTCTTTCATGTGCCCTGAACAGGAATTGAAACCACAAACTTGGTGAATCGGGACAACACTCTAACAAACTGAGCAACCTGGCCTTTTTTAGTAGGGAGAAGGGAAGCCAACTCAGGGAGGAAAGTAGAGGTGGAGGCTTCAAATTGGGTGACCTATTTAGGGAATAGAAGAATAGCTTAGTTTGGTTGTAAGATTGGATGCATGTGTGGATCATGATTAGGCTTTTTTGTTTTGTGTTTGTTGTGAATATCAGTATTTTCCCCAATGTGTGATTTCAGACACGCACACATGTGCACACACACACTCAAGATTTTCTTTCTTCAGTCCTCCATTTCTTCATTTATAACAAGATGTAGAGTCCCAGAGTCATTATCCTGCAAATTTCATGAGTGATTCATCATTTGAGTTCCAGTGCCTAGCACATACATACATATAGGCACTCAGATTTGGTTGAATGAATAAACGAATCAATAAATGCATCAGTTTTTATCATTAATTATCACTAATATCCTTTCAGCTCCATATGCCATTTCTAGAACCTTTACATGTTCCCACAGCTTTGGATAAACCATTTGTCTGCATGCCCCTGACAAGGGATATTTGTGGGTTAAGCATGCACATGAATATACTTACACATGTTTAAATAAATAGGCATACAGGATGTCAGAGCCTTCAAGAGTCATGGGGGAAAGGGTGCTAGCATTGGAGAGAGAGGGGGGTGATCAGAGAAAGGCTTGACTATCAAATTAATTTTAATGATTGAGGGCAAACTGTCTGCTTCTCATCACTTTCTCCCACTTCCCCTTCCCTGAATTAGAACTGACCGTATTTTTCTAACACATCACTCTGCTGCGATCACACGCTTGGCATTCATCTCAGTCACACTCACAGAAGGAAGGGGCTCCAGATTGAGGCACAACAATTCCCTTCTTGGCACGAGCCGCTTAGGATGTTTCCAAAAGTACACACAGCCTTTCTAGAAGCTTCTCCACGCCCCCAGGATGACTTCACCCACTTACATAAACATTGCTGAAGTTCTTTTACTATAGAAATGTTCTCACATAAAAAGAATACTCGAATCATCTCCCTTAGAGCACGCGGCTTCAACAACACTCATAATGTTGCCAGTATCACCTCTCACCCATCACTGCCCTTCCTGGTTTGGTTTGTTTCTTTCTTTGCCTGCTGGATTGGTTTAAAGCAAATCCCAGATGCTGCATCATTTCATGTGTAAATGCTTTGGTATGAATTTCTGCATGGTAAGGTCATGCTTTGTTTGTATGGTTTCCCTAACACCGTGACAGTAATGCACCTAGTAAAACCCACAGCAATCACTTCATGTTATCCATGGGCCACACTCAAATTTTTCTCATTATCTAGAAGATGGCTTCATACAGTTGGTTTATGTGCATCAGGACTAAACAAGATCCACACATTGCGTTTTGTTGTTTCGATGTGGCAATTTTAGGCAGTTCACTTGAAATATTTCCTTCCTCCCTCCCCCACCCCCAAAAGGCTGAAATACTCAGGAAAGGGAGAATAAAAGCTGCCATAGCACAGCCTGCTGCAACAGCACCATTTTTTTCCCCATAAAGATTTTCCCTCAGTCCATGCTAGTGGCAATCCATAATATGCAAATGTGGGCTGGAGTCAATATGTCTTAGTATGTAGGCCTCTGCATTCTTCCTTCTAGGAATACAAATCAAGGGAGGTACACTCAGGTGAATACCCTAAAGGGAGTCACCAATGGTCTCCCCTTCTTCTCCGATGTCATTTCACTTTCCCCTAATAATTATTGTAATGGTAATGCCACACTAAATTTTATATCGTATTTGCGGGTTTACATAGTACTTCCACATGTATTCAACTTACTCTAGCCAAGAGTCCACTTGTTATGAAAAATATTTCATCTCACATGATTTTCCCTGAGCCTGTGAAAGAAGACAGGTACAACTCCTTTTTCACAGATGTGGGAATGGGCTTGGGAATATTAAGCAGCTGAGACCCCATAGTCAGTCAGTGGAGTTAAACGTTGGGTCCCAGGTCAAATGATTTCAAGCCCAAAGACCTTTGGACCAAATATACCGTGCCTTAACCTTATATAGAAAACCCTAGACCAGCCGTCTGCAAAACGCCCTCTAAGCCAGCCACTATCTGGTGAAATGTCATGTATTCCCTTTAGGGCTCCCTCCAACATTGGGGTGCCCTGGGGAGCCACTGTAAAATGATCGATTAGATTAGGAACCAGGAGAAGGAAAATTATTTGAGAATTGTATGGAGGTAGACATAGAATGATCAACCTTCCCAGTTTCCCCAGATAGGGAACTTTCAGTGTCAAAACTGGGATAGTTCTGGACAAATAGGATGAATCAGTCACCCTATATGGATACACATGAGCTGCATGACTGACTATGGCAGCTAACAGCCAAGTCCCACTTATGTGCAAGGAACTGTGTATGTTAACTACTCTCCTTAGCAGCCAGTGGTGTATCTCCATTTCCTACTTATAAAGGCAAAGAAGTTACTCTGCGCAATACTGTTTGAAAATGATGACGCTGGAACTGAAACTCAAGTTAGCCTGGATTTGAAAATGGCCTTTTCTGTCTTCCAGTTGTGTGAAGACTTGAACAAGACTCAGGGAGTTTTATCAACTCAGCCTTGAAAAAAACGGATGCCATGCTGAGAGCAGACTGTGGGGGTGGGAGGAGGGAAAATCCATTAGGTGCTAGACCCAGAAATGGCAAATCTTATAATCAAGGTTATTTTTAGAAGCTGGAAAAAAAGTTAGAGGTGCAGACTTCAGAAAAGCAAACTATAGGTCAAAGCATAGGAAAAATGAAACTCCAGCCACTTATTCAAATGAGACAGTACAACTTAAAGGTCAGGCGGTGTGTTTCCTGGGGTCAAATTGCTAGGATTCAAACCTGGATGCCACCACGTATTAGTTATTTAATGTCGAATGAGTCACTTACATTCTCTCAATGGAATTTTCTCAACTGGAAGACGGTAGTAATTATGATAGTTCCTAGCCAACGATCTCACCCACTGATCAGGTCGAGAATTGAACAGGGTAATTTATGTAAAGTGCTTTGGGTATGTATCTCGCAGTGTCTAGCCAAGAAACCGGCATCACTTAGATCTTTCAATAAAGATAATGTAACACTTGGAATTAGCTACTCGGGTGATGAAAAACCTAAGTGAAATATGGGACAGTGATACAGCTCAGAGATATACAGCAGCGGGAAGTCAGCATCACTGGAGCCCCAAGGACTTAGTCTTCAAAGACACAGGAATTTAGACATAGAGCCAAGAAGAGAGCTAAGTACCTAAAAGCCTAGGTATAAATGAGACACGATATCAGGCCTGGCAGAGGCCAATCCTGGGACTGAAGACACCAGGCAGGGTAGCACTAGCAGGATGAAGAACTTGATGCTCTGTCCCTAGAGGGACTTACCTGGGGTTCTTTTGAGTCTCAAATGAAGATAACTTTAGTGCTCAAGGCTGAGACTGAGCAGAGCCTTAAAAGAAGCTCCACCAGGGAAACGAAGGCTGGTAGGAGTCTGACGCTTTCAGATCATTGCTAGACAGAGTGTGAAAGGCCAGATCCCTCTTTTGACTTTCCTTCAAATGCAGGGCTCTGTGACTCACTCTCGTAGCGTTTTCTTTATTTGCTAAATAAGATACAAACATTTTTTCTGGGGGATTCCAGGAGAATAGTAAAAATAACAGGAAGCACTCAGCTCTGTTAATTGTGCATCTTAATGTGGCATCAGGACATTTGTCACTCCAATGCATTTCCTCCTGATGCCCACCTCAGATGCTTCAGGAAGTCCAGTTAATCTTATGGGAAATTAAGGAGCAGTAAGATTCTGTAGCCGTCCTAGTCTAGACTCCGATATTGATCATGGAACAGACAAATTGGAGGAATGAGGTAGAGTGGCCATCTTGTGTCTTAGACATAAGTGCAAACACTCAGTGGAGAGTGACCTTTAACGAATGCCAATCTACTTTATAGAGCATCACATCTGCGACTCTTTTCAAAGGGTGTGCTAATGGTCAACTAGATGGTCCATTCTCAGCTTCCTCTGATTCACTTAGGAAAGCTCCTGAGGGCCCACTAAAGGGTTTTATATGTTTCTCATTGATGTTTGCTTTTCAAATGTTTGTCAAGTTCAGGCATTTGTGTAGGTCCCATTAACGTTTAAGGAATTCGAGCAGTGAAAATGTTCCACAATAAATGGGCAAAATAGAGTCTCCTACTAAAGACTATGTATGCCATCCCCAACATCTTACAGCCCCAGGAAATCCAAGTTCCAGAAAAATTAAGAGGCATCAGCATGGTAGATTGGTAAAAGATTTGGTTCTGATTCTTAGCCATGCCATGCATTTGTTATGCATAGTTAACATTTGTACTTAAATTCTATACATTGGAAATAATGTCACATCTACCTCATACGTGCCATGTGAACACCTGGCATATACAGGCACTCGGCAAATAATATATATTTTATTAGAAATATTTATGAAACACCTGGTTCTAAATAAAGCTTCTATGTTCTATGCCAACATCACAGGACACTAATTTCTAAAATGTGTGAATCATTATGTAGTCATCATTTGACTTATCATTTAACCATTAAATACAAGTCCTTTTGCTTGACTGACATTTTAAGATTTAGACTAAATCACAGATTCAAAGTATTAGAGTTGTAAGGACCTAAAGGCCTTAGCAATTCTCAACCTAATCACCCACAGAATGTTATCATTATTTCTCTGGGAAACCTGGCCAATGGCTATCCTGTAACCATTGCAAATGATGACGGGAGCCCACTAGACACCCAGACAGGTCATTACATACTGAGGAACCTAGTGGAGACTGTTATTCCCTGAGAAAAATTAGAAGTATTTCTTTATTACTTCCACACACAAGCTGGAGGCTCATTTTCAGGAGCCACCCAGAATACAGACTCACTGCAAGTATTTGAGAGCAGATTTATATCTCTCTTAAGTCTTCTTGAGTCTTGGAAAAAGTCCTTCATCTCACGTAGCCAGTCTTCATGATTTCCAGACCAACTCAACCCTAAGCACTGACCACCCTCTTACTCGATGCTCACATCTGCACTGGCTTCAATTCATTGATGCCTTTTAGGCAGAATTGCCAACAGTATCCTCAGAAGTGGTTTAGCTAGTGGGGAAGATAGTGATCCATTCTATGTATTTCCATTAATGGGATTAATGTTATCATCCTAAATGATAACTTTCAATTTTCTAATTCACCTCATTAGTTTCTTTTAGCATTTTAATTTGTTAAAGTCATTTTGAATTATATAATCTTTATATTCCCTATGCATCCCTACTGTGGCATCTTCTAAGTAATAGACAAAATTATTAAATAGTCCTTAGTCATCAGTCTCCACGCCAGACACTTCTCTGTGACACCAAGCCATTATTAATATTCCTAACTCCTTCCACAATTCATCTGCCAGTAGCATCATCCTGAGCAGCACTTGTCAAAACTTCATCCCTGGGGATGTCAAAAGAGGCGCTTTATCAGAAACTTTTTCCAAAGCATTATTCAAGTGAAAAGGTCTGTGGATTGCATTTCTGGTTGAATTGTCATGTAACAGTCCTGTGTTCTCAGAATTTAATATTGGGGTCTTGGGAAAGTACTTTTATAGATTTCATAGATTTCAACATAGAGGTCTCAAGCAAATCCCAGCCCAGGTGCCAGGGTAGACTAGATCAAAAGTTCTTAACTTGTAGGAATCCATGCATGAACTTCAAAAACTGTAATTCCCCTAGAATCATATGTGAATGTGTGCATTTTCTTGGAATAAAGTCCCCAGCTCAAAAGAAACCTATATTCAAACACTACCATTGAACAAGATAAAGTTTAATTAAAGATGCCGCAAATTTAAGTCTGTCCTAGCCTGCATCATATTTTCTATCTGTGCTGTGCAGCAAGGCCCTACAATCCCACTTTCATTCCTTTCCGATGGCTCCAGATAGACAAATGTACTGTGCTTATACCTACCGGGGTTACTATGCTGTGAAACAGTGGCACATTCACACCTTCAAAAATTGCATTCAACATAAATAAAAATGTGGGGCCATCTCAACCCCTTCCAGTGAATTAGTCTTCTGATCTAGTGTTTATGAGAAGAGATTTTTTTTTTTATTGAGAATGAATCATGTGGACAGAAATGAAAAAAAGGCAGAGGATTTGGGTTTTAGAAAGTGGGGAAAAGTATAGGCGAACTGATTTTGGATCAAGGGTGCAATTAGCAAGGCTAGTCCCTGAGTTCGTCCTTGGGACTATTACACAAAGCATGTGGGCACCCAGGAAAGAAATGTTTTCGGGACGATGAGTAGAACAGCTTCAAAAGGGAATGATGATCACTTCCTTACCAGAACCATTATGTATCTATGTGGGAAGAGAGAGAATGCACTTTCTCTTCATATGGGTCAATTAGAAATTCCCAAGTCTCCCTGTGCTAGCTCATGTCTGCATGTCCTCCTACCTGCTGACCCCTGTTCATGGATGCCCTTTCTGCTTGTATCAATTTCTACAATGCTCCACTGTCACCTTATCACCTTATCTAGGAAGATTTTGCTGACCACTTAGTCTGATTCAGATGCTCTCACTGCAAGCAAAGTACATACAGGGATGGAAACCTTATGGTGAGCTCTGGCTTCACCAACTCAAAGCTGTAAAGTGACCACAAACCGCACAGGGGCAATAAACCTAGTCCCTTCTTTCTGTCTGGGGTATTGTGAGAATAGATGTATGTAAGCTCTTTAAACCCTTCAGAGAAAAGGTGCTATCTAAATCCAAGTGATTATTCACACCATTATCCAACACAAATTGAACCTCCATCCCTTGGAGACTGTTTCATTACTAATTTCACTGACAGCAGTTGATAAAGTTGACATTTGGTTTTAATGGCACCGGCTAATAAGCTGTCAGAAGGTTTCATAATCTTATCAAGTATTAGATTACATTACAGATATTAAAATTAGTCTTGGAATTAACATAATCTACATTGGACACTCCACTGAATTAATCTGATAGGATATTCCACGTTTTGTTCTTTTCTTCTTCACCCTAGGAGGACTTACATCTTTGTTGGATATGAAGAAGAAATGTTTACAGATTGTTCTAAGAGTGTGTGTGTGTGTGTGTGTGTTCTGCCTATATAGTTCTGATCATGAATATTCAGTCCACGTCAGAGTAACTGGCATTTTGGCTCAATGTTTTGAACTTTTGAAAATACACACAAACCTGCAGCACCTGGCTCTGCTTAGATCCCTTTATAGCTTTCATTTTTTTGAGCCCACTCCAATAGCTATCATGGAAAGAGTGTAGCATTTAAAGTTAAGCTGAAGATGACATCACTATAATTGCTTCTATTTATTGAGAGTCTCCTCTGGATTAGTGCTTTTCATCATTATTAATTTTATCTTTGCTACAACCCTTTAAGATAATTTTATCTATTTAAACCCACATACTTATAAGTGACAGAAAACCCAACTGGCTAGAATAAGAAAGAAAATTTATTAACTCAAATGCAAGTCCAGGGTAGAATCCAGACCTCAGACATGGCTCAACCAAGGACTCAAATGATACCCCAGAATCTTTTTTTCAATCTGCTTCTTTTAGATGGACCCTATTCTCAGGGTCCCTATGGTGATTCTCATTAGCTCAAACTCACAAATATAGTATCCAATCTAAGAGAATATCTATTTATTTCATCAGTTCAGAAAAGAGTTAAATTTTCTTGCATCTGATTGGCCTGACTTAGATCATGTGACCAGCTCTAAGCCAATCATCAAAGACTGAAGGATGGAATGCACTGGTAGTTTATACTGATTGGTTTAACCTGTTGCACCCTGGAGGGGAGGGATAGAGACAAACTCATCCAAAGCACAAGAACCAATGGTAGGGTGACCATAAAAACAAAATTGTGATGTTGTCATAGGAATGAAAATGGGGAAAGAATGGACATAAGGCAGCAATATCAATAAATATCAATTATAGGTTGACATTATCTTCATATTACTGAGGAGGAAGTAGAGGCTCAGAGAAGTTAAGAGACTTACATGATATCATACATCTAATAAATGGCAGGACCAGAATTTCAAACAAAAACCCTGTGACTCAAAGCTAATACTCACTGTCTTCTAGGACACAGCAAAATGGTAGCCTACATGGGAAGCAGCATATCTAACCGAGCCTTAAAAAGGCAGGTCCCAGACGTCCACTGTCTTTGGGATAGAGTGAGCTAGAAAGCAGAGCCATCTGTAACCACTGAATGCCCTCTGTGAAACCAGTCCAAGGGAGAATCAAAGAATTTGCATTGATGGAAACAACGGTGGGGTGGGAGGACACTGGCATTTTAGCTGCCCTTCCCAACATTTCTTCCCATCTATGCCTTCCCTAACCCTTTCCCATCTCAATAACTACCACTGATTACTGTGTCCTGTTATCTCATATCTGATAAACCAGTAAATTCCCTTGACCCCATCTTCCTCCAAATCATAACCTGGGTCTAGCCTCTGCTCTCCACCTCCATTTCCATCACTTTAGTCCACCCTACAGCTTCTCCCCCTTTTCCCTGCAAGAGCCCTCTAACAGATCTTTCTGATCCCACTCCCTCCTTTGATCTATCGTCTAGACAGCTGCTAGAGTAAAGCTTTTAAACTTTGCATCAGATTACCCCACTCCCCTGCTTCAAGCCTTCAGTGGTTTTTGCATCATCCATGGATAGGTTCCAAAATCCTGTATGATCTAGCCCCTGCACACTTTCTGATTTCATATCACGTAAGTGTTCTCTTAGCTCACCATGCTCCAGCTTCTGCAGCCTTCTTTCATTTCCTAGGATTCCTGCCTTAGAGACACACCACTGGATGTTCCCTCTGTTGGAAATCTGCATGCCCTTGATATTTCGCAGCTGGTTCCTTCAGACCAGGCAGATTTCAGCTTATATTATAAAACCCTCAAAGGAGCCCATCTTGACCACCCCAATTGATTCAACTATCCATGACTCCATCACATCACTTATTTTATCTCTCTGCATAACATTGACCATTATTCATTATTTTTCTTCTCTGCTCCCACAAAGATGTAAGTTTTATGTAATCAGGGACTTTGGATTATTTACAACTATATTTTCCAGGTCTAAAACAATGTGAAGCACTGATGAATGAATGAATAAATGATTTAGTTATGAATTACAGCTTTTATTTTGAATTTTGTGCAGTAACTTTGACACCTGCCGTGTGTGTGTGTGTGTGTAATTACTAACTCTGTAAGGGCAGGAACAAGCCCTGAACTTCTATTTTCCTGGAACCTAATACAGTGAATTGAATCAGACTTTGTATTGATCTCACCATAGAGAAAGAGCTCAGGATTTCCTGTAGTTATGACCTGTACTTCTCTTTGGAGTAAGAGGGCTGCGTGGTGTTAGGGAAAGAGCTTGGAATCAAAGACAGCCAGGCCTGGTCAGGGGTTCCTACTTCACCATTGGCTGCTCATGTATCCTTGCCTTAAGTTACTTAACCTCTCCGACCTGCTGTTTTATCAACTGTACAGGGATAATAACAACTCACCTCACCAAGTTCTTGTGATATTCAACAAAACTAACCAGGGCACCTGACACATGGAAGGCAGCCAATAAATATTTCTTCTCTTAATGTAACCGAATGTGTCATTAATTATAATTCACACAATTCTTGTTGAGAATATTATCCTATCTAATGAAGAGGGAATATGCTAATTGACTGCCACGCCCTCAAAGATGGTGGTGCCCACAGCCACAAGATGGCGGCGCCCAGTCCCCTCAGCCCTCGGAGTCCCCCAGTCCCCTCAGCCCCCAGCTGCCCAGGGCCAGCCCGAGGCACAGGCAAGCCTTGGATGGCGGCTGCGCAGCTGACGCCCAACACGCAGGCAAGCCTCAGATGTCGGCTGCCCAGCTGCCCAGGGCTGGCCTGAGGCGCAGGTAACCAGGGCTGGCCAAGGCTTGCGCTGCCGGCAGTGGCAGCAGCAGAGAGGTGATGTGGCATTGCCTTCCCCTGATTGCCGGGTCGCCTCCCACCCCTGAGGGCTCCTGGACTGTGAGAGGGGGCAGGCTAGGCTGAGGGGCACCCCTCCAGTGCATGAATTTTCATGCACTGGGCCTCTAGTATTATATATACCAGATACTGTAGGTATTGGAGGGGAGGGATCACACAGATGAAGAACTCTTGGTCACTGTGTGGCTCTTTTCTACTGGCTCTTCCAGATTCACTCTCCCTTCTTCCCCACATGCTCCCTGGTCTGTGCCCTATAAGGCAGACCTACATGAACAGTATCAATGGGTTTTCTTGACTTCTGGGTTCTGGTTGGGTTTGACCAATAGAGAGCATCAGCAGGACACTGGAGAGAGGGAATGTGGTCAGAGGATTTAGTCCCCTGGCTCCATCACTTAGGGATGGGTGAGGACTAAGTGCCTCCTTCAACTGAGAGTCGCAGCCCTCTCCTGACTGGCTCCCAGTAACTGCACCTTCCCTTTTCCCATTTCAGCACAGAAGTGCTGAAGGCTCCCACAGTGGTAATTATCCCCTGGGGTTTCTGCACACCCACTAACACATTTGTAAATATGTATTTAAACTTCCCTCCAAGTACCCAATTTGAGAGCACCATCTGTTCGCTACCCAGATCCTGCCTGAAACAGTTCCTATCTCTAAGGAGTTCACATCCTAAGAACTCATCACACCAGAAATCAATAACACTAAATGGACCAAAGCAAGAGTTCTTCCCTGCCTGCACCTACCTCATGGCGCATCATTATATTGACTTTATTCATTACCCATCTTCCACAAGAAGCCATAACATATATCTGTGTTTATGAAACAACAGACATAATTGATAAGTGCTGCAGGTTAAACATTATTTCTCTTTGATTAGTGGTTTTCATCTGATCAAGTCATCTGAGGAACTTTTATTTTATTTTATTTTATTTATTTATTTTTAAACAGAGACTCGAATGGGTCTTTTTTTTTTTTTAATATATTTTATTCATTTTTTACAGAGAGGAAGAGAGAGGGATAGAGAGTTAGAAACATCGATGACAGAGAAACATCGATCAGCTGCCTCTTGCACACCCCCTACTGGGGATGTGCCCGCAACCAAGGTACGTGCCCTTGACCGGAATCGAACCTGGGACCCTTCAGTCCGCAGGCCGACGCTCTATCCTCTGAGCCAAACCGGCTTCGGCCATCTGAGGAACTTTTAAAAAATACCCATGCCCAGGCCAGCCCTAAACCAATTGAACTGAATCCTAGGCATCTGTATATTTTCAAAAGCAACCCACTTGTTTCCAATGTGAAGTCAGGTTGAGAACAATGGCTTTAAATATTCCTGGAGAGACCAAAGCAGTGGCTACAGGGCTAGGTAAGGTGCCGCATGATCATTTGCATCCTCACATTGCAACTGCTCCCAGACTCTTTGCTCACTTCCAAATTCCTCTCACCTTAGCCTCTACTGATTCTGTCTTAGCCATCATTCTTCAAGTAACTCAAATTGACTTGGCCATCAGAAAGGAAGGGTTTGTGGTATAACTTGTTTGGCATTTCCTTTGAATGTACCTAAAAGCGGCCCCTTGGTGTCAGTCTTCAGCTCCAAGGATAGAAAGCATGCTGCCATGACACCTGCCCAGAACTCCCAGTCCCCAGCCTGCAGGGTCAGCAGTGCCCTGTCGCCTCCACCTTCCGCGGATGACTGGCCCCGTGGGGTATACACTAGAACACTACAGAAAAAAATTATTTTCAGGAATGGGTTTCATCAGGGATACATTTTTCACATCACTTAGAGTTCTGAGAATATTCAAGAGGTCTCATAATCACTATCAGCAAAGTCGACTGTAAGTACCCATCCTTAAACAGATCAAGGGACCTTGGTAATGAACTCATTCCTGTCTCTTAATGCATATGGATTTGTATACAACTGTGTCTACCCCCAACAGCTAATAAATATGATAGCTCTTTGTAAAATATAGAATCTTCTACACATACATGTGATTATCATTACTGTTTCTATGACTAGAACTTCAGACCAAAAAAAAAAATGTTGCAAACCTATTTAAGATAAAGAAAATAAAAATAAATTAGATGAATTTAAGCTAATTTATTAATATTAATGTTGTAAATGAAATTATGTCCACTGATACAAACTTTACAGAACAGAATATTATGAATCTATGTAGATTTAAGTCTGGACATCCAAAGTTATGTCACAACAACATATCTGAGGCATATTTCCTGGTCAGAAGGTTAAGTGAGCAGGAAAAGGGGTCCGCAGGGTGGTGAGTAAAGAGGGAATGGTTATTGGAAGCTGCAAGCACAGGGCCACTCATTTGACTAATACCAAGATGAATTAGCTGCTGTTGACTCTCCCAAGTGGCAAACCATTCTGACTAACTTCCAGTCAACCAAGGTTTCTCTTCTTCCTGGTGACTCTACCGGGCCACTGTGGACCTGCAGAGAAACCATCTCCAACCAAAACAGAGAAAGCTGGCTGTTCTCTCCTGCATGACCTTAATGTCAATTCAATGTGAATTACACTTGACGTGAAGTCTAAAGAAATGATTTGATGTGATTAGCACACATAATTAGAAACTGATGTATCATGGACGTTCATACATACATATTCATACATCTGCTCAGTAAACATTGCTTGAGCAGCTAGGGAGCTCTTGGCACCATGCTATGCTATGGTGAACCATGAGAGCTACAAGGCACAGACCTCGCTGCTCTAGCACACGTGATCTTACCTTAAAGAAACAGACATGCTATTTGAATCAAGAATATCAGCTAAGTGCTGTGATAGACACATGAACAGAGAAAAACGGGGCCATGGAGAAGGGAACTTTGGGGCTGCCTGGGAAAAACCAGGGTTGCTCTACCTTAACTTTCCTTCTAGATATATAACTTGTAAGACAGGTTAAGCAACCTCAAATATTCCACATTTTTAAATAGCTTACATTCGTTAATATGCCAAATATAAATGGCCCTAGTTGTCAAAACAAGCTATGATTTTCAGATTCTTCTCAACAACTATGAGAGCATATATTGTGTGAGTAAATTAGAGCTTATCATATCATACATTTGAGGGAGATGGAGCAACCCCATGAGAAAGTGGGGGGGAGGTATTTTGAGTAGGTAAAGTTCGCTTTGAGTCCCGGATCTGCCTCTGACAAGCTGTGTGTCTTCAGGCAAATTATTCAGCTTACTGAAGCCCTAGTTTTCTCACCTATAACATAGAGATGCTAATACCTATCTCACAGCTGTGTGTACAGTGAGAGAATCTATATAAATGTTAAGCAAACATCTGTTGGTTCCTAATGACCTCTGGTTGTTCTTGATTGTCCTGTAGCCATTCTCTACCTAATGATGCTCAGAAGGAAAACATCACTGTCAGGCTCTGAGTTTCAAAACAGTGGAGCTTGCTTCAGTCCCAGGGAGATGATAACCTTGACAACCACACTGATGCCAGAGGGAGGAATGCATTTCTTAGTACTTCCACAGCTACTTATTTTTCTTTCTATCTCTTATTTGTTTTTAATGTAGAAGGAACTGGAACTTGGAGGAGTGACTTGGGAGGACAGCACAGAGTGGGACCTGAGGGAAGCCACACTGTATACAGAAAAGAAAGCTTCCAGTTGCAGAAAGTAACTTGGGAAGATTGCGCACGGATGAGATGCTTCTTGCCGAGATGGGGACCAGCACAGCCCACCCGTGTTGGGACTCGGATGAGTGACAGAACCACAGGACTGTGAGCAGGTACCCAAAACACAAGACAGGGTGGGGAAGTCGCTCTGTGGTCACTGCCTCCCATGGCCAGCATGATCCCTGGTGGGTTTTCGCCTGTGTTAGACTCCACTCCATTCATCCTGATCTCTATGTGCCATCTGTTTTCTGCTGGGAGCACTGCTTTTACAGATGTTAATATCATAATGTTGGGAGATCACACCTACCTAAGAAGATGATGGAAACCAGATGTTTTTACTAAATCATGAAATAACAAAGAGGTTAAAATTATTTTGAAAACTAGAAAGGCAGACCAGAGGATCCTAGCTTCTTGAGAACTGAGTTCCGACAAATGCCAGGCAGTCCCTCCTTTCTCCTCTCAGCTTCCAAATCCTGTGCGGGGCCACCTCCAATGGGAAAAAGAGGTCACATTCATTTTCAAATTAAAAGTTTCAAAATTGTTTTTCTAAAAATAATTATCAAACAGTGTCTCTTCCCATTCCATTCCCAAATACTTCAATGCAAAGATAAGGATGAGGAAGGCAGGTGTCCGGGGGTGAAGGGGCAGAGGGAGGAGGCACAGGATTTGGAATCTGAGTGGACTTAGGAGGGTCTGCCTGGCAGGGCTGCCCCACACACAGGGTGGGAGCCCAGTCAGATGTTGGAGGGCACCCCAGCAGAGTGGCAGCCTGCCATGGGACGTCAGAGCCTGAGTGGGCTCTGGAGGGCATTTGTGAGGGAGTGTTACCCAGCTGGGTTCCTGGAGCCCGAGCAGGCTGCAGGGAGCATGCACATAGGGGCCGGCGGTCCTGGCCACCGGGTATGGGCTGTCAGAGCCAGAGAAGGATGAGGAAGTGTTGGTGTAGAGGACGCCCCAGCACAGTGCCAGAGCCTGAGAGGGTGGGGAAGGTCTCTACATGGATGGAGAGGGTGGCCCAATGCAAGGTATCGGCGCCTGCACAGGGTGAAGGTGTCCCTGCAGGGGCTCAGCAGCAGCAGTGGCCCAGCCATGGGGACTGGAGCCCACGTGAGGTGAGGAAGACAGGCCGCCGGGAGAGGGGCAGCAGTGGTGGCAGAGAGAAGTGTCAGAGCCTGGGCAGGGTGAGGAGGTGTCCATGACTGACAGTGGCACCGTGGAGGGCATGAGAGCCCAAGCAGGGCGGTCAGGTGATCGTTGAAAATGTGAGGGGTGGCAGTTGTGACAGGAGACTGGCTACATACAGTGGGAAGGATCACGTAAGTAAATGCATTAAGGATAATGGAGTCAGTATTCTCACAATTTGAAAAAAGAGGTCAAGCTGTGTGGCTCAGTGGTTGAGCGTTGACCTATGAACCAGGAGGTCACAGTTCAATTCCTGGTCAGGGCACATGCCCAGGTTGTGAGCTTGATCCCCAGTGGGGGCCCTACAGGGGGCAGCCAATCAATTATTCTTTTTCATCATTGATGTTTCTATCTCTCCCTCTCACATCCTCTCTGAAATCAATAAAAATATATTTAAAAAATAGATCAAAATAAAAAGGAGCCCTGGCTAGTGTGGCTCAGTAGGTTAGGCATCATCTCCGCACCAAAGGGTTGTCAGTTTGATTCAAGTTGGGGCACATGTCAGGGTTGTGGGCTCAATCAGGAGGCAGCTGGATGATGTTTCGCTCTCATATCAATGTTTCTCTCTCTCTCTCTCTCTCTCTCTCTCTCTCTCTCTCTCTCTCTCTCCATCCAAAGGAAGAAAATTAGAATGAACTTTGTAATGTTGAATTGGAATTGGAGGTATCAATGTAACATCATGGTTTTTAATATAGAACAAGATCCATACAGAAATGAGTAGGAAGTAAATGTGTGCACATGTATATCTAAGGAATGTGACATATTCCTTAGCTCTGAACACAAAAAGGGACTAAGAGCAGCGTCGTTCCAAAAGCAAGGGTCACACACAGCACTCACACCTTGGCTGCTAAACACTGAGTTCCTATGGAGAAAAATGACCGATTCCAGGGTGGGGCAGGGAGAGCACAAAATGAATCTGGAACATCTTTCCTGAATATAAAGAAGTCCTCAAAAATGGATGGCGACACATCGAGGGGACACATGGGCCAGCTCAAAAGGGGTTCCACTGGTCAAATCACAGACAGCGCATCAGAAAATAATAAAGCAAAGGATGATAACCTATTGAATGAAAGCAGAATCCAAGTGTCTACTCTGATGTAAATACATCAATGCATAAATTGGAAGCTTGATGAGTCATGGATATTTACATAGTTTCATACATAATACCTCCCTTCAAGACACAGTAACCACAGTGGAAAGAGGAATCATTTTACAGTGGAGGAGGGTCCACTTAATCAAGTGATTGAAGTTAACATCACCAGTACTGGGACCAGTGGAAACCATGGGCGACCTGACAGGAAACGATCAGACAGATACAGCATCGTTTCAATGATATTCCCAGCCCAAGGTGCACAGATTGGATCTGATAACGAAGGAACACCAAACAAACCCAAAGCAAGGGGCACTCTACAAAGTAACGGCCTGTGATCTTTCAAACATATCCACGTCTTGAAAGTCCCCCAAAAATATTTAAAAAATGAGAAATTGTCCCAGACTAAAAGAAACTAAATAGATGTGAAATCTAAAAACAACACTAAACTGCATCTTTTTGCTAGCACTACAACACTTGGAGAAACTTAAATGGGGTCTGAGGATTAGACAATAGTAATGTACCAATGTTAGCTTTTGATTTGGATGGTTATTTCATGATTACACAGGACATTGTTCATGTTTGTAGAAAATGAATATAATTATTTAAGAATAATGGGACATTATATGGGTGAATTACTCTCAAATGGTTCGGGGGGTCAGGGAAAGGAAATTCTTTATGCAGTACTTGCCATTTTTTATTTAAATCCAATATTGTTTAGAAATCTCTCTGAAAAAGTCATTGAAAGGTTTCCTCACAACCTAACACCAAGTATCCACCCCTCAGTCATTTTGAATATGCAAACTTAGTGCTTAATGAGTATTCTCACCTTTTTATAGCAACTTCTGTGAAAGGAACTCAGACCTATTCTTAGGAAGATAATCTGGGTCATAAAATTCATAGGGTAGTGGTTGGCAACATGACAATCCCAATGAGATTTCTTTTCTTTTTTTAGCTAACTGATTCCACTTAGGAATGAAAGTTTAAATATTCTGCTGTGACCTTTCTGCCTGGGAGGAGAGTTTAATTACCTGCCCAGTTTACATAAATTATGTCGCCTATTTGTCTAAAATTGAATCCTAGGCAGAGATCAATATGGCCTCAGAAACACCAGAGCAAATGACTTCTCTCAAATGCCATCAAAGGTCACTGGAACCTTTCCTGCTTGGATGGGGACACACTCTGTTCGACAACCTAGAGCATGTCACGGGCCTGCTGCCTGCTGCCTTGGGTTCCAACCACAAGAGCATGATTGATCATCAGTTAGAGGACACTGGGTACAAACTCCCTCAGGAGTCAGCTGTGTGGAATTAATCGAATACCATGATGAGTCTGATTCATCATTCTCCAAAAAGGGGGTGGGGGTGGGGAATGGCACAAAACACACCCAGAGCTTGATGCATGAGGTCTCGTGGAAGTAAACTGCAATTTATACTCAGGATCCTGGTGGTTACAGGCTGTGCATGTGCTATTTGGTTGCAGTGCTACACAAATATCCAGGGGACAAAGTATCTTTGAATCTTTCCTTCATTCTATTATTCTTCCTTCGAGGAAGAAGATTGTTGGTGAGGGCCAACTATGTGTCTGGCCTTATTCGAATGACCACATTATTTATACCTCTAGCATGAAATATTTTATAAAGTGTAAATTGATTTCAGAGAGAGGTAGAGTTTTCATCTAGGAGACTCAAAGTTTCATAGAGGGTATGATATTTGACTGCTAATTGGGAGAAGGTGATTGTAGTCAATATTTGGAAAGTGAAGGCAAGAGGAAATAAGAGCAATGGCACAGACATTGTGCAAATCCAACTTATCACTATGACCTGAACGTCAAGGTAAAAATATTGAAGTGATAGGACAGCTCATAGGTCCTGAGGTCAGGCCCTCAGAAAGCATATGTATTTAGTTAGCACAAAGCCAGAGAGAGAAGAAGCCACCAAGAAACAGAAACAGGTGGAAAAACTGGAGGGTTCCATGAGCTTAATGACAAAAGGGGGAGAGATTCCATTAGAAAAAATGGATGAACAAGGTCAGTAGAGGTAGAGAGAACTGAGAAAACACTACTGGTAATGCAGGAGCAATTCCAGCCTAGGAAAGCATGGCACACATCAGATCTCAAGGGAAAGGAAGAGTCTGTAGTGAAAGTCAGTGCAGTAGGTGTGGGTTGAGCTTTCACATGGTTTGGTGGTGAATGGAGGTAGGATGGAGGTAAAGATAGCAGTGAAAACAGAAATAAGGAAAGGAACAGAAGGGAATAGATTTGATCGTGATAAGCAAAACACTGGTAGGCAGAAGGGTTGAGTGCAACATAAAATAAGGAAAATCACAGGTAATTGTTATATCCATTTGGGGTGGTGAGAAGATGGAATTGAGAGTTCAGGTATAAGATTATTTCTTTCAGCAGAAGGGAGGGGAAAATAAGAAATTTTAAGATAGATGTGAAATATGTCAGATCTCTTAAGTTTTAGAAAGTTCTTCCCCAAAGACAGAAACAAAGATAGACAATCCTAAATTGTTCAGGAACATAAGCTTCAAAGTCTGAAGAACATCAAGGGCCACAGGCTTGCTGGAGCTCTCCTTGGTGCTGAGCACTGGATGGCTGCCTAGATCAGTGCACTATGAATAAGAGTCCCACAGAACACCAAGGTGCATAGACCTGGAGGTGCTCTACAGGAAATTTCCTTGAACACTTTAAGGTTCATCCACTTGATGAAAAAAATTAAGGAGTGGAAAAGGCTTGAACTAAGAGATAATGTGGAACATAGTTCAGATGCTGTCACTAATTCTCTGAGGATCTAGTCAAATCACTTCTTTCCTCTGATTTTCACTTTTCCCTCCTTTAAAATTCTGATAACGGGCTCAGGGAATCTTGTATGCTTTCTTAGTTCAAAAAAAATAAATGTGTAGTAAGGCCTTTTAAAGTTGACAATCTTTTCTTGCTTCTGTGGTCTCATGAAGCAGGAGTGTTGAGGAATAAAACATTCTCCAACACTGATGTTTGAGATACAGATTATAACTCCTTATAAAGTACATTGTGGAAGGTACTTTAATACAGGTTTTAGCAGACCTAGGTAAGTTCATGCGGAAGGAAACCCAGGAGACCTAGGTGTCTCTAGAGAATTATATACAGTTGACTCTTGAACAACATGGATTTGAACTGCATGGGTCCACTTATATGCAAAATTTTCCAATAAATACAGTAAATATATTTTCTTTGCCTTATAATTCTCTTAATAATATTTTCTTTTTCCTAGCATACTTTATTGTAAGAATACTGTAAATAATACATATAACATAAAATGTGTTAATTGACTATTATATCAGTAAGGCTTCCAGTCAACAATGGGATATTAGTATAGTTAGCCAAATGTATCTGTGGATTCCAAACCATGGATCAAATATATTATTTTCACTCTGCAGTTGGTTGGATTCATGGATGTGAAAGCTGCAGATACAAAGTACAAACTGTAGTTAAGTTTTTGCAAAGTCAAAAGTCCCACATAACTGAATTTTCAACTGCATGGGGGATCGGTGCCCTTAACCCCCATGTTGTTCAAGGTTCAACTATATAATCATATATAATAAAGAAAATTGAAGCAATCAAAATGTCCAAAATCAGTAGGGGTATTAAATACAATAGTACATGCTGTTATTAAAAATAGAGTTTTTTAAAGTTTAGTTAACATAATGGATAGTGAGAAATTATTAAAATGTTTGGTTAATTATTTAAAATAATGGATATAGGGCATGGCTTCCAGCTCTAATAAATGTCAATGCCTCCAAACACTCTCTTGTATTTTTCCTTAGCTCCCATCACCACCTGAAATATATATATTCTAGTTACCATACTTATTTTTCTCTCTCCAAATTGGGGAGTATAGTTCATGAGGGTCATAATAATTTTTGTTTCTTCTGTTCCCTACTTAATCCTCATTTCATAAAAACATACTTGGCAGACAGTAGGCATTCAACAAATATTTGTTGAATAAATAAATTTAATGTCAAATGAAAAAGCAGATAAATTTAGGTAAAGAGCATGGTGATTCTAATTGCATAAAGCTAAATATATGTCTGCATGTGAGTCTGAATATGTCTTGGGTATTTATCATTAATTTATAATCATCTTGAAATGCAAAAATATACAAGAATTGCAAAATAACCATTCATTTTTTAAAGCTTAGGTGGTTTTATTAGACTTTAAATTCAATATGTGATTATCAGTGAGATTTAGGAGTGTATGTGTGTAATAATGCTGTGTTGCCTATTCCTGGTCTCTTCTTTCTGTTGTGTGGCAACCCTGAATCTCTCCTATTTCCTTCATCTCCACTGCTTCCTCTGTAATCTCAGCTTCCACCATCATCTCTTACTTGAACTGCCTCAAAGCCTTTTAGCAGGTCTGTCTGGAATCACTCTTGATCCTACAATCCATTCTACATATAGCTTCTATAATTTAAAACTGTAAAATTGATCCCACCATTCCCCTATGAAAAACCCTCAACAGCTTTCCTTCACACTCAGAATACAATCCAAACTCCTTACAAACCACAGCCTAAAGACGCTGGCCAACTTCACCAACCTCATCTCCTGCCAAGCCCTCCCACATTCACCTCACTTAACTACACTTTTTCCCTTGTCCTTAAAACACAAAAAGTTGGGCTTCTCTCGAACCTTTGTACTGGGCTTACTTTTGCCTGGAATGCCCCTCCCTCTGCTGATTTCAAGCTGGCTGCTGCTCACTCTTGAATATCACGTCCTAGAGAGCCCTCCGGGACCGCCATCCACTCCAATTCTACACAGCTTATATTCCTTCTATTGCCTAGTTTTATTGAAGTTAAAACCTGTATCCTTGTCTCAAATTACCTTGCCAATTCTCTTATGTATTTATTGCATGTATCTGTTGCCTTCCCTAAAAAGTAAGCTTCCCAAAAGCAGGGATATTTTCTGCCTTCTCTGTATTCCCAAGATCTAGCAGAGTCCTAGATATATGGAGTTACTCAGCAATTACTCGTTCAATGAATAAGTTAATGATTTTGACCTGAGCTCCTATCTGCTCCAAAATGTTGTATTCTTCCTACTCAATTCTCAGGATCTTTCAATCTGGTTCTTACTATTAATCTTTTCTCCTTAACCCTGCTTTCATAAGGTTTTGAAGCCAGGCTTGGACTTTGAATGATAAAGGTATGGATAAAGATATGAACAGGGAGTATTCTAGGATGAGGACATGTGAGAGCAAAGGGACAGAAAAAGGTAAGGGATTTGATGATGTTCATGAAAAGCTATTGTGAAGTCTACAGTTATCATATTAATCAGAACTCTTTTGTTTATAACAAACAGCCAAAACAAATTGCTTTTAAGCAAGATAAATCAATAAAAAATGTTAAAAGTGTGTGTGAGGTGGGGGAGGGGGGAATTTATTAACTCATAAGAAAACTTAAGAATATACTGGCTTCAGGAATTGGTGAATCCAGGTGATCAAAGAATATGATCAGAAATGTGTTTCTTTCATCTTTTATATCTGTTTCTTCTACACTGGCATTTTTTTTCAAGCACCAACAATTTCAGCTTAGCAATCTCAGTAAATAGATATCACTTTTTTCCCCAATAGCTGCAGCAAAAATTTCAAACGGTCTTTTACTAGCCAGCCATATTAGTTGGCTCTGCAGGCCTTGTCTGGGCTCTTTGTATGCCTGGGCAGTGGCAGACTAGCTGTTCTAGCGTGACCTCAGCTGGGACAACTGCATTCTTCTCCATGTGTCTCTTATCCTCCGGCAGCTTAGCCTAGCCTTTCCTCATGACGGGGATGGTTCTAAGAGAGACGGTAGAAATGCCCATGACAGTTTGAAGTCTAGACTGAGAATTCGCACAAGATGATTCCTGCTGTCTTCCATTGGCTATACCAAGTCACAAGGCCAGTCCACTTTGAAGAGACTGGGAGGAACTTGATGGAAAGCGCTGCAAGATCATGTTGCAAAGGGCATGGATACAGGGAAATTGAGATCATTTTTTGCAAGCAGCCTCGTACTGGACTTGGGTCAGAGGCCCATTGGTAAGTCAGTTACCGTGAGCCACGTGTGGGCAGAAAGCTTAGCAGTGATGGTCTCTACGGGGAAAGTGAAATGCTGTCCCCATGAGAAGTGATGATGAGGAAGCAAACGCAGCCGTTTCCACTCATGGATGTAGAAGCAGAAAGTCGGTTTACCAGAGCGATTTAGAGCATAAGGTTTTGATTCAGACTGTTGATGTTGAAACCGTAACGCTGCCACTTACTAAGTGTGTTTAATACATTACTTAACCTCTCACATCCCAGTTTTCTCATCTGCAAGATAGAAATAATCACCGTTTTTCCCTCAGGGAACTCTTTTTGAGTATTAAATGAGACAATACAAGAAAGTGCTTAATAATAGAGGACTTAGCACTTCCTACCTGTTCACTAAACTTTAGCTGTTTTGTGTTCTTCTGTGGCAACAATAAGATTTTTAAAAATGTTGACCAAAAAGAGAGACATGTCAGAAACATCATTCAAAGGAAAGAAGCTATAATGATAGACTGAGACTCCTCCTGTTTATAGCCACTATTTTTGTCTTTCTGTATTTAGTTTCTAGCATCATATTAGAGCCCTGGAGGGAAAATATTCTTCCATAAAGAAATCGAGGTAAATTTCAGGCTTAAGAAAACAAGAGCTATAAATATTAGCCTGTGGCAAGGGCACAGCCTGTGTCAGCACGGTTCCAGGGCACCATCATCAATTATTAAACAAGGTCAATATTTGTGGCCCAGAGAAGCATTTTAGCATATATTATTTATGCAGATGGTGGTAATAGGCACTCCATCCTTGAACAGGGAGCTTCAGAGTGGACTACTATTAACAAGAACACTACTTGCACAGGGTTTAAGAAAGCATCTTTTCCAGGAAAATCTTTCTCTTCCTCTCTCCCTCCACTATCTTATTTCTCCACGAGGAACAAATCTCTAATAAATCTGTAATTACTTTGCTATATATACTACGCTGTAATATAATGTTTGGTATTCTTCCCAGGGCTCTAGGAAAGGTGCAAGAAGGTTCTAGGAAAAACAAATATTTGTTCTGGCCCTCCAGAAGCCTCCAATCTGGCTGAGTAAAGTGCCAACGAAGAAGCAGGGAAGAAAATGGTCTATATTAACAAATGCTGCAACATGGGATACAGACAGATGTTTACTAAGTTAAGATCAGACGAGAGGTAACCAGTGTGAGCTAAAGAATCATGATGGGCATAATAGAGTAGGTGGCATTTCACCCCAAATTTGAAAGATGACCAGGTGGGAAGAGGAGGGAGAGGAGGTCAGAGGGTGCATTCTTGGGTTGACAAGCCTGAGGACAGCCTGGACGTGGCAGTGAGCCATTGGAGAGGAAGGTGCCCATAGAGGAGACTCAATTGGGTCAGGGGACGTAGAAGGAGCTGAATATTCAAGATGTGCTTCTTCCATTTCTTAATCCATAAGAAAATATGGCTGCCAAAATGAGGTTATTTAACTTGATCTTATAAGCAGTATGGAGCCGCTATAGGTCAAAGTCACTTTTTTAATTAACTAGATAAATAGTAATAACAACATCTTATTCAGTGTCTACTGTGTGCCAGTCCTATGTTACAAGCAACAGGTTAATAACCTCCTGACATACTTCTAAGGAACCACTGGGGGCTAAGACACACACACACAGCTCTACTCTGTATCTAAAGTTTGAATTGCATTAAGAGAATTAAAAATGGCCATTCAGAGGTTAGATAGCTTTGAACAAAAGAAAAGGAAGCATATATGTGACTGTCAAGTTTTAAAACTTTCCCTAGAGTAAACCCTATTCACCTCTCTGGTTGTAGCAAGCAGTTGTTAATTTCCAAGCTCAGCTAAAAATCTCGGGTTCTTCATTCATGATGTCATGCCTCAGAAACCAACAGCCTGTCCCCCAGGTTAGGAGCATTTACTCCTGTTCCAGGCATGGTTCTGGCCCCAGTTACCTGTCATCAAGAACTCTCCTTAGCATCTTGCCACCACTTCAGCTCTGAAACCCTAACGTGGAAGGTACTTGGGGAAAAGGAAATTGTTAGCTCCCTGGAAACAGGGCTGTTTCCCCCCCACTTGGAGAAATACTAGTAGCTTTGTACTAACAGGTGAGAGGCACACACAGCAGACAGATCTCTTCCTATCCCACCCACTGGGTCTCTGCACTCTTCCTGGGAGAGAGGGGACGGCATAAAGAACCTGTAGGTTGTTTCCAAAGACATCAGACAGTAATTACTGCTAAGTATCAACTCCTCTCCTCCCCATCTACCTTCCAACACTTTAAATGGTCATAGCTGGTAGATTGAGGGTTTCCAGTGTGCCTGAACTACACCTTTAATATACAATATATTTTTCACTCCTTACAGAAACCCTATGAGACAGGGATCATTATCATCTCTCTTTTGAGATTGAGTAGAGGTTAAATAATGTGTCCAAAGTCACTTATCTATTGAAATCCTCCTGAGAGCTAGGATGCACATGAAGGCACGTGGAAGTTCAGTCTTGGGAAGTGGTGCACACCTTCCTGAATTTACTCCAAAATCTTATCCATAATAAAAAGCCTCTTGCCCGGAAATAGGGGAGTATGTCACCTCTAAGGATCGTCTTATACTGTAACAAATGCTCAATACATGTTTGTTGAATGAGTAAATTAATTTGTCATGTGTTTCATATATTTAACAGGTTCATATTTATCTATCAAAATGCATGCATTAATATGCAAAAATGTTATAAGTAAATTCTGAAAAGGCACATATAGGCAATTATCTATTATTATTCGGTCTCCCACTAGATGATAAACTCGTGAGGATAACATCGTGCCTCCTTATTGCTTCCCGATAGCTCCTGGTAAAGTGCTCACCTCAGAATAGGCACTCATTACATATCAGTGGAATTACAATATAAATGGACGCGTATACTTATCAAAGAATATGCATCTAATATTTTCCTCATATACAGTTCTACGTATACACATACCACATGACATATGCTGCTGTTCTTTTCAATGTTGGTCATCATTTCTCAATAGCCTGAGCATTCTTCTAGAACAAATCCATGGAGTTATTTACATTCACCAGTGAGGAATGTACAAGTGACCAGATTGGAGAGTTACAATCAAATTACCCTAGAAAAATGTGATCCAATAGAAAGTATCTATTTCTGAATCCTTGCTGCATCAACATGTTGATGGATGATGAGAGGAAAACACAAAGGCAGGAGAGTTGCTATCTTCTAGGCAGTTACTGTGATTGGGATAAGGACTCCACCCATTCAACAAGCAGAGGACAGCTTAGGACGATGTGGGATCATGTCCCTATTGTCCATGGGAAGGGCAAGCACTGTGATAGCTCATTGACAGCCAGAGAGATTGGAAAATATGCAGGACTTTGCCTGGACATGGGATAAGTGACCAGGTGGGGCATTTTTTCTGAATGTCCAGAGATTAGAATGATTAAAAAGGAGTGAAGAGGCAAAGGACAGAAATCAGAATTCACAAAGTTTGGGGTCAGGTAGAGTGGGCTCTTTATCTCAGTGTCCCCCACTCCCGCCACCTTTGTGTTTGACTTCATCAATCCTCAGTATCCCCAACTGTAGAATGGTCATTGCAGTAGAAGCTACTGCACATGCTTGCCATGAAACCTAAAGATACCATATGGAACGTGGTTAACAAGCTCCTGCCACAGAGGAATGACTCAACAAATGTTAGAACTATTAACTTCTGTTGTCAGTATAACTTGGGAAGCTATAGAGTCAGAATATTGGAGCTGGAAGAAATGTGACACACCACCCAATCTAGCTCAGTATCGTCCGGAGGTAGCGAGGTTTCGTCTGACCATCTGAGGACAGGTGGTCATTCAGCGGAGTTGAGCAGGACCGTTTTATTTACATTTATCTATTGAGATATGTCTGTTGATTTCTTCTCTAGGAGGGCCACACTAGAGGGCCTTTATAAGGCCAATCTAATCCAGTGTCTTTCCCCATTCTCATCAGGAATTGCAACCAAGGTCAATCTATATAGAGATGGGCTTTCAACAGCAGCAGCGATTTAATTATGCTCAATGAGTTTCATCGAGAAACTCTTCCAGATAATGAAGAGAGTAAAATATGCCCAGGTTCCTCCTCTGTCCCTTTATTAATGAATTAGAGTACACAGAAACTCAATAAAAGTGACAGAGGAGGCTCGCGAGCATCATTGAAGTCATCCTTACCAGGGGCCACCTGCATCTCACGAAGCCCCTTTTCCGATAAAAGGCCTTACTCGCCCAGAGAACGATGCCATTCTCTACTGGGTTTGTACTCTGTGCAGCAGGAATGACTCATTTCAGCGGTGCCAGCGCCCCAGGCGTGCAATTTGAGCCCCGGTGCTATGGGATCTCATTGGCTTCGCTCTGGTCTCGGCTCAGTCCCTTCCTGACCCACACTTTTAATCAAGTTTTAACCCTCATTTTGTCTTACCTATTGAGAGAGCCTCACAATGGGTTCTCTTTCTCAAGTACAGACCTGTAAATTTCCTACTATTTCTTAGAGGCAGCCACTGGCTCCTCACTTACTTCTTAGTTCTTATTGCTGCCATTGTTGATGTTATTCTATCATCATCATCATCATCATCATCATCATCATCATTTCTAGATAAAATCCAAACTCCTTGGAATAAATTCAAGATCTTTAAAATCAGTCAATATTTTTAGCTTTCTAATAATTGGGATGAACACTATTTGTTGAAAGTAGTATGCCCCAGATCCTATGGTCAGTGGTTTAATTCCACTATTTCATTTCATTCTCACAACAATCCCCAAAAGAGGACTTGTCATACCCATTTTACAGATGAGGACACTGAGGCTAGGAAAGGTCATGTATCTCGCTCCAGGTCACATAGCCAGTAAGCAACAGATTTGTTTCATTCCCAAACCCACACTGTCAACCACCATTCTCTCAGCTGCACTCACCCATCACCCTTCCCACACCCCCATCTCTCCCATACTTGGTTGCTAGCTCCTCTCAAGAAAACGGATCTCTCCTATTCTTTTGGGCCATTGCACACACTATGGCTTCTCCATGGAATTCTGGAACCGACTGCAGCAAAGGAGTCACCTCCAATGTCACTGTAGCAGGTGCTGTGAGTGCCCCACCCAGTTCCCATGTACAGTGCTGCTGCCCTTGTCTGTCAGCAGCTGCAGGTACTGGCTGCTAATGAGAACCACTCTTTCATGCTTCTTTCTCTAGAGAGCTTGCCCTTGGCTTTCAGAAGCCACACCCCCTAAAGATATTTAGGAGGTGACCACACACTGCCAATCACCCAGGACAAATGGTTGACTGATGAGGGGGAATAACAGCCCAGGCCCCTTGCCTTCTGTGGGACAACTTCTGTGGTGCAACTTGAAAGCACATCTTTGCACAGGTATTTCCTCTGCCCCATCCTGCTTCCCTTACTGCCTGGATCCTCTAAGTAAACACCCTCAATCAATCCCCATCGCAGGCTCTGCTTCTGGTGCACTGACCTAAGGCAGCCACTCCCTCCGAGATGCCATTTCTGACCTCTCAAGAAACACTTCACATCTCTGTGGTCAATGCTCCCAGAGTATAGTTCCATTATAGCATCGAGTGCTTTGTTCTGATAATATCGTATTGAAAGTCCCTGTCCTCCCATAGATCATCAGTTATTTTGGGTCAAGAACTGAACCTTTTGAGTCTCTGTACCCACACACATCACACAGTGACAAGCATTCAAGAGGCATTCCTTGCCTTCCAGCTCACTTGAAACCTTCCCGTCCTGCCTGTCAGCCTGTCAGCCCTGATCCAAAGAACCTTGGTTGCTACTCTGTCTGACCTCCCAGCCCTCCTTCCTCATGACCCAGACTCACATCAGCACATCACGTTCAATTCCTCTCCTTATATCAGGGCCAGCTTTGCCTCTGCTTTCTCATCCATGGGCCTCCTCTCCTCTGTCTTCTTTTTCCTACTTGGTTTATCTTTCTTTCTCTCACTTTCACTTCCCAGACCTCACAGCAGTGCAAAATTTAAGATTACAAATCATCTCATCAGCGCCAGCCACGTGACCTCCTTCGGCCAGACACAAATGTATGATCTCTTTAATCTATGAAGGTCATGCTTTTCAGAGGGAGGGGAGAAATCTCCCATTAAATGATATACATCTCTCTAATCCCATTAATAAGCTAATAAAAAAGTTAAAGAGAGGTTCATGAAGATAGACTGGCTTCTGTGATAGTATGTTGACTAAATGAAATGTTAATAAAAACGCAACACGTGTCTGTGTCAGATCCTCTGTGAGGTTTTACTCATTTGTCTGGGGTGTGGCTTCAGCATCCTTTTTAATCTGGGTTAGTTTTTGTCATGATCAATTAAGCTTTAATACACAAGCTGGATAGCTATGAAAAAGGAAAAAAGAATCATTCACTGAGAATTTGATGCTCTAAATAACAATGCCTCAATTAATGGTCACAACAACCCTAGAGGCTAAGTATTCCATAAGCTTCTGTGCTATGCCACTGAAGATCAGAAAGGGTGATTTGTTTGCCCAAGGTCACACAGGTAGCAAGAACCAGAGTTGGATTTGAACCCTAGTTGACCTGGCCTCAAAGTCTTTCTGTTCACTGCATCGTATATTGTGAGTTGGGACAAGATTTGAATAGATAAATAATGACTGAAGGGTGATCAAGGGAAGGCCAGTAAAGGCTTCTTTGCTTTAAATGAACTCATGAATTGGGGGAAATGCAGAGGAGGTGGGCTGCACTCCCAGCAATGAGAGGAAGCCTTCTTTTAGCGAGTAGAGTGTTCTATTTCTATCGTTTGGTATTATACAAGACTAGAGGCCCAGCACACAAAATTGTTCGCGGGTAGGGTCCCTAGGCCTAGCCTGTGATCAGGGCCATCTTCCACCTGCTTGCCAGTCCCCAGTCCTGCCCCACCATCTCCACCCACCCCAGTTCCCCGTTGGCCAGGCAGTCAATCTGAGCCTGTGGGCCGTGGGGAGGGACCAAGAGGTCTGCCTTCCACCCGCTCGCCAGTCCCCAGTCCTGCCCCACTGCCACCCATCCTGGTTCCCTGTGGTTCTCCATTGGCCATCCAGCGATCAGAGGCTGTGGGCTGTGGGGAGGGACCAAGAGGTGGTCAATGCACCTCATAGTGATTAGTCAATCAGTCGTTCCAGTCATTACACCCTTACGGTCACTGGCCTTTTATTATATAGGATGGGAGGCTAAGTAAGCAGTCATAGTTAGTATCAGAGACAACTGACCAGGAATGTTGTTTAACCAAAGCAAAGGAATGGTAAGGCAAAGGAGGTAGGTGGCACCTTTCTGGATGGGTGAATTTAGTCCAATGATCAAGAATAAGGAAATAAAATCCATGACTAAGATCCCAGCCATGGATTGGGAGGAGTTCCCAGAAGAAAAAAAAAGAACTGTCACTTGTGAAAGCCAGGCATTATAATGTAGGGATTCCTGAGCAAGAAAGCAGGCATAAATCCAATTACCTCTTGGAATTCTTGGTTTATGAGGAAGAAAAAGGCATGAGGTGAGAGCTAGATGAATGGTATAAGTAAAAGGTAGACTTCAACAGTCTTAGGTTTGCAAGCTAAGTCCCTCTCTCATGACACCCGAGCCATATTGGCCTCTTTCCTGCCACAGGACCTCCGTGCTGGCTGCTCTCTCTGCCTAGGACACTCTTTGTCCCTTCTTCCCTGAGATAATGTCACACACCCTTTAGGCTTAGTTGAAATATTCCACCTTAAGGGACACCTTCTCTGGTTGGACCACCCACCCTCACAGTATGTTCAAGGAGTCAAGTTTAGTTCATTTCATGGGATTAGTTTGGGTATCATGGCAACATCCAATTGCTGTAAAAGTCTCTAACTACTAACTTTCTTTTATAATTATTTTTTAAATGTATTTTATTGAATTCAGAGAAGAAGGGAGAGAGAAAGAGATAGAAACATCAATGATGAGAGAGAACCATTGATCAGCTGCCTTCTGCATGCCTCCTACTGGGGACTGAGCCCACAACCCTGGCAAGTGCCCTTGACTAGAATCAAACCCAGGACCCTTCAGTCCGCAGGGCAACGATCTATCCACTGAGCCAAACCAGCTAGTGCTCCAACTGCTAACTTTCAATTTCTGTACCTTTGTCATCAGCATCAGGTCACAGACCATTCTTAGAGCAGCCCTCCTCTAACGTGCTCTTTGTATTGCTCCGGCTCGCAGTAACGGTTAACGGGTGTTGGGCTTACATGGCCTACCCAGAAGAAACGAAACGTATAATAATTTTCCCAAGAAAGGAGTTGGAAACAACCAGCAGATGAAGTGCGGTGTTTTGTTCTGACTTCCCAAGCTTGCAGGGCAACCTGAGCAGGAGAAAGTAGGCTGGATGAACACGCAAGCACATCTCTGACTGATTCCCTGAAAAATATCTTTGTATTAAAGGACTAATATAAACTAGTTGCCTGTTCATTACCTGAATACGTAGATGATACATCACAATTTAGAGAAAGATTTATAGAAATATAAACACTTAGGTACAGGCTGGTAATTCTTCCCTATACTAAACTTCAATTATCATCAATCATAGCTTAATCTAGCTCTGATTCCTGCATTATCTCATTCATTCTTCATAGGATCCAGGCTTTGCATGGTAAACAACCTCTGCTTTCCTATGCAGAGGGCAGCCCCATCTATCTATGCCAGCCTAGTCTAGCCCCTTTAACAACACTGTAGATCGCAGACATTTCTTTATTCCACGAGTTTCTATTTGACTATGTACAACCCATCAGAGAGAAGGAATCTTTCCAGCAATCCAGTTGAGCTCCATTTCTCTGGTAAAGTAAAAACAAAAGATAAACACACACAAAAAAACAAAAAAAACCCACAAATAAACAAACAAAAAACAGTTCTGCTTGCAACTGTTTACTTTCTTTCTGTTCCATAGACAGAACATAATTTCAGGTAAGAACATTGGATAATGGAATGTTCTTTGGGCCAGCAGGAAAATAAATAAACCCCCCCCAAAAAAAATCCTCCAGGATAGTCTTATTCCAGTTGAAAAAAACTGCCTTGACGATGAGTTTTGATGTCACCACCATCTTCTAACATGCCTCCTTTATCGAAGGATGTCTCGTTATCCCTCAGAGTGCTCCTCATGGAACATGATCCCAACAGTTTTTATAACTTGTTTGATCCCTTTGAACCAATTGACTGTCTCATCTAGGGAATGGTTCTCTTTTCTTTCTTTCAAACGTTTAAAAATGCACTTCAGCAAAGTGGAGGACACACGTTCATGCAGCGCAGATTGTTGCTCTCACACTGGGTGCTCGTCGGGCTCTATGGCCGTGTTGAAGGCAGGAGACTTGCAGGCTAGAAGAATTCCTAGCAAAGCAAAATCACCGGACCTGGGGCCCGAGGGGAAAGATGAAGAGCTGGGCCAGTGTCCAAGCCCATGCTGGCCAACCAGAGTTAGCTGCGATAATAGGGAAATAAAATGGAAACTGGCTTTATGGACACTTTATGAAGACTCTTTCTGAAGAAATTCTTGATCTCACATCCACCACAGTGACCCTGAGAGCCTTTTCGTTTTGTTTTCAGTTCAATCAACCCTTCCTCTCACATATCCGCAGAGACAGTGGGGGTTTCTGAGGGTGTTGAAGCAATAGAAAGCTGCTTTGAGTTGCTTGCAAAACATTTTGAAACTTCAAAGTGCAAATGGAGCACAGCCTATTCCTCACTTTTAATTTAAGGGTGATTCTAAACTCTAAAATTGTTGACACTCTAACGTGTCCTATCATCTATTAGGTTCCCATTTAATATTGGTGCCTCATGATCAAAACGTTCCCACTCAGGCCTTTGTGTTATTTATCAGAGGAGAGGGGTGTGAACAGTGAAGGGGAGGAGGTGTTTGATGTGTAAACCAGGTACAAGGTATTTTGCAAGGTTGCTGCAAAATATCATCTCAACACACTGCCACCATGGTCCAGTGAGCAATTACCATAATCTCCATTTTTATCCTGAGGAAGTGAGACTGAGAGAGATTAGATAACTTGCCCAGGTCCCAAAGTCAAGCTGGCGTACTCTCTGAGCTCATGGCTAGACACCTGGACTTCACTCTCCAGGAATCTCATGCAGTCCATGGATTACATTCCATTTATACATGGCTTACTGCCAAGATCTAGGGATCATTCTGAAGTGTGAATCATGTCATGTTATCTTCTTACTTAGAACATCGCAAAGGCTTCCAAATGCCTCCACCAAGCCTTCCCATCACTCATAAGATGCAGGTAGCCCGGCCATTAGCTTCCTCTCTGATCACATCTTCCTCCACCTCCACCCCACCATGCTTCTACATTCCAATAACACTGACCTTCACATCATCCAAACAGATTCTTTCCTCCAGTTTCCATTTTATTTCTTTAATATCTCAGCTAAATACTCCAACTCCTTTTTTCTCCATAAAATTGATCAGTACCAGAAAGTATCTTATTTGTTTGTGTTTATTCTCTATATGCTTCACTCAGACAAGTTCCAGGAGAACAGAAATTTTGTCTTTAAGAATAGTGAGCAGCACAGAGTTGACAATCACTCTACACTGGGAGTTTTCCTATCTCAGGTTGTTTGTATATATGTTCTGCTGGAATACTTCATCTTTGCTTGGCTAACCTGATCCATCCCTTCACTTTCATTTTATTTTATTATTTTTAAAACTAGAGGCCCGTTGCACGAAGATTCGTGCAAGAATGGGCCTTTCTTTCCCTGGCCGCCAGCACCACCTTCGCTCTGGCCGGAGCTGCCTTTCCGCTCCAGCCCAGAGCCGCCTTTCTGCCTTCCCACGCTGCCCAGAGGCCTGGAGTGGTCGTCCTGCCCCACCCCCGGCCACTCAGCACCTGTGTATGCAAATTAACTTGCCATCTTTGTTGGGTTAATTTGAATACTCACTCTTGATTGGCTGGTGGGTGTCATGAAGGTACGGTCAATTAGCATGTTACTCTTTTATTAGGTAGATATATTTTATTGATTTTTTTACAGAGGAAGAGTGAGGGATAGAGAGTTAGAAGCATCGATGAGAAAGAAACATCAATCAGCTGCCTCCTGCACACCCCCTACTAGGGATGTGCCTGCAACCAAGGTACATGCCCTTGACCGGAATCGAACCTGGGACCCTTCAGTCCACAGGCCGACGCTCTATCCACTGAGCCAAACCAGTTAGGGCCCTTCACTTTCATTTTAAATGTCACTTCCTTGGGATGCCTTTCCTGACTCCACAAACCTGGAGAGCGCCTGTTTTAAGTTATTATAACACCTCTTCCTTCAGTTTTTACCAATATCTGTAACTGTGGGTGGGTGATGGTTCTATGATTTGCATGTGGCTCCTCCACTAGACATAAAGAACTACAAGAAAGGAGCCACGTCTGCTTTATTCCATGAAGAATCTGCTGAGCCTATATCAAAGAGCCTGGCATGTAGTAGATGTTCAATAAAATAAATAAATGAGTGAGAACACAGGAAGTAGATTCATGGAGCAGTGTGGAGACAGCCTCCCAAAAACCTTAAAGGAAGTCGTAAATTGCAGCTGCCATTGTCTGGGTGGAGAGTCCATATCAGGCAGGACAGTTGCAGAAGGACCAAAGTCAGATTTCCCACAAGGAAACAGAGATGAAGGATGAAGGAGGGCAAATGGACAAAGAAGGCGTGTCATTAATATGATGACAGTTACCTGTGCAATAATTTGCAGGATTTCCATGTGTGGAAAGAGACCAAAATAGAAGGCCAGAAGCAACAGATACAAGGACAATGAAAGAAGAGATAGAAAGGGATGTCCAACTGAAGAGGCATGGAATTAAGGGAGGTCAAATGTCAGAAGAGATGGAGAGAACAAAATGAAGAGAAAGCATCTTAGTTCAACATCTATGAAAAGATTATGCCTTATTAGAGTGGAGTGGAGTCTTAAAGAACTTCAAAGGCCCCAAAACAATCAACTTACAGTAACTAAATTATCACACAGCTTTTTCTACTGGGATTTTTCAACCACATGAGAAACCTCTAAACTTTGCTTCAAGTGTGTTAGCTGCTACTGTCTGGCAGATTGCCTCTTCAGTAAGTATCCTCCTTCTTTCTTGATAATAGCAATACTCTCAGCCAGAAAATAAATTGCATTTCCTAAGCTCCTTTGCAGGGGAGTGGCTAACGACTTGTCAGGCAAAGCATTTAGGTGGAAATTCCAGTGGAGCTACTTCAACACAAGCTGAATCAAATCAGAGGTAAGACCTGTTCCTCCTCCTCGCCCCTTTCTCATTCTTTCTGTCGGGAGTGATAGCTGGAGCTCCAGCTGCAGTAAGGACTATGAGGCAGCCTTGAGCGTGGAAACTAAGTGCTCAGGAAGGTGAGGTAGGATAGAAGGAGTCTGGATGGCTGATATGTTTGGAGTCACTCTTTTTGCCCTGAACTTGGTTTATGCACATTAAAATGAAAGCCTTCCATGTTGAGTGGCTTTTTTTTTCTTCATATATGCAGCCATACCTGATTCCAATGGATACATAAAGCAAATCAAATTTGGCGTATATGCCATTCTTGATGCAAAATCACTTTCAGAGCCGTGAAGCGGGACAGTCAAATAGACTCCTTGTTGTTTGACTTTCAGCAAGAACCTTAATATCTGAGCTGAGCCTCTGTTTCTTCCTCTGTAAATTATGGCTCATAAGTCCCTCACAGGGCTTTTGTAAGGATTAGAATGCAGCTTGCACAAATCCATAGCTCAATAGTTATTGTAAGTGTACAAAATTTCATTTATTAGCAATAAGTCGATGTTCATTTATTCAGTCAATATTTTAAACACCGATTTTGATGCAGAGCAGACAGAATAGCAGACAGTCCCGATAGTTATGGCACGTTAGCTGATTGGTCTAGGCCAGTGGTCGGCAAACTGCGCCACATGTGGCTCGCGAGCCGAGTTTGCCTCTCTGTTGACTAATGAGTTTGCCAACCACTGGGATAGGGGCTTAATCACAAGGAACAACAACAGCCTGTAATTATTGGAATTGAGAGTCTAGGTCAGTGGTCAGCAAACTCATTAGTCAACAGAGCGGCAAACCGCAGCTCGCGAGCCGCAGTTTGCCGACCTCAGGTCTAGGCCAATCATAGGTATTTTGAGAGTCGCCGTCGGCAGTGGGTAGGTTGAGAAGAAAGCAGCAAAGCACAGTGAACTGCAGACAGTGCCTCTGGCCGCACTTCCTGACACCTTCACTCACTGTGACTCCTGCTGATGTTCCCGACCCACTGATCTCAGCTCCTTTGGTGTTCACTCGAAACTGGGATTTTATATCGTTGGCGTTATTGGTGCTTTGGCACTGATCATTTCTTCGTTGGGGAAGACTGTCTTGTGCATTGTAGGATGTGTGGCAGCATCTCTGACCTATCCCCATTAGATGCCAGAAGTACCTGTGCCCCTTCCCAAATCAGGACAATAAAATATGTCGGGAGCCATTACCAAAGATGCCCTGGGGGGAAACTCCCCTCCATTGAGAATCAGCACAAGGAGATTTAACTGTCCCAACAAGGGAGGTTTGCACCTGAGCTGTGTGCTTCGCACAGAGGTTACACCTCACTAAGGACTAGCCCTGACTTGGGCTGTTAGCTGCAAGAGTCCAATTCTTCCCACATAGCCTCTACAGGATACCTTCCTTGTGCCTATTGTTTTTGCCATTGAGTGCATCTGAGCCCATTGTATTGGAACAATGGTGTGGGATCAGCTCCTGGACAGTGCCAAGTTCATCTCAGTCCCCAGGACTTCAGATACCTGCCCTGCTCTCACGTCTCCTTTGCTGAGCTCACTCTTTCTTTCTTTCTTTCTTTTTTTTTTTTTACAGAGAGGAAGGGAGAGGGATAGAGAGTTAGAAACATCGATGAGAGAGAAACATCGATCAGCTGCCTCCTGCACACCCCCTACTGGGGATGTGCCTGCAACCAAGGTACAAGCCCTTGACCAGAATTGAACCCGGGACCTTTCAGTCCGCAGGCCAACCCTCTATCCACTGAGCCAAAACGGTTAGGGCTGAGCTCACTCTTATGCTCACCTCCCTACACGACATTAGGACTCCCTGTTGAAGGATCACCCAGCACTCAGTACTTCCATTTCATAACACTTATAGTTTGAATTATGCCTTGAGGAACATTTGCTAAAGTCCAATTACCTTGTTCAACTTTGAACCTTGCTGTGGGAAGGATCCATGTCTGACCTGTGCACTATCCCCAGCACGGTGTCCATGAACTGGCATGAATCAGTTGTTTAGTGAATGCAAATGGTTATAAAAGAAAACACAAAACCCACTGAATCTTATTAGCAATTTAAGTAAAAGCAAATGTCTTTATAGGAGGCAAAGATTACTATACTGATCACCCTGTGTCTTTTTAAAGAGTGCCTGGATGTCAAAGAGAGATGTGAGCATTTGCAAAGCTGACAGTTGCCACTCTTCCTTCTGTCAGCTCCACTTTTTTGTTCTCTGAATTGAACTGATGGGAAAGATCAGAGACAGGAACACATCTGCTAGTCCTGGGAATATCACAATGCAGTGCAAGTTTTGGAAGCTTCTAGGAAGCGAGCGGATCCTGGAACTTACAATTCATTCATTTCAAATGTCCATCATGCTGGTGTTTCCTAAATTGGAACATGTAAAAAGAACTCATTGTTCAGGCGTATTATTTAATACTTGATGTTTTCCATGAGCCTCATCATGTTCAGTTAATAAAATCAAGGAGAATCCTTCTAAGAAAGTCTCTGAAGCTTTTGTTTCAAAAGAGAAGTCACCAACGGGGAGACTCAAGGTTCTGTCCAGCCAACAGGATGTTTTGCTGGTGTTCACATGAAACAGACTGAGACTGCCTAAAGGATGTTAAAATCAGTTGCCAATATTAAAAAAAACCTAGATTTCTAGCTTTTGTGGCAAATCAGAAGATCCAACAATGCTGGGACTGCCTTCCTTCATGTCAACATTTGGCGGGACCAGAGTCAAATTCTGCCATTAGCACAGCCAGCATTCCAGCTCTGCTGCAGCCATTGTGTCTGCTGGCTGCCAGCTGGCCCTTGTGGGCTTGAAGCTCTGTGATCTCCATTTCCTGCCTTGTCCTGTTCTTATCCTTAAGAGGAGTATGTATTCCTAATTTATCTCTGATATTAAAAACCACACAAATATACATTCACATAACATCTATTCCCAATCACATATATACACTTTTCACTCTTGATGGGTAATTAGTCCAACCTCCCAATCTTTAGAACTGTGCTCTCCCACGTGGTTGGCACTAGCCATATGTGGCTATTTTAATTTAATTCAACTTAAATCAAATGAAGTTAAAATTCAGCTCCTCAGCCACAGTAACCACAGTCAAGTGCTCAACAGCCATGTGTGGTTAGCAGCTACCATATTGAAGAGCTCAGACAGAAAACTCTTCCCTCGTCACAGAAAATTCTACCAGATAGGGCTGCTCTAGAATATTTCTGATAAATGGAGAAGTTGGAAGAAAGAATATCACGTGGAGTTTCAGAGAATTTACTCATTATTATGGATTGAATTGTATCCCTTCAAAAATGCATATGTTGAATTCCTAATCCCCAGTATCTCAGAATGTGACCTTTATGGTGAGTGGGTCTTTCTAGAAATAGTCAAGTTAAAGTGTGATTATTGGGTGAGCCTTAATCCAGTATGATTGGTGTCCTTATAAAAAAGGGGAAAAGGGAGGGAGGAATCGGAGGTATCTATAATACTATCAACAATAAAAAATATACTTTTTTAATAAGGGGGAAATTTGGACACAGAGACAGGCATAGTGGGAAGATGAGAGAAGAGACACGGAGAGAAGCTGTGGCCATCTACAAGTCAAGGAGAGAGGCCTGGAACAGATACTCAGAAGCAAACAGCGCAATGACACCTTGATTTTGGACTTCTACCCTCCAAAACTGTGAGGCGACGGATTTCTTTTGTTTAAGCTACTAAATTTGTGGTACTTTGTTACACAGACTTGGCAAACTAATACACTCACAAATCGTTCATTTGTTGACTAAAACAGAGGTTCCCAAACACTTATTCAGCACTAAAAATAGCAGTAGGCATATTAAAGACTATCAAGATAATTTGATCTTTCCCCTAAGAGATTTATGGTATAGTAAGGGTGATAAAAAAACATTATCTAAATATCTATAAAGTAGAAAGAGATAAATGCCTTCTGGAATTTTCTGTTGTTCCTTGACATTAGCTAGAGGATTTAAGTGGATACAAGTTCTCCCAGGCCCTGCTGCAAGGGCTCATTACAGTGAGGCTCAATACCAAGCTCTTAAAATAAAGAGGACAATTTATTATTTATTTCAGTGGGTAAAGCCCCTTCCTTCCCACACAAATCTCCCACCTCTGGTAACAAAGTCAGAAGACCCCCACATTGGCCTAACACTTTTCGGCATGGTGGGTGCAACTGGTGATGGATGTGATGTTAGTGCTCTCACTCACTTTACAGCTGGCTACTTAGTGGGTCTCCACCAATTGATTATTCTTAGGAAGACCCCAAAATTGTATCAGCCAATCAGTAGAATGAGTACTGCAGAGGGTGTGGGTATTACCAAGGCTAAACCTTCTCAGATTCTCCTGCTCCCCAAACCTCCTGTTACCAGGAGCAATCAACTGATACTCACTGACCCATCTCTTCCAAGATTGTTTCATCAAAATCAGGGCCTTATTTTTCATTAGTTCACTTATTTCTAAGACCAACTTTTTAGAATTAATAGCCAACTCATCACTGGCTCAATTATTTGTTTCATTTGGAAAGATGCTTTACTCTCTTATCAGAGAGTGAAAGTTCATAGTCTGACAGTCACTTAACTTTCTCTCCTCAATTCTTAGACATAATCACAAATAATAATGTCATTTGTCTAATGAAGGTCCTTGCACCTTGCTTAGCCTCTCATTGTGGGCAGGGCCCATACAGCAGGTACTTGATGAATGTTGAATGGTTGAACTAATCAATTTTATGAACCAACAAGTTTTAATGTGAAAAGTTTATTATTAATAAATTAGTTTTATAGACTACAAAAAGACTACGCCACTTAAGAGGATGGAAAAATTGCTTCCTGCCAAAATGATCATGAAAAGCTTTGTGGAGGAGGTAGTATGTGAGTAGAATCTTTAAGGGTGAGGGGGCTTATTGTAAGGGGAATTGAGGGAACTGATGATATAGAACAGCATAAGCAAAGCCCTGAAGACAGAAATGCATGAAAGAGAATTATAGTCAAGTTGGAACAGTGAATTGTAGGCCAAATTGGGAAAGAACTTTTGGTGTGTTTTTTTCCTGTAAAGAATGAGGAGGTATTAAAAGATTTGGAGAAAGAGATTGATATGTTCAAAACTGTTTTTCAGGAAAATTAATTTGGCAGTAATGCTTGAGATTGATTGAAGTGGAGGGAAATTGAAAGCAGAGAAAAGTATGAGAGACGGATGCTCCTATGCCTCTATGTTTATATATTACTCTTTATGCAGATGCCGTGGTTATTGTACAGTATTGACACATTCATCTGTCAGACTGGAGAAAGCTGATTGTCATAGTATCAGACGATGCTTTTGTACTTCATGGATTTTGTGTTTATTTCCCATCTGTTTAATGTTTTTTAAAGTCTTTGGAAATTTCCATCCTGCATTGATGTGCAAGAGTTTTGCCCACTCTTCCAGTTAGAGTGTTGGTGATGGGATGTCAAAAGCAGAGAATTGAGTCTTCTTTGTCTAATTTGGTGGTTCTTAACCTGAACTTCACATTAGAATCTCACCTGGAGAGGTATTTAAAGCCCCCAAGGCCTCAAGCCATAATCCTTGCCAATTAAATTAGAGTCTCTGAGAGCAAAACATAAGCATTAGTATTTTCTAAACCTTTCCTGGTAATTTCAAGAGCAACCAAGGTTGAGAACCACTAGTCCAGAATCTCCCTTCTCTCCTGCAAAGTCCCCATCAAAAGATAAAGCTTGGACATCTGTTTTTGTTTCTAAATACCATGTTGTTTTTCTTGTGGTAGAAAGTCTATTACTCCGATGAGAGAAAAGATGAGGACCTGAATTGGGTAATGGTGGAAATGAGAGAAGATGGCATGGGTGGTATCACAGAGGCATGAGTGAAATCACAGAGGAAGAATCAGCCAAAAAGAGTTGGATTCTGGGGTGGAGAAAGGAAAGGCTTAAATCAAAGTTAGCACTGAGCATTAGACCTGCACAAATAGGGAGCAGGATGATGAATTGGTTTGGTAGGGAAAAGATGAGCTCAGCATTGAAGAAATTGAGTTAGAGGTGCAGCAGGACATGAGGTGCAGATGTCACACAAGAATTAGATATATATGGATGAAGCTTTGGAAAGAGGCCATGCTGGGAAATAGATTTGGGAGTCAGCCACATCAAGGTCAGTGCAAGACATGACACCGGATGAGCTACTAAGGGGAAGGCCCGGAGAAGAGAAGAGAAGGAAATCTAGAATAAGTCCTACTCACACTTCATCATCCCAACGCCTAAAGGTCATCACTTCTCTCTCCGTGGTTCTTGTTACTTTCTGCGATGTCAGAACATTTCTCATGTCACATCGATCAACCGTACGTTTACACCTCTGTCTCCCAGCTCTACATTCAACTTGGTCAAGGGCAAGACCATGAGCAATTAATCTACACATTTACCAATGCTGAACCAATGCCCAACACATAGTTGGTCAATGAATAAATGTAAAAGTGAATTAGTAGACACCGTGCAGCCCCAGGGCAGGGGCCGCAGTCAGGCAGCCTGACAGCATCCTCGGATTAACCTGACCTGTCACCACCATGCCATCCTATCGGTCTTTGTTCTAGCTTCCCAGGGGTCATCACAACAAATAACATTAAAGCTACACTTACTGGATATCTATGAATGTTCTGGGAAAAACAGGTTGTAATGCAAAAATTTACAAAGACATGGTCCTTGCCTTTAAGGAGCATATGACCAAGTAGAGGAGATAGGTCACCTCCTCTGTGAAGCTGTCCTTGATACTGCCAGGCCGAATGAGACACTCCCTTGGATTTTGCATGTATTAATATGGTCACTTAACACAGTTTTCTCTGATCCTTTGATATATTTCTGTCCTTTACAGCAGATGAAACAATCCTCAAGAGAAATAAACATCATATTCATCTTTATATCCTAATGTCTAATATACCCAAATTGGACTACCTTTGTTTTAAAATGCTATTTCTTCTGCTACAGAGTTATTTGTATATGCTAGTCCTTCTGCCTAAAATGGTAATTCCCAGTTTCATCTGGTGATGATCTACTTTATCTAAAATTTTCATCTTAAGTGTCACTTCCTCCAGGAAGCCTTCACAGACTCCAAGTTCCCCGTAGGTTACCTGGTTCTCCA